>NC_081567.1:37904224-38204224 GCF_022355385.1 Mustela nigripes
GTGTTTCAGGAAAGATTTCAGGGAACGGGTCAGACTTGGAGAGAAGCTGTAATGGAAAGACCCGGATAAACTCTCTACGGGCACACAGTCCGGCGCACAGGGAACACCTCCCGTTGGGGACGGCCGAGGCACCACAAGTGGACAGTTCCAAGTCCCCTGAACATCCGATCACCCCTCGGCAAGAAAACAGAAGAGGCAGGGCCTGGTGGTCTTCAGCCTCCACCAGACTCCTGCTCTCCATAGCCCAGTAAGACCGGAGGCCCCGCAAGGCTTGTCCCGCTCCGTAGGGCCTTTAGGACGGCTGCGGAGACGCAAACTGTCTGGCTGATCCCAAGCAGAGGCTCCGGCTTCGTGCAATCATCCAACCGGGAAGAACGCTCTTCTTCCACGTCTTCAAAGGAAAAGTCCTCTCCTTCTAATAGCATCTCCAGCACGAGAGCCCCTGGAGAAGTGTGGCTTCTGACAGCAACCGCCCTGCAGGTCCAGGGAGTTTAATCAGGAACTGCCACGTTCGCGGGGCCTCCAGGGCCAGGCTGTGGAACAAACCGGCTGAACCCATGGGAGCTGTGACAGTGTGCAGCCGCCCCTGGAGCCCTGCGGGATAAACCTGTGCTGCCACCACTGCACGTGGAGACATGGGTAACTGAGTCACCGTTCCGTGGTCGGATGACTGGTGACTGAACACTGACCTGACTCCCCCAGACTTACAGGATTTTCGGCAAGTTCTTCCCCGTGTTACCTACTGGATGTGGTATTTACCTCGACAGCTGTCACACACACTCTCCTCTGCCGTTAGGGCAAGGCTGGGAGACAGAAGAGGATCGCTGAGTAATGAAAGCTATGGCATCTACAACCATCAAACCTGACAAGGCTAGGTGGCCACTAGAGGAGCGCAGAGCCAGGCCCTAGGGGACCCCGAGATTAGGGGAGCGCGGCGCCAAGCCCTGGAGGCCCCGGGATTAGGGGAGCGCGGGGCCGGGCCCTGCGGGACCCCGAGATTAAGGAAGCGGGGCTCCAGGCTCCGGGAATACCGGGATTGGGGGAGCAGGACGCCCGGCCCTGGAGGCCCCGGGATTAGGATAGCGCAGCGGCCCGGGGGAGTGGGCGGGATTAGGGGAGCGCGGCTCCAGGCCCCAGGGAACCCCGAGATTAGGGGAGCGCGGGTGCGCGGCGCCCGGCCCTGGAAGCCCCGGGATTAGGGGAGCGCGGCGCCCGGCCCTGGGGACCCCTGGACGGAGCCCAGGACGCTGACCCCCACCCCGCGGCCCCGTCCCCCGCGCACCGGCGCTAGCACGGCTACCGGAGGGCGCGGCCCCGCCCACCCCCTTGGTCCCGGGCTCCCCGCGGCGGCCCCGCACACCGTTCGACCAGCGTCTGCGGGTGAGGACACGACGGGAACGTGGGCCCAGGAGGAGCAGCGCGGGCGGCGCTCCTCGGGCCTCCAGCCCACACTCTGCGGGGCACCGGAGCGCTTCCGGACCGAGCGCCCGCCTCTCGGAGCGGGACGCGGGGACCGCGGCTCTGTGAGGTCACCCGGCACCCGCAACCGCGCCGGCCACGTGACCGCGCCCGCCACACACCTGGAGCCGACCCGGGCGCCCTCACTCTCCGGGGTCTGAAACATGTCGGCCGTAGTGCAGCTCCTCCTCGACCGCCGCACCGCGGTTCCCGCCCGGCCCTACGCAGCGCGAGGCCCGCCCACCCGCGCCTACTGGACGCCGTCGACGCCAGTCACGCCGCCGCCGCCTATCGCGGCGCCGGGCCGCGCCCCCGCCCACAGGGACGGAAGCCCCGCGAGGCTCGCGCCGCGCTCGCAGCCGATTTGGTGATAGCAGATGCCGCTCAGGCCTCGGGCGCCGACATTGGGCAGCAGGGCTGCGGGGTGGGCCCTGACCCACCCTGCGCAGGCGCAGGCGCAGGCACGCACTCCGGAAGCGCCTCCCGGCAGCAGGAGGCAAAGCCGGTGTACCGCTGGGAGCCACCGGTGGCCGCGCAGCCGCGGGACCCGACGCCGGGCTGCCAGCGCCATGCCCGCCGCGAAGGAAACAAGGCTCAGTCGAGAAGTATTAGATCAAGTATTAGTATGTATTTATGCACAATAATAAAAAGATTTACAAGTTGAACTGGAAATTTAAACATAAGAAGTTTAACAGCTTTTATTATATTAAATAACCAAAACACCTTTTATTCCCCAAATTGGTAAAGAATAAATAATATAATTTACAATATGGTACAAAAAATAACCAGGAAGGACAGGCATTCTGCTTTGTACATACACTGTATATGCATATTTATAATCCGTACAACAGATTCACGTCTCCGGCGCGCCGAAACCTCGGTGATATGGCTTAACGATTGCTTCAGGGAACCGCGGAGGGCGCCGCCGCTGCCTCGTGGCGGACACCGGTCCCGCTGGCTGCCGCGATCCGACGATGCGCGTCTGCGCTCCCCGTTAGCCGCGGTCCTGGAGCAGGTTCCGCTGGGTGGCTCCTTCCTCCTCTAAGACAAAGTGCCCTATCTTCTCACAAATGCGTCTGATAGATCTCAAGCTCTTTAAACATAATGAAAAAACCAGCAACTGCTACTTTCCTCCTCTACTTGCTTCGTGTCTTATTCCGTGACTTTTCTCCGCACCAGTTTGGATTCCATGCTGTGATCTAGTTGAGAGGCTATTCCACTGAGAAGGACGCCCTTTTCGGGATCCCGCAGCTAAGCAGCGGGAGATGTGGGGAAGCAAGTAGATCAGTGGATGAACTCTTTCCAAATACCCCTCCCGAGCAAGTACTCTACACCTTAGCAGAAAGGACAGATGAGGGCCACGTCCTCACAGATGCTCCTCACAGCCTCCACTTCACACTTCCTGCTTGTCTTCTAAGCTCATCACAGGCCACACCACCAACTCCATGAAGACCAGAGATACTCAAGTCTCTGTCTTCACAAAAGCTCAATCAGCAAACATTAGAGCGACTAGGGAGGGAGTTTTCCAAGGGACGGAGCTGGTCTTACTCACAGCATGCTCAAATGCACGAGGGGAACGTGGGCACACCAAGACTACCACTTCCGTGGGACAGGATGAGGAAGATCCAGGAAGAGGGGAGTTTCTCTGCTTGGGTCTTTTGAAAATTCCAGCCTTTACCAGACGCTTATGTTTATACACACGTATTCATTTAGGCTGGGAAAAAACAGACTTGTTCTTTTAATTCTACTTTCAACACGGCAAGCAAATGCTTAGACCTGTCAGGTTGCCGCAGCAGTGGCAGAATTCTCTGGAATCATGTCAGCTTTGCTGCAGTTGAGAACAATCAGCCCACTGTCCTCCCTAATCCACCTGGCCCCTAGGTGACATTCCAGATGGAGTCTGTGGTTAAGGCCCTAGTGGAAGGTACCACTGAAAAGCCTACAAAAGCTGACCCCAAATCCCTAGTTTTCCTCCTTTTACATGTCACTGAATCACCGGGGCCAGACTACCTGCCAGACTGCCTTGGGGTGTCCTCTGATGAAAGCAGCTCAGGACCCCTACCGTCTCTGGCAACGTGCACACTGCTATCAGGTCCTGCTCCCAGCATCGATGCCTTAGGATACTGTGGGTGTCTGGTCCCCGACAGTGGAGTATGAGCAAGTTAGTGGCAGCCTAAACTTGGCCTGGCATCCTAACCTACTACAAACCTAACAGAGTCAGCAGCCCAGCGCACTACACGGCTGTCATCTCCTCCAGCTGGCGCTCATTTCTGGAAGCTAGCAGATGGACAGCTAAGCCACACAAGCTAGTCCAAGGACACTCTAGTTCAAATGATGCTATGTCTTCCTAAAAGGGCACGTCACTCTCTTCTCCATCTCCAGAGCCTCAGGACTTTCTCTAAGAGCCCAGTCCACAGTGGCTTTTGTTAGTGATGTTTCTACCTAGAACCAGACCTGAAAGAAGAAAACCACATGACAGGCAAGAGCTCTGAGAAAAACTTGAGAAGGAAGGAAGGAACATACTAGCTGGAAGGCCAATTGGCCTCTCTTTCCTCCGTGGCTGGGGTGAATGGCACTGCCCGCTGCCTGGCGTGCTGCAGCCGGCTGTGGAGACCGTGCCACCAGGAGCATCCGTCCTGCTTGCACACGCAAGAAACCTTTTCTGTTCCCTTACACGCTGCCTCATCTCTCCATTATGGAGAGGGAGAGGAGCCCAGGGGGAGGGCTGGGACTGGCCTGGGGTGGGACTGCCGTTCCACGGCAGGCAGGCAGAGAGAAACTGTCCTCAGTTCAGGTAGGTTTCGAAAGCCGAAGCGGTCCGGACAGCAGGCGGAGGATGAAGCTGCAGGAGGATGGTGGGACACAGGGCGCTTCTGGACCTACACCGCAGCACTGGCTGCTGGCCACGACGGATGGGGAGCCGGATAGGGTTCTGTCAAGCCTCCCCCCAGGCCAAGCAGCAGAGCAACCCCATCAGCTCCATCCTGGGAAAACTCTGGGCACTGACCCACCGGTAGTGATGGCAAATGGTCACCCAAAGGAGGCCCGAATACACGAGAGGGACATGGCTTTCGTGTGCTCTGACTGCACCAGGCGTCTGTGCCCTGCTTGCACTCCCTGTGCTGGAAGAAGAGAGACACAGGACCACAGGGTGGGGGAAACATGAAGGAGGAAACATGTGCACGGGGTGGACTCTGCACAGAAGCCTGCAGAAGGAAGAGGAGGCGCTGGAGATGCGACCTTCCCAGAAAGGGCGCGCGTGTAAGCGGCAAGCCAGCAGCGTCCGGGAGGTTTGGGAACTTGTGGGCCAAAGCTCCAAGGTGGACCCAGCAAAGGACATCTTCGTTGACCAAGAAGCTTGACACAGGAAGGAAACCCTGAATTCTTTTCTTCTTCAACGTCTCCTTATTCTCAAAACACAAGGAAAACCTTTTTCCAACCACTTTAGCACGTAGCAGGATTTTTTCCTAAAATTCCACGCAAGCTGCACAAAACCAGATTCCCTCCTCCTTCATGTTGAGCCAGTCAGAACAAAGCTCGGGGGCGGTGGGAGAGCGCACTCAGCCAGGGCCAGTGTTTCAGGGGGATGGAGCCAGGTGCGCTGCCCTGCGATCCGGGCGTCCTCCCTAGTGTCTGCTAAGGGCGCAGACCCCACCAGGCAGAGCCTGGCCGTGCCCAGCTGCCCTTCCCCGTCCTCTGCAGAGAGAGCAACCGCAAGGTGCACAGGTTTGGCAGAAAAAGAGCAGTGGCGGCTGGAACTGCCCCTGCAGAGAGCAGCAAGGCTGTGAGTCCCAGGGGCCGTGGCCGCCGCCACACACCCACACCTTTCCCTGGAGAGGAAAAGCCACTGCAACATCCAACATGACAAGTGAGGCAGAAGCACAGGTGGGAATGTGGCCCCCACGCGCTGTTCCACGGCCGGCAGGGAGCCGCTCCAACACCACAGCAGCGTCTGACACGGGCCCTCCTAGAGAACCCGTCCAGGTCTCCCAGGCCACCACAGCCCTCTGCCCTTTGGGACGCGGCTTCCTGCCTGCTGCACATTCTGGGGCACAGAGGTTCCTCTGTTCAGATCATCTCCAGGGGGCTCCTGGGATTGATTTGTTTTCTCTAGCTTGTAGAAAGCTGCTTCTACCACCGTGGAGGACTACCAGCCCTCCTCTGAAGCCGCCAGGATGCCCACCAGGGATGAGGTGTGGTCACTGGGACAGGTCACTGACAGGAGGGCCGCCTCCACTGCCATCAAACAGAGCCTCTCGGCGGCTGGGCTCGGCAATGGACAGTTCTTGGGCCAAATCGTTGAATCGAGATATGTAATCGATGCTGTTTTCATTCATCATGCACACCAGCTGGGAGTCCACAACCTACAAGGCAGAGGACACAAGGGAAGTCCAGGTCAGCAGGTGGCTGGCAGGCCGTTGGCCTGGGAGCAACTGGCAGGGACTTCAGTGGGAGCTGAACAAACCGGGGAAGACTCGAAACCCCAGTCAATGAGCCAGGTCAGAAAATCCCGAGTAAAGCTATGGCATGAACTGAATTTTAAGGGTTCACGACAGGGGCATCCGGCTGGTTCAGTCAGAAGACCAGGCAACTTGTGATCTGGAACTCACGAGACTACTTCGATAAATAGACTTTTAAGCTTTTTAGGAAAAACGTCAAACTAAAACCTGTTTTCAAAAATCAGAGCATCTAGTGTCTATCTTCCCCATACGTGCTCAGCAGCAGCCGCCATCACTGTCGACGTGAGCCAGCCTGGCCCTACCTTTCCCACCCCTCCTCATGCCCATTCTGTTCAAAGCCCATCACGTGGGCCAGGGGTGGGCCTGGAGTGAACCTGGGGGGTTGGTCTGGGGTGGGCCTGGAGTGAGCCTAGGGTGAACCTGGGGTGGACCTGGGCTAGGCCCATGAGTCTGCACTTAAAACAGCCCTGGGCACTACTGCTACTGCTGCTCTGGAGACTGCCCAGAAGGGCAGAGTCCTGAAAAGGGGTCTCAGGTACGTGTGGCAGGCCCATCTGCACAGAAGCCGAGGGCTAGTAAGCGCGTGAGCACAGGCACACAGACACACACACGTGCGCACACACATACAGGAGGGGAAAGATGGGCTTCTCCTGTGACATGAAACCCACAAGCAGTTTGAGAAATGCTGCGCACTGCAAGGAGGGTGTGTGCTGCTGTTCTCTGCGTCTATTTGGGTAGAATTTTTAGTCACATCATTGCTCAGCTCTGAACTCTCCCCACGAGCTCCTCAGATCTCCAGACGCCAGTCGGGATAAGGGGAAGCCCAGGCGTCTGTGAGAAACAGCCGTGAGCGGTCGGATCCAGGGCTCCGTCAGGAAACCAATGAGGAACTCTCGGAGAGACCCGACACCGGCACATCCCAGGGAAGCAGCACTCAGGAGATGCTACTCCAGGCCTCTGACCCAGAACTAGGCCCAGCCTACTCTCCGCAGAGCCTTCTGTCTCCCACACGTCCTCCCGCCTGTCCCTCTCGGACCGCTGTGCTCTCTGGCCCTGCCCTTGCCAGTCCTGCCTGCTCCCTGACGCAATCGCTCCTCGCGGGGTGGAGGCCCGGGCAGCTCCGAGTGGACAAACGAGGGGCGTCACAGACCGAGTCTCGCCTCCTCGTCAACTCCCCACCCCGAGCTGGTGTTCAGCTCAGCGGGCAGCAGCCTCAAGCCACCACACAGGGAGAGGCGGCTGGAAGGCACCCCTGCCCATCGGGCGGCAGCATGGAGGATGTACCACCCGCAGCAGCCGCCTACTCCTCGAAAGACGGTGGCAGCAATGGATGGAAACCGAAGCAGGAGCGGCGGCGCTGATGGGAAGAATGCACCCAGAGCCCACGCTGCCCACCAGCAGAGGCCCCACAGGCCACCCGCCTCCGGGGCTTCCCCAGCTCCGAGGCCTCCAGGGCAGAGCTTTTGGCTTGCGTCCCGCATTTGTCGCCACACGGGAACGAGTGCTGGCCCAGGGCGGCCAGACCTTCCCCGTTCAGGACAGCTCCGCCTTCCAAGCACCCAATGGGCCTGGCAGAGGCATCCGGCCACCTCCAGAAGGCGGGCTGCCCGCCAAGTCTCAGCTAGGGCCATGCGCCTACCTCAGCGACATCAGCCAGGGACCGGGACACAAACGAGTCTCTCGAGTTGCCATCCAGCAAGCTGGGGCCCAGCAGGGAGGTGCCGCTGTGGGTCCCCGACGGGGGTGGCAGCATCTTCCGGCTCTTCTCTGGAGAGATGAAGCTTGCTGCCAAGAGAAGGAGGAAACATCCTGAGACCGGCTCACCTGGAGGGTCCTGGGGAGGCCGCAGACAGCCCTGCCAGGCACCCCCAGGCATGTACCCGTGTGCTCATGTGGCCACTGGGCTTCGGATGGAGTCATGTGCTCCCAGCCTCCCTCCCACGGGGAGCCTGGAGTCTTCCGTGCAGCGTGAGGGAGTCAGCCTCGTTTTCCAGGAGCCCTGCCACGGCCCACTGTCATGTCACCACCCTCGTCTCCCTGTAAGGTGCTTCTGATCTCTCACGTTCTTTATCTGACTTTGCAGACCCTACGCTGTTCTGTGACCTCCTTCAGAACAGAGCCACTTCAGTACCTCATCGGACCCTCATTCACCTACGCTGCCAACTATGGGCCTGTGTGCCCGCATGTGTGCCGACCTGACCCGTGTGTAAAACCACCCTTAAGGGCCGCCAGCCCCCCAACCCCACGCGTGTCCTCTACAGAACGCTGGGGGTGCTGATCCCACACGGGCCCCAGGAGCCCACCCTGCGCAGGCCGCCGAGGCCAATGTGGCTGTCCCTCACGGTTCCTCCCACCACACAAGCACCTAGTGCCCGGGGCAGAGGCCCATCCTGCAAACGCTCCAGCTTATAGTCAACACGCCAAGAGACTGTGGACACGTCCGCTTACAACACTCAGCTGCGGACGGGAAGAGGAAGCTGAGAGCACCAAGAGCCGTCATCTGTCTCACCGCCAACAGCAAGAGCACAAAGCCCGAGCTGGCAGGAGCCAACAGCGGGCAGCCCGGAGATGGGTACAGGAGACGGAGTGCAAAGACAGGGCCATCTCAGCTGGACCAGCGTCACCAGGGTGTTCGCATTCATGCCAGCTTGTGAAGTGCCCCCAGAGACTCGGCGCCCCCCCCAACCATGTGAGGGACACAACATGAACCCTGACATAAGCGGTTCTGCTGGGACCTCAGACTCCAGGCCCCACCCATGTGCACCACAGGGAGCCCGCCGTGCCCTGCTGTGCCCTCCACTCACCAAACAAGCTGCTGAGTGACGAGTCCGTGGGGTCACTGGGGCACCACTGGGGGTCGTGGGTTGGGGAGGCGATCCAGTCGGGCTGGGGGCTGCTAGATGGGGAGGGAAGACTCTTGGAGCTGTCGCTGCCATTCAGTTTTGCCGGAGAAAGAGGGACTCCCTCGCCTGTCAATGGAAGCGCTAGATCAGAGATGCCGTCGTGGGTGAGTGGCACCCTGCCTCCCCCTGCCCCTCCCGCCCCCCACCCAGAAATCAGCGGGCAGCAGAGCCCTGAACATGTAGACCCAGAACCCCACGGGGCCCACGGAGGATGAACGATCCTGACCCACAGAGGCAACCCACAGCGGCAGGGCCATGTGCCCAGCTCAGGGAGTAGCGGTGGCTGCAACTATGCTGACGCGGCCAGACCCCAAGCAGAGAGCCACCCCCAACACACACTGCTGGCACCAACAGCAACCACACCAGCATGCCAGGGTGCGCATCTCCTCATCACCAAGAGAAGTGAGACACGAGGGTGAAGGCGATGTCCTCCGCGAACCCCCAGCCTGAAGCAGACCAGCAAATGCTGTCCCAGAGAGCCCAACGCCAAAACCCCTACAGGTCCCAGCCCAACCCCTCCTGGGACTTGCACAGCCTCAAGCTATCCTCCCAGATTCAGAGCTCACCAGAAAAAGGCCCCTCTGAGCTATGGGCTGCAGAGGCCTGGCGGGCCCGCTCTGCCCTTGAGGCCGTGAGGAGCCACAGCGCCCGTCTGCCCTTCATCCACTGGGGCTGCCATCCCAGTTGGGTGGCGCCCCACACGCAGCAGACGCTCCACACTCAGGAGGGAGCGCAGGGCAGCGGTGTGCCCAGCAGCGGTGCAGACCCCCCCCACCGGGAGAAGTCCGGACCCCCAGGGCCCTCACCGTACTGGCCGGAGCTGATGGCTATCTCGATGATGGAGTCGCTGATGTGCGTGGCGGGCTCGCCCTGCGAGAGCACATCCTCGGGCGGCCCGGGCAGGGAGATGTCCAGTAGCGCAGAGACGTTGGGTGGAGACAGGCGGCTGCTGGAGCCCTCCGGCGCGGGTAGGGGTGCGGGGGGCCCATTGTGGAGAGGAGCCTTGGACAGCTCGGATAGGGAGATAACAGGTGAGCCCTGGGTTGGGGAGCAGGGAACACAACAGATGATCAGGAACATGGAAGGGAAACTGCCTCAACCCACATGGCAGTGACTGACAGGTGCAACAACAGAGAATTTAGGAGCCAGCAGCCACCTCCCCCTTCTCTGCGATATACACACCCAATGGATTTACTTCTCTGGAAACCACCTGAGCAATGGCGGCCTTGGAGGCCAGACGAAGGGGGTGGTGGTCGAGGGGGGCTTGGTCCTGCTTCCAAGGCTGGCAGGACAGCTGGTTATCTGGGCAAAGGAAATGTACCAAGGAGCACTACTGGAGACGACCTCCATCTCCTGGACCCAAACAGTCCTTCCAGGAGCATGACCGACACAGGCCGCCTTGTGGTGGGGAAGCAGGCCTCCAACGGGAGCTACGAGTTCCTGTCCAGGCGAGGTGGGAAGGACAGCGCTGCCGGGCCTCAAAAAGGGCTGTCTGTGTGCTCTTGCCATGACCTGGCAGTCCAGGGGAGTGAGGCTACGGCCACGGGCAGACCATGAGGGTGGGGGGCCTGGCTCAGAGGGGGCCCGGGGCAGCTACTCTGCCCTCGAGCTAACAGCACACTCTACCTGGAAACTGTCCGCCACTGGCTCCTGCTCAGGCCTCGAGGGGATGCTGATAAACGGGTCGCCTGTGCCCTGCAGCAACACCAGGAAAGCCAGTGAGCCCCCCGCTCGCACACTCCTCACAGCCACAGCGACAGGAGGTACTACTGTTGGGGATGGGTCACCGAGTCCCCACAACTGAGTCCCCGTAGAGCCTCAGCATGGGGGCTGGGGAGTGGGGTCGTAGATGTGCCAGGGAGGCATGGGGCGGCCTGCCAGCTGTTGTGGTCAGAGCTGCTTTCTCCACAGGCAGACAGGAGCCCCATACCGTCTGAGCATCAGAGCAAGCCTGTCCCACTGCCTCTACCTCGGCTCTCCCCTTGAGGCCACACAGCACTCACCCATGCCTCATCCTGGCTCAGGCACTCTCCGAGAGCCTCCTGGGGCCCATCGTCTCCTCAGGCAGAACGGGAGCCCAGCATGAGCTCAGTCCCTTGGCCTTGGCGCCTATCCAACTGGAAAGTGACTGACCTATCCCAGAAGCTGTTGATGGTGCAGAAAAGCCTGAACGTACTCACCCCCACGGCGGGGATGGAATCGCCATTCTGCTGGCCACTGGCGGGGTCTTGACCAGCGACACTGGAGGTCACCTCGTCCGAAGACAGTGGAGAGATACCAGACAGGCCCTCAGTGTCCAAAACGGGGAGGGGGCTCCCGGGGATGATGCCGGCACTTTTAGCGGCTAAGTCAACAGCACCTGGCAGCACAGAGGACATCTGAAGCTCAGCTCCAGGGACACCCTGACAGTGACCCAAGGGGATCACGGTATACCCTCTCCCTCACGCCTCATTTCCAAGCAAGGGCGAAGGCTCTCGTGTTCTCCCTGAACAGTAACAAGACACTGACTTGGAGAGGACAATAGAAACCTCACTCGGAACCCTTTCGTTGGGTCTGCCATGCTGGCAACAAAAACTTACTGGCCAGGTGGCCCGTGGCCTGGGGTGGAAGGGCCTTGGGCACAATCGGCCGAGACAGGGCGGCTTTGGTCAGGGAAGACTGGATGGGCCGGAACGAGCCTCTCCCTGCGGGGAAAGGACAGAAACAGACAGGTCAGCCCGCATCCCCAGGATGCACGAGGGGGCCACGGAGCACTTTCTCTCAGGCCACGGCCATGGGGGCTGAGCCACGTCGGAAGCACTGAATTTTCCAGTCACCAACTTGGGAAGTCACAGGTCAGGCAGGCCCTGAGGAGGAGAAAGTCCGGGCCCCCGGGACTGGCACCAGCACACTTCCCGGGGCTGCCGAAGGCTGCAGTCCGCATGCCTCACTGAGGGGACCTTGATGGAGGGCGGGCACACAACCTGAGCGGCGGGTGTGGAAGGCAGAACAGCAAATCAGGCACCGGGACTCAGCCTCTGCAGCTCCGCGCCCCCACCAGCCTTTCCGCAGCTGAGGGCACACATGAGAAAAGCCGTGGATGCTCACGGAGTGTGTGATCTGACCCGTGGAGCGAGACACGGCGCATGCGTCACTCCACCACGGCGGCCGTGGGAGCCCGAGCACTTCCGAGAGCCGGGGCCCCTTCTGCACCACACCCCTGCCGCATACCACCACCCACCAGGTGTCTGTGCCTGCCCTCCGGGGGCCCAGGCGTGGCACCCTCGGGCTCTGGGGACAGAAGGGACATAGAGATGGACGGGATGTCCTGCAAAGAACCGAGGACACCAACACCTTCCATTCCCAAAGATGGGGCAACGCCCAGGAAAGCGAGAAGCCGGGGAGCCTGCATGCTTACCGGTCACGGAGGAATTGGACAGGATGGAGAAGGAACAGACGTTGTGGGACTGGTGCTCAGATGGCCGAGGAAGCAACGTTCTCTGTGGAGGGAGGAGTGCCAGTGAGCAGGTGATGGACAGACCCCAGGGCCAGCCACCACTCGGAAAACCAGCGATGAGCCGTAAGGGACATTCCAGGTCAGAGGGAGCGGAGTGTGTACGGACAGCGGCTCTGGCTCGAGGGCCCATGACGCAAGGGCCCTGGGGCACACGGAGGACAGCTGTGCCCGCAGACCTCGAGGCCCTGAACGCTGGGCCTCTCTGACAAGAATCCCAAGGAGCCGACCTCCCCCAGGGAATGCCGGAGGGACGCCGCGATGGCATAGCGCTGGCTCAGAGTGACCTCCCACGTGCTGCACTCCTGTTACGGACACTGGCCGTGGACTCTCAGAGACAATCCCCCCACCCAGATCTCAGGCCCCTTGCGCACGTCGTGAGGAAATAAAGCAGCTCCTCACAACACAGATGGGCTCAGGCCACGAAGCACAAGCCCACGGCTGGCACGGCACCCGCCCTCCCTTCTCAGCGGCCCCGGTGTCCCGGTGCCACGTCACGCAGGGCAGGTAGTCCCGGGAATGGCTGCGGCGGTCACAGAAATAAAACATTAACAGGCAGTATCTGCCACGTCAAGAGACACGCCCAGTTCTAGACACAAGGTACATTCTCTGCTCATGCACGAAGGACTGTCTCCTTGCCCCTCAGGGTCGGCAGAGAGAGGAGGGGAGGGGACCACGACACAGAGGCCCAGCAGGTCTGCTCCGGCACCAGGAGGCATTGGGGCAACCCGATCATCTGGCAGTGAGCTGCGAGGCAGCAGGAAGCGGCCCACTGCTGGTGGGAAAGCAGGGTGCGTGGCAGGGAGACGAAGGGCCCTGTGCCGCCAACACTTTCTAGCAGAACAGTAAACGCCCAAGACCACAGACTACGTGTGGTTCCACTTGTGTGAAATGCTCAGGAGAGGCCAACCCTCAAGGACCGGGAGCGTGACTGGAGACAGTGCTTGCCCAGGGCTGGGGGGTGGCACCTGAGGTGACAGCCATGGGCGTCCTTTGTGGAAAGATGGAAACGTCCTGGGGTCAGACAGCGGGGACGGCTGCCCAGCCACGAGCCCTTCACCCCTCCAGGCTGCCTCCCTCGCACACCCGCGGGAGCACTGTTATACAGCTTGACAAACGCCATCGCCACAGGCCAGGCGCATGCGCGAGCTTACACCCCAGGGCCATGGACCTGCCGTCCAGCCAGTAACAGGAGGATTCACAGACGTCACCAAATGTGCCGCTATGGACTGCACCCATTACCACAACGCTCGGGACCTAGGATACGGCAGTCCCAGCTCCACACGGCACGTGTCCCAACACCCTATGGACACCGCGACTGTGACGGCATCAACCCTACAAGTACTGTTGTCCCACAGGGACATAGCTGGGGCAAGACCTGTAAGTTTGGCACAGTAGTGACTGAACAACACCCATCAATAGCGAAACAGAACCGTAATTATCCACTAAAACCAAGGCCACGCCAGCAAGGTCTCTCTCGTCTCCACCCACAGGAGCGAGCAAGGTCGGTGATCAGGCTCATGAGGCAGCACGAGGCTACCGCTGACCTTCTGACGACATGCCCGTAGCATCACCCACTTCCTGCCAACCTCGGCTACAAGCCATGGCAGAACCACAGGTGAGAGGGCACTGTCGGGCACCCTGTGGCCTGAGACCCGCCACGCAATCTCTCCTTCCTACATGAATTAACCTCAAGGCAGGAAGAGATGTGTGAGAGACCAGCAAGACGAACAGAGCCCGTACACTGATGGTAGCATGACGCACCCGCAACTCTGGGCTTCAAGTTGCTGCAGAAATACGGCCTCAGCCACACGTGTGTGACTCTCGCTGGCTGGCTGTGCCCTCGGCTATGCAGCTGGCTGCCACGAGGCCTCCGGCATGCCCTGCTGTGAGCTCATGGGAGTCTGGTCTCTGGCCACTCCATCTACCTAGTCATCTGCCTCTGCCAGCTGTGTGTACATACAGAGGCTCCAAGAGTCCTCGGACACACCCTGACCTGGGACACACGGGAGTTGAATCCCCAGAACATTCCATCTCTCTCACAAGTGGTGCTCGTGCCGCACAAAAACCATGTGTACGTCAGGGGATGGTCAGGGCCCCATTACTCCTCTGCCTGTCCCTGCCATGCACACACACACGGGCGCCCTGACCTGGACCACCAGTGGCTTCCGCAGGTGCCGGTTCCGCAGCTTCCTGGGCTTCGGCAGGAAGAAGTCCGACTGCATCTGCGAGGACACGGCACCGGGGTGAGAGCAAGCCCCCAGACGCAGGCCCCCTGCCAGCAGCGTGGCGCAGCCCCCACTCACGCTGATGGAGTTCAGGTGCTGCCGGAAAGTCAGCTCTGTTTCTTTACTGGGAGAATAGAGCTTCCCGTGACGACTGTTGGGCGGGAGAGTAGTCGGGACAGCAAAAAGGCCACCGTCTGAGTCACCGCTGCCTGTGCTGGAGGGGCCCGCCACCAGGAGGGGTCTCGGCGGGTTCCTCAGACCTAGAAGCCAAGGGACGGCAAAAACGACCACTTACCACTTATCACAGTGTGCACGGAGCTCTCTTTCTGGAAGAAAGTCAGAGCCAGAACACGGGACAACCGACCCATCTGCTCATGTATTTCCTAGATCTCAGTTCCCAAACCTGCTTCCTACGCTTTTCCCTGCAACTCCAGTCCCACCGCAGCTGAACCACGGCTCTCGGTGAAGGCACAGCAGCACTCTGCCACCTCGATCCGCAGAGCGAAGGGCTGACGGGCCTGCAAGGACATCTGAGAACTGAAGAGCCTTCCAGACCATGCAGCACAGACCACAGGTCAGTAAGCTCTCTCTGTAAGGGGCCAGAGAGAGAACTGCTGGGCTTGGTGGGCCCCCCACCCCTGGTAACCCTGGGCTCTGCAGCTGGATTGCGGCCGGGGGCCTCAGAGCCTGTCCTGACGACAAGCAGCTATGGGCCATGGTCGGCCGGTCCTGGTCTGAAGCGGCAGAGAATGTTTAGGAACCACTGTTCTAAGAAGACTCTGCCAGCTGCTGTTACCATGGGTGCTGCTGCACAAGCCCTCAAGCCATGTAGGGACGGGCCCCCTTCCCTTAGTTTTCATTTGCGAGTCTGTGAAATTAAGCTGAGGCCCTCTGAGCACCAAGCCGGACTCTGGCACTGCAAGTGTCTCGGTCTAGAAACATCCTCAGCGCAGAGAAAAAGGACAGGAACGACCGCAGAGACGAGGACAGTGGGAGAAGAGCGGAAGGCAGGAAAGAGCGCGGCCCCCGGCAGCTGGCCCGTTGCTCCCTGAGCCCTGGTCTGCACAGACCCCCAAGCCAGCCTGTCACCCCGGAGGCTGCCCCACGGCAATCCCACTCCACAAGCGGGTTACTCCAGGCACAGCCAGAGAACACATAAAGCCGTGGACGCACAGGGACAGAAGATAACCCAAGGCACCTAGGCGGTGCAGTCGCTTGAGCGTCTGCCTGGATTTTGGCTCAGGTCATGACCTTGGGGTCACGGGATCGAGGTCCATGTTGGGCCCCATGTTGGAACCTGTTTGAGATTCTCCCTCTCCCTCTGCCCCTCCTGCTCATGCTCACGTGCTCTCTCAAAAAAATGTATCTTAAAAAAAAAAAACACCTAGAAGCCGTTAACACACAGGCCACAAGGTCTGCTTGGCTCCAGCGTGCCGGCACCTGCATGGGCCTGATTAAGAGCAGATGCGGCTCCGCTTCTCGCATGAAGCTCGTGGCCCTGATGCCGGACGCCTGCAGGCGTGAGACGTTCACGGTGACCAGAAAGGCCAGGGTGCCACAGGGAAAGCATGCGCAGGCCTCCCAGGCACGGGGCACGAAGGACGTGCCCGTTCTCAACCTCTGTCGTGTTAGGTGCCCGGTAACCAGAATGACCTTGCAGGGACGTTACTCCCCAGCTACGGCTCAAAAGACCAACAATTCAGACCGGCAGGGCAGCCCACCTTTCCTTCCAAGACCACATGAAATGGCTGGGGGATCCCTCACCTGACGGCAAAACTTCGAATGTAAAAGAAACAGGCCCTTCTGAGGCTTTCAGAGGGCAAGGGAGGCTTCCGCTGATCTCACAATGACCCCCCCAAAGTGACCTAACTGGCAAGGTCCACCCCACGTTTCCTAATGGCGCCCACCCCCCAGAACCCAAAGCCTTAGGTGACAGGTCCGGAGCTCCCCGTCTCCCTGAGTAGCGGGGACTTCCACTCCGACACACCATCAGTGAGACCGCAGCCCAGTGAGAGGGGCCAGCGGCAGGTGTCGCATGTGCTCCCAGCACAGCCCCCACACCTGGGAAGGCACATGGAACAGCCCGGCCTCACCTGAGGAGCAAGGCGTGGAGCCGGGCGAGAAGGTCTTGCTGCTGCGGAGGGTGGACTGGCTGCGCGGGCAGCGGGGGCTCCGGGAGCTGACAGTCACCACCTTCCCCGGGGGTGTCGCCGACTGCTCCTCCTGGGCTGGCCTCACTGAAGCCGTGGAGCCGGCGTTCCCTTCTGGAGCCTGGGATGGAAAAGGGCCACGACAGAAGCAGAACATAGTGAATGATGGTTCGGGGAGGCTCAGGGCTGGAGGCATGAGGAGCTCCAACCGGCTCAGGGGTCACAACCCCCGCGCGGGGTTCGTGTCCTAACCCTGTCACTTGGCAGCGTGCTGCCTTCCCACCACCACCCACAGGCAGGTCCTCCAGGGAGAAAGCACACTGCCTCCAGGCTGCACGGATGGTCAATCCCATCCCGGCTGAGAGCCAGGGGGACACAGCCACTCTAAGTGGTCACGCTGCCGGAGGGGCTGCCGCACGGTGGGGACACAAAGTTGTCTTTCTAAAAGGCTTTAAAAAACCGCGATGGCCTTTGCGGACTGTGAGTCAGAGGAAGTACGTACTGATTTTCTAGAATTCAACACGGTCCCAGCTGAAGTGGTCTCTGCTGACTCAGATGTCAACCACGGGGCTTCTGCAGGCCCGGGCTCAGGCCACACTCAGTGCCGTGGCCGCGCTCAGTGCCGTGGCTGCGCTCAGTGCCGTGGTCCCCGCCGCAGAGACACCCTCTTCTTCCCCACCCTGGTGACCCCTCGTCGATCTCCCCCAGCACCCACTCTCCAGGAACACAGGGGCCAACCTCTCCGTGAGTTAGGGTCCCGTTCCTCTGCTTGTGGCACGACCTTGCCAGCTGCAGCTTGCTCAGGGCTCCATCCTGACACACCTTTCCTTTTCCATGGGACCCTCCCACCCCGCACCCTGCTCTGCCCCCTCCCGCTTAGTTTGTTCAGAATCCCCATGCACTCTCCCCGGCACACCCAGCACCCTCTTGCCAAGGTCCTGCCGGCCAGTGGCCTGGGAGTGGGTGGCACCGGCCAGGCAGCTCCAGGGGCCAGTGGGACCAGCCAGCCTCCCATGCAAGGGCTGCGAGCTCAGCTGGGACCTCCACCCTGGGGCTCTCACAGCTGAGCTCTGTCACAGTCAGCTGGGGAGGGGCCCCTACATCTCTGGGCCCACAGAACGCACATCTCTCGTGAATCCCAGGTGATGCAGAGGCCACCGTGGGGGCCCCACCCCGGGGCATGGCTCTGAGCACCCTGCTCTGAATTCTCTTGTCGTGTTCCCAAGCTGCCCGCCATTCTCTCCCCGTCAAGGCCAAGGCCACTGCCTGCGTCCTGCCCCAGGCTCCGCGGGAGCTGGCCTCGCTGGGTCCTCTCCCCCAACGTACTAGACATGCTTCTGTCCCTCCAGTCTTCTTTCCTCCTGGAGCCTCACTCTAGAATGTTCTCTGAATTCATGTGTCCACTCGCCTGCACGTTGCCCACGCCCGTCCATGGGGCACTAGCCCGACCCACACTAAACCTAAAGGCCACGGCTCACCCTCGGGTCTCTGCAATCCCCGCCCAGGTCCTACCAGCCCGTGAGCACCCTCTGTCCCGCAGCACAAACTCACATGCATCCCTACATGCATCCCCACACGCTCCACCGAGCACCTTCTCAGTGGCAAACGCCGCATACGGACGCAGGAAGGACGCACGCTGAGGACCGTCTGTCCGGGAGGAGTGTAAATGGCTGTGCAGACATGACTGCTCTTGTGGGCCCACAGGGTCCCCACAGCCCATTCTGTCCCCCAAACCCCCTCCTGGCCACCATGTTCCGCTCCCCTGGCAGCTGCTCCTGGAGGAGATGGAACCCCGCGCTCCCAAGCACTAAGCACGCGCAGTGGCTCAGGAACCTGTTCAGACTCCGTTCTCTCGCGCCCTGGAAAGCCCACGGACTTTCTCTTGGTGACATCCTCTGCTCCGTTGCTGCTAACCTGATGCCCCAGGAAGGGGTCACAGACACTGAGGACCCCTGGAGCCCTTCACCTAGCCCCTGGGCACAGGCCTGGCACCCCGTCCGTCCCCTCCCCACCCCCTTCCCTCCTGGGAAACTGTGCCACCGTCCTCCCAGAACGGCCCCACTCAAGCACGAATGACCCTGCCATTCCCTCTGCTGAAATCTGCAAGGTTCCTGACTGGCTACTGGCCACAGCAACTGCATCGCCTCTGCATGGGCTGTCCCCAGGCCAGGAGGGAGGGCCGAGTATAATTACTGAAGCCTGACAAGGAATACCTCCTCGGTCACTGTTGTCTTTGGAGCCTCGTGTGTGCCATGAGGAGGCCCTTGCCTGCAGCAAACCAGAGCCCTCTCCCCAAAACCCGGCTCAAGGGAAGGAATGGAGGCCTGCCCAGTCAGCTGGGTCCCCGCCTCCTTCTCCCCCAAGACCCAGCTGCTTGGGTGAGAGCCAGTAGGCGGAGGCAGGCCCGCCCTGGAGTGGGAGAAGGACTGTGTGTCAACCGGCACTCACCAGCCTGGGGTTGACCTCCGTAGAGATAAGCTTCAGGAGGCAGCCGAGGAGACGCTGCTTGTGGAAGGTGGAGGGCGGGGAGCCGGTGCGGGAGCCCTGGGCCTGTGCGCCGGGGGCCTGGCCCTCGGGGCCCAGCACAGCCAGCCAGTCGTACTCAAGCTGCAGCTTGTTCGGCTTGCCCATCATGAGGTAGACTTCGGCCAGCGTAAGGCTTTCAGAGGTCTGCAGGTTCCAGCCCTCCTCGCGGAGCTGCTGGGCCAGCCGGCTGGCGGGGACGTCCTTCAGAGGCTTGGCAGCAGGCTGTCCCTGAGGTGGGGGGTCCGAGGGGCTGGCCTTCTCCTGGGGCTCCTCTGCAGGTGCATCTACTGAGTCTTTAGTGCAAACATCTGGCTGGAGCCCGGGGCCAGGCTGAGGCTCTGGAGCCGGCGGGGCATGGACAGGGGATGGTGGCCCAGCCCGGGTGAGGCCAGCCACCTCTGCCCCGCTGGGGACACGAGTCTCTGGGGAGGTGCACCCGGAGGGCCGCACGTCCGCACAGCGGCACTGCTCGGGGATGATGAGGTCCTGACAAGACTTCATGTAGCGCGGGAAGGGGTCAAGGAGTGAGAGTTCCTCCTCTAGTTCCGGGAGCTGGCCACAGGCACATGTCCCATCCCCGGGCTCTCGGGCAGGGCCGTCCCTGCCCTCTGCAGGAGCAGCCGTGGGGGTCTTCTCAAGCCGTGTCCCCGCATCCTGAAGCCCAGGGGGCAGCCTGTCAGGAGTGTCTAGGCTGCTGAGGCTCGGGGGGGGCACCTCCCCAGGGGCACTTTCAGGGGAGCTCTCTCCAGAGCTCTGGGAGGCGTCGGTGGAAGGAGGAGGACGTCCCGGGCCCTTGCCCTCAGCGCCGCCCCTTGGACACTTCACCTGGCCCCTGGCCGTGCCCTGACCACTCTGAATGCCCAGGATCTGGGCGGGAGGCAACGTGTGGGCATCCTTGGAGCTCTGCTTGCACCGGCCGCCCTCCTGCCAGTGCACGGTGCAGAAGGCTTTGGAGTGCACGACGCGGGCCACACCCGGCAGCGGCGTCAGCGTGCAACTCTCCCCTGGGAACAGGTGCAGCGCCACCTTCTCCTGCGACGGCTCTGTAAGCGAGTGCTGCAGCTGCCGGTCCTCGAGTGTCTTCCGCTGGGCACATAGTCAAGGAGCGGCCACAGGAGCAGACCTGCCATGTGCTGCCGGCCATGGAGCACGCATGCCAGGGACGTCCTCCTCTACCGGCAGTGCACCCAGCAGCCACCCTCCCACCAGAGACCGCAGGCTGGCTGGTGGCCAAGGACACAAGAAGTCTGGGGCTGTGTCCTCGCTAGTGCTACTCAACCTGCTGGCAGGGACGCTGTGCGACCCCTGCCTTGCCACAGAGACCGATGGCAGCCACCTGCAATGTAGACAGCAGGGAGGGGCTCAGGCTGAGCCCCCGAAGACGAGGGACTGTGCTTTAGTCCCCACTCTGTCCCCTCGCCCCTGGCCCTCTGCACCCTCAGGAGGAGACAAGAAGCCGCACCCTCACATGTCAGGCATGGCAGGTACAGGCGAGGCCACGTTACTAAGAAAAGGATACAATCCGCACTTCGTGGAGCGCCCACTTCTGTTTCAAGAACTCGATGAGGCTGGAGACCTTCCTGTGGAGCTCCACAATCATCCTGCAGAGAAACCACGGGCAGCACAGGGTGGCCGTTACACGGGGAGGGAACCTCCTGAGGACCACGAAGCTGCAGCGGGTACACGAGATGGGGCCACGGGCTGCAGACACTGCACAGGGGAGGGGCCGGAGGCACGGTGCCTGGCAGGGCCACTGACTCCTTTTCTTAGAAGTCAGCCCTTTAGGGGCACCTGGGTGGCTCAGTCAGTAAAGCATCTGCCTTTAGCTCAGGTCACGATCTCAGGGTCCTGGGATCGAGCCCGTCAACAGGCTCTCTGCTTAGCATGGAGCCTGCTTCCCCCTCTGCCAGTTCCCCGTGCTTGTGCACGCATGTGCTCTGACCAATTCATAAATCTTTAAAAAAAATTAGCCTTTAAATGGAGAGAAGTAGAGATTCACATGAAGCTGGGAGAAAAAAACCAGAGCTCCTGTGTGCCCTGATAGGTTGTAGGAGCGCGCACCCGGGATGCAGCCGTGCTGCAGCCCACCATGCTGTTCCGTTGGCATCCTCTGGGGCCAAGAAGCTGGGCCGGCCTGAGCCCCAGGAGAGCTTGCATCCACGTGGAAGCAAGAGGTCCTGACAGATGAGGTGTTCTGCTCGGGGAGAGCAGCCACACAGCAGACCGCAGGCCGCACTGTCCCCTTCATGGGAACCGAACCAGCATGTGTGATGGGTGGCCGAGGCTGGGGGTGGGGGAAGTGAAGAGCTCGTGGGCATGAGGTTTTGAGATAACAAAATGTTCTGGAGCCAGATTGAGGAGAAAATCCTACAGTGCCCTATGAAGGTACACAGTGCTGTGAGTCAGACACCCTAAATGACTAACAGTTCATCGTAACTTAAGAGACTTTTACCTCAAAGAAGAAGTCTAATGTCTAAGTGAAAACCGGTCCAGACTCCTAGTGGTGCCGTGTGTCTACATCCCACACAAATGCCCAGGGAGGTGCTACAACAGCGGGGAAGGGGTCCTGAGGGGAGGGACTGTCTCCATCACCCTGCTAACCACAACATCTGTCTCCTGTGGCCCGAGAGCCCCTGCCACATGTGAAACAGAAGCTCAACCCCTCCAGGACCCCCAGGTCTGAGGGCCACCACAACAGGGCCTCACTGCCCCCTACCTGCGTCCTGGGGGCCCCACCTCCCCCACGAGGTGCAGAAGGCCACGGTACCTGAGCCTTGGGTTCTGGGCCAGGCTCTGCACGCGGGCCCAGGCGTGGTTGTTCCTCGGCTGCAGCTCGACGGGGACCTTCAGTGGCAGGCGCACGGGCTTCTGGTCCTCTTCGTCGCTCAAGCCTGTGACAAGATGGGGCCGTGAGGGGCCCGGCACACGTGAACCTTGATGTAGAAGGCCGTGCGCTCGGCCACACAACTAAGAGAATCAACGGACGAACAGCTCTGTGATGCCAGTGAGGTCGGCACAGAAGGCCCCAGGAACCCGGGCTCTGAAGCAGGGACGCCAGCAGGGCTGTGGGAACAGCCGCAAGCCTAAGCCATGGGCCAGGCCACGAGAGGCCACAAGAGACCTGCCTGTGACACTGGCAGACATTTTGTTTGAACAGGCTGTGGCTTCTGAGCTAAACTCAGTCTCCTAGGGCACACACACTGCTGTGACACGGAGTTTCGAGTGCAGGTGCTACCAGCGGGCAGGAGCAGCAGAAACAGGTTTGGAGCTGCCAGGGAGACACTGCCAGCTCGGCCGTGCACCGGCACCAGAGCAGCCCCGCAGCCATAGGCACTTACCGTCCGGGTCGCAGAGCTTCTTCAGCGCGCGGCACATGGGTGCCTTGATCCGCAGGTTCCTCCCTTTGTAGCGCACGGTGGTGGCCCTGGGAAGGGTTTGAGGGGAACTGTGAGGTCTCCAAGTGAATGACTGCTCCCCACCGAGCACACACAGAGGGCCAGTGAGAGCCCGGACAGACACGGGGTCTGGAAGCTCCCGGGGTCACAGGCAGCTGCACACTGTGAAACGGAGTGTGCTGGAAGTCCCACTGTCCTCCCGCCCGGGGCCTCCCGCTGCGAGGAGGACCCCTGTCCGTAACCAGAAGCGGGCCCGCCCTCCGGCCTGCAGGTGGTGTGGCACCAGCTGCCATCCATTCCCTGGATGCCCACTGTGCAGGAGCCCGTCAAATGTCAAATGCACGCCTTTCTCTCCTCCACCTCCTTGGGGTCCCTGGAGAGCAGAAGCTCCGAGCCCTGCTCAAGGCGGCCACTACTCCCCATTACAGCACTCTGTGGTCTCTCCATCAGCCACACCGGAGGAACCCACGGGAGCAGGAGCCACTCGCATCCCATAGACACAAGGTGCCACCGGCTCGTGCTCCCCGAAATGGACCCCAGGCGGGCCCCTGACCTGCCACAGCTGAGGATGACCCTGTGTGAACCCCACCGTGGCCACAGCTTGTGTGTTAGAATGACACAAACTAAAGGATTTCCTGTAACTGATGAACAGAACATCCAAAAGAGAGCTCCTTCCGGAAATCACACTTGGGAGGCTTGGGAATACTCGAGAAAGCTTGGCTGTCCTAAAAAATGACAGGGAAGTGACGACAACTCTGGAACACTGGAGACCTGGCGGGACATGGCAGTCCTTCCTCCACTTGGAACAGGAAGTCACCAAAGGCACAGCACTTCTGGGACCAGGTCACCACAGGACCCTGGGACGTCACAGGCAGCTCTGGCCAGCCAACCAGTGGCTACAGACACAGGTTCACACTCTCTAGCAGGGTCTGGTATGCTGTAAGTTGCTTTTATAACTGTTTTAACCAGTTTTTGGAATGCTGTGACCTCTCCAGGAGAGAGCTGCTATGTCATGGCCACTCCGTTTCTAAGAAAACCCAGTGAGGGACTTAGAGGACGTATGTGCTACAATTCCAAGTGTGTAAAAAAAAGAATCAAGTATTATATCTATACATTTACACACATGAACTCCCCGGGGAAAAAAATCAGAGATACACACGGACCTTGTGTCTGTGGTTACTTCTGGAATAGAAGGCGGACAGGGTGGCTGGGGTTAGGGTTTGCATCACTGGGTGTGCATGCGGCTGTAACTGTGTGTGACGCACAGAACTACAGAAGCATGACTCTGGAACAGTCCTGCCCACAGCTGGAGGTCCTGGTACTCTCAGCGGTGCACAAAAAGCATTGGCTGCCCCCCCCCCCCCCCCCCGGACAAGTCCCGGGCACGCTCACATGAGCGCTGCAGCCGGCTCAGACACAACTCCCACCTCTAAGGAAACAAAGCTGCACCGCCCTCCTCTTGGGGAGAGAAAGAGCTCTGAAACCCCCACAGCAGATTTCACGGAAACTCCCAGAGGGAGTCTAGAAGGCCGGGATGGCGGTGGGATGCGGGCAGGATCAGGCTGCGGCAGCCAGTCTCACAGAACCCCACCGCTAACGCCCCCCATGTAGCCGCCATGCCGTGCACCCAGCTGCCTCCTGGCCGAGTCCCTTCTGTGCCGGCGATCAGCATAACACCATGAGCGGCGTGGGGCTAGGGTCGCCTGTCGAAGAGACCAGGACACCAGGAAGTCTGCTCCCCTCACTGGGCCAGGCAGCGTGGCTAAGAGGATGGAGTCTGTGTGGAAGGCACACCTTGCTCCGCTGAAGAGTGAAACCCTGAGTTGTGGTCCCCCTGACCCGGGGAAACAGAGGCAGCGAAGTGCTGCCGTGGGCGTGTGGAAGGTGGACTCGGTCGCGGCCGGTCCCACCAGCAGCTGTGGGGCCTGGGGGCAGAGGCCCATCACTTCTTGTCCCATCTGCGCCAGAGCAACAACACAGGGTGGGCGTGGCCGCGCCACGGGGCACCTGTGTGTGCGATAATTACATTTTCCGTTAAACTGCTCTTTTCTGACTTCCTTTTTTTAGTTTTTTTTTTTTTAAGTGAAATTGAACAGCCCCCTTCTGTATGACCAGAAAATATCTCAGCTCACGATCTCTTTTCTCTTCTCTTACACGGAGGTCCTATGAATGTCTTGAGGCTAGCAGCTGCCGAGGCAAAGCCCCACTCATGCTCGCGGACAGGCCTCATGGGCCTGGCCACAGTCCTGGATGTGGTCCATGCCCCATAGCCTCAAGTCCATCCTGGAGCTAAGCCACGGCAGGGCGACCACCAGGCCGGGCGACCACCAGGCCGGGCGGCCCGGCTTTAAGACACACCATCTGCAGAAGGCTTGCACTTCGACTCTGACAGAAGGTCACACAGAGGACCCCAGGCAACCCACCCCCCCACACCCCCACGTTGTTGCTCTGATGAAACAGGCAACAGGCTAGCTCTTCTACAGGCATGGAGTATGGCTTTCCCTTCTGCAAAGTCATGTGATGAGCCCAGTAAGCACGTGCTGACTCTATGCCGCTAGCCTGGAACGGTTGCCATGGGGGGCGACCTGAGGGCTCTCCTTGATCCATTTGCTCCCGTGTCCTACAGCTCTCCAACGAGAGGACACTCACAGACCACTGAGAAAGTGTGTAGCGGCAGCACAGGAATTTAGCTGCGTGGGCACTCCACGGCCTCAAGTAAAGGAGCCATTCCCGACAGGCACCCCACTGACGGCCCCCATGTCTCCTTCGCCTTTATGGGCCACTGGCTTTGTTCTCGGAAACAGGTGTCTGCTGGTAGAAGGCGACACACCCGGCCGTGGAACGGGAGGGAAACCTGCAGACAGACCCATGCAATGCGGCCTGTGGGCCTCACACAAGGGTGCAGGAGCACCAGGGAAGGAAGGATGGCGCTTTCCACAGATGCCTACGGACCACAAACATGAACCACGGCACGAACTGCGTGACACAGACCACGGATAGAAACATCAAACCCTGGAACTTTTACAAGGAGGCAGAGAGCAGCACCATGACTCTGAGTGAGACAAAGAGTTCCCGGAGGTGACACTGAAGTCACAGCCCATAAAGGAAGATGGCAGACGGGGCCTCAGCAGGACTGAGCACCTCCTTCCACCCTCCGCCCGTGATAGGCACCAGGAAGGCAGGACAAGCCAGAGACCAGGAGAAAACACTGCCGACACCCACCCGACCAAACACTTGTTTCTGCAGCACTTTGAGAACTTTCTCATCTCGGTGACAAGGAAACAGGTGCGAGATCTGAGCAGGCTGGTTACTGGACAGACAGAAGGGCAACACGGACATGCACAAGAAAGATGCTCAGGGTGGCCAGTCCCCAGTGACATGCAGACCAACCCTGCCAGGAGACACCACTTCTCACCCGTGAGGCCCAGTGTGGAGAGCGTGAGCAGCGACGGGCCTGCCTGGAAGACCACAGGCAGCTCCCTAGGAAACCAGCACCCACACCCCTACCCGTCTGCCTGGGTGCCACGGAATAAACACACGGAGACCAAGGTTTAGAGCAGCAGCTTCTGCAGAACAACCCATGCCCCTCGCTGGGGGACAGAGAAACACACGGGACAGCCACCATGGGGACGCTACGCTGCAGGGAGAGGCACCAACTCCAGACCCACAGGGACAGAGCTCACAGGCACACCAACCGCTACGTGGAAACTGCCAACCTCAGACGGCCGTGCGTGGTGTGACCCCGCATGGACAGCATCCCGGGAGAGGAGGACCCTAGGGGGCTGCCATGGCTGGGCGGGCGTGGGGACCGCACAGGGGCAGCAGAGGGAGGCTGGGGGTGATGAACCTGGCCGTGTCTGCGCCGTGCACCTCCTCACACTCGGAACAGGACGTGAAAGACTGTGAAAAGGCCGTCTTCTAGGTGATGCCCTCTCGGTGACGTTCAGGAAAAGGCACCCTTGCCGACAGGGCTGGGGGAGGGAGCGAGTCAGGACAGCACGGGGGTCTTGTAGGGCAGGGAGCCTATGGTGGACACAAGACACTGCTCTGTCACTCTCGATCTAACCTGCCACACACACACGTAAGAAGGCACCTGCTCACGACCCGCTTCCAGACAGCGGCCGGTACCGCAGACCACAGACAAGGCCACAGCCCAACAGGGGAGAAAGGGAATGGAAAGCACAACAGGACAAGTGACAGCACGTGCACACACAGGACCGCCCTCTCTGACCACCCAGTGCCACTGCACATGAGCACGGCCTGCGGGCGGCTCCTCCACCAGTAAATCCAGATCAAGGGGAGACAGGGTCTGTTTTACTGCTATTTCAACCTTTCTGATGCTTGAAATTTCTCACGATCAGCTTTCTGAAAGACTGAAAGAGTAACCGCCTTGCTTCTCGGGCACGTCAGTCAGAGCAGACGCGGAGCTGGCAGCACACGGCACCACCGTGCTTCCCCACCTGTGATCTGTGAGGGGCTCCCTGGAGCCCCGACTGACCTGGCCCCGGTGCCCGGCACTCAGCTGTTCTGGAGCTATGGGCTGGTCCGGAGTCCGACAGGTAAGCTCCCACGGTGCCCAAGGGAGTGCCGAGATGGCCAGTCACATGTGAGAGACACACAACACACAGACCGTGTGGAGGCTCAGGGCTGGGGTGGCATCCGAGCTCGCAGCCAGGGGAAGAGGGAGAGCCCGTCTTTGCATAAGGGAGGGAGTATCCCGGGGCCAGGGCAGTGGCAGCGGAGGGGGGCAACAGCAGTCAGAAACCTTAGCCCCAGCGAGGCGTGCAGCCTGCCACCCATGGGGCCTGCGGGAAGGAGCTGGGAAGCAGGACCCTAGGGCACCCAGCCTCTGTCCGGGATACTCCTCGAGCCCAGGGCCTCACGAGCTCTGTGCTGGGGCTGGCTCCCACCTGTCCCCGCCTCGAGGTCCCAGGGCCAGCACTAGAGGTGTCGCTGTCACCCCACAACCCTCCAAGGGCTCCTACACAGTTTGGCCACCAGGCAGCGACAGCAGCCACTCAGCACGAGGTCCCAAGGCTTATGCCAGACGGTGAACTTCTGCAGCCAGAAATACAGACAAATGCATTTTCACGAATAAGGCTCCACAGGGCAAAAGAGGTCACACCAGCGTAGAGCTAACAAGAACACCCTTTCCCAGCGCGGACCTTCCCTCCTCTAACGGGGCAGAAGCTCGCTTCCGAGATGCTCAAACACAAGGCTGGTGTGAAAAACGGAGGTGCCCTGCAGGCCCGCCACCCCCAGAGGGCCCTGGTGTGAGGCGAGAGCTACTCATGGAGCTGTCCCGCTGTGGCCACGCACTCACTCCACACACTCACTCCGTCTCACTTCCAAAGAGGAGAACGCACCCCGCAGCCCGCCAGGCCCTGCGCTTCCCTCTGCGCCACCCTCTGCCAGCACTAGTGTGCTGCGGTACGCACCCTTACGAGGGTGGCTCGCTGCTGGCCTAACGGCTTCCCCCACCGTGGGACTGTGGGGTCAGAGGCCACGCACACTTACAGGGTGGGTCACACACGCACACTGCGCACCCGCTGTCTGCAAACACTTCCACGGACAGTGCCCTGAGACTCTCCACCCACAACTGTGACAAACAACACCACTTCTGTCCGCTCTCTTCTCTGGCTGGAGCCATGCGGGGAGGCCCGCGAGGTAACACCCCTCCCCCTCCTTGACCCGGGGGTCTGGGGAGTGGGCACATCGGCCTGCAAGCTCTCCCGACGGCTGTCCCGTGCCAGGGCAGCCAGGGGAGACACAACGTGCCTCAGGCTGCAACCCCACTTCCGTGCCTTCGTGGCGGGAGAACACGGGCCTCCCCATGCTCTCAGCCACTGTCTTGACTTTGCTGCTGGGGGACTCGGGTCACATCCGACCGGGCCGCCTCCCGCCTCCCTACGCGGCCCCCTTCAGGAGTCCCTGCGCGCAGCCCACAGCGAGGCATGGAGGATTATGATGCCCTTCCTGCAGGCCGGGTATCTCCACCGGCTGTGGGGAATGCGGCCCGGAAACCTTCTCTCTGGTCCCCCCAGAGCAGCCCGGTTATTGATCCACCTGCCCCGGGGGGCACGCTGTTTACTGGCCACAGGCCGTCCCTACAGCGCGGCACTGAATATCCAAGGCAAACATGAGGTGCACATGTACCTCCTGGATCCTACCTGGGTCGGAACCATCCCAACAGTCACATCACATTCAGGCTTTAGTATGATGGCCCCTCGCCCAGACCGTGGAGACTTGGCTACTCGTCCCTCTGGCCCCCAGCTCAGGGCCTCTCCAATCTCCAGGAGGCCTTAAAACCAACCACCAAGTCGCTTTCACGCTTTACAACATGCCTTCCCCAAAGTCGATGGACCATGAGGCAGACCCCTCTCTGTCCAGAAACCCAGGAGGCCACCTCCTCTCTGCACTGCTCCTGCAACGAGACTAACTCAAAGCCAAGCAAATGCACAGTTTTCCATTAAACCAGTGCCCAATGCCCTTGAGCACAAAGAACCAGGAATCTCGGCTCGGGCCCTGAGTCTGGGGCAAGTGCAATAGAAGGGGAAGGAGACACCCCCCCAAATCACATCCAGGGAGCGCGCTCCTACTCGCGGGACAGCTCTCCTGCTGGCGGGGGAGACGCAAACACCAGCAACCACTTCTGCCAAGGATCCTCTGTCTTCCCGCAACGCTGCCCCAGAGGCACGCATGGCACACCGAGCGCACACAAACTCAGCTTTGACCCCAGAACGGCAGGGCCTGTGTGAGGGCAGGAAGAAGGAAGACGCTGAGACTGCAGCAGGTCAATGGGGGTGGGGCACGGCGGCCAGAGTCATTCATTCTGGAGCTTGGCCCCATGCCTCCACGAGGCTCCGCCTGCCCGACGACACTGGCGGTGAAGGCTGCCCGCCCCCTTCATAGCAGGCCAGGCAAACTGCCGCTCTTTCCACACGGCACTCACACACATGGCCTGGTTACTACCACGCCTGCTTCCAAGGGGGCAGTTCATGGTAATAAGCCCCTGGGAGCCCAACGGGAGCATCTGTACCATTAGACGCGGAGCTGGAGCCAAGGCACAAACCACCTGGCCAGCCCTAGCTGTCAGGCGCTCATGCCCAATGGGCGGGGGTGTGCAGGCCAGCCAGCACCAGGCTGAGAGAGAAAGGAGACCAGAGATGCAAGAAGGCCACGTCCTGCAGACGTTCCAGGGGATAGCTAGCCTTCGACTGGGAGGGGCCCAGAGACGACCTGTGGGTCCATCTAGGACAGGGGGCAGAGATCTAGGCGGAGCGCATGAGCTCTGGAGGGTCGAGGGGAGGGACACGGTGGCAGCCGTCAATGAGGGCCACACCAGGGGGAAGGCCGTGCACACAGAACCCGCAGACCGGGGAACAGGGGAGGGTCCGGGCCGTGAGCAGCGTGGCCAGGGCACCTGCCGGGAGAGGCAGAGGGCTGACAGGCAAGAGGAGCAAAAGGCAACCAAGAGGGACCCCAAGAGTGTGAGGTCGGGGCCTTCCCAGGAAGGGCTGCTGCAGCCTCCCGGCTGGGACACAGAGGAGCTCTATGTTGTACGGGATTTATAAACTGGGGCGCAGAAATGGGGGACAAGTTGGATCTGGAATTCCTCCCCAGAGAAGGTTCGCCAAGGCCCCGAGGAGCGTTCCCACTGCCCAAGGAGAGCGCAGAGCGGCACGAAGCAAAGTATAGCACTGGGATGGTCCCAGGAGGGCTCCGGGAGTGGGGAGGAGTGGGCGGTTACAGGGCTGGAGAGCTGCCCAGAGTCAGACATCAGCACGAAGCCAGTCAGACCCAACGGTGAGGGTGACAGAGTAAAGGAGGCCCCAAAGGCCAAATCTGAATGGGGCACCAGGCACGCGTCACACATCATCTCTGCTGCAGCAACAGTCAGCATGGAGCAAGCGGGAGAACCTCAGGGGCAAACCTGGCCCAGCCTCGAGGGGCGCGGAGCCTCGGCGGGCGCAGTGCAGAAACAGGACCAGAGGAGCCACAGGATGGCAGGAGCGAGAGGAGAAGGCACTCCCAGCCCGCACGCCAAGTGGGGACAGGGCCGGAACGTGAGGTGGTCAGGGCTGCATGGGCGCTGCCACCCTGCCAGGGGGCCCCTAGGGGAGGAGGAGACGGGGAGCAACCTGGACGCAGTCCCCTGCTCTCCCAGGGCTCTGAGCGGCCATCCGCTTAACCCCAGGGAGTTCGGCACCTTACGGGCCCCAGTGAGAAAAGGCAAGAAAACCACGAGTCCCAGGGTCTGGGCCTCAGAGAAGCCCGCGTACATCCCAAATCCGCAGCAGCACTCCATGGGGCAGGCCCCACTTACCCGGCCTGAATGAGCTCATTCAACTTCGTGGCATTCTTGTCATCCATACCTTTAAAGGAAAAGCAAATAAACGTGACCACAAAGCTCTATGGAACAAAATCCGTGAAGATTCCCAAGTTGTTACCAGGTAACGGCCTTCCAGAACACAGGCCCCGCCATTAGCCGCAGCTCCTCCCAAAGCCCGGACCCAGAGCACTGTCCCCACCTGCACGTCATCTCAATCCACCCGGACTATCTCAGGGGAACACTACCTGCCTCCGCATGCTGGATGCTTCCCTGCCAGACTCCTACGCTGAGCCTCCACCCTCCCCAGCCATGGGGTGCACAGATCCCCCACAGGGTCATCAGCAGGCATGCCTCTCCTGTTGGGCTCTGGGCATCCGTGGGCCTGCCGAGGTCTGCTCTGGGTCACCGGATCCCCAGGGTGGGTGAACGATGAAGAGAAAAGTAACCATTCCCCAGAAAAGTGAAGACACAAGGCCAGCGGGCACTCCCCAGAAACCGCGCAGGCCAGATGCGGGAGCCACATCCTCACAGTGAAGAAAGAAAAACGGTCGCATCAGAGCTCTACATCCCGCAAAACACCTTTCAAGAATGAAGACAGGGACACCTGGGTGCCTCAGTCGGTTAAGCCTCTGCCTTCGGCTCAGGTCATGATCTCAAGGTCCTGGGACTGAGACCCACATCGGGCTCTCTGCTCGGCTTCCTCCTCTCTCTCTGCCTGCCTCCCTGTCTACTTGTGATATCTCTCTCTCTCTGTGTCAAATAAATAAAATCTTAAGAAGAAAAAAAAGAATGAAGACAACATAGCTTTACAGATGAATGATCACTGAAAGACACATGACGAGGATAGCAAGGCCAAGTCCCAGAGGGATAGAAATGGGCCTCCAAACAGAAGGGAAAGAGGCAGGCGCAGCCCTCCCCTGGCGCACACAGGTCCCAGCAGCCCCAGGGGTGAGCAGCGCAGCAGGCCGTCCCTGGGGAAGGCAGGGTCTGCAGGGCCAGGCGCACCGCCAGGAGGCCAGACTGTCCTGTAGGTCCATGGGCGTGGGAGCAGAGATCAAAGGGAAAGCAGAAAGCAGTGCCAAAAGGAGAACGAAGGTCCCATCGGTCCTGTATGGTAGGCCAGACAGACAGACAGACAGAGGCCCAGGGATGGAGCTGTGGCAACCACCAGGTTTCAGTCATGCAACAGGCACCATCCCAGGACCCAGCCTTCAGGGTAAAGCCGCCCCACACACGGGTGAGGACTGGAGGTGGCTGGTGTGTCCCCATGGCCTGTGCCAACACCAGGCCGCTGTGGCAGCAGGAATAAGCTCTCGGTGTAAGACACAGTACTGGGGGCAAACCTGCAACCTCATAGCCAAGGAGCCTTGTACGGACACTTGTTTTCATCGAGGTGGAGCCTCTTCGGCCCCAGGGACACCCCCAGCACAGCAGCCCTACTGCTGACGCACGGAGCTTGTGTCCGAGTCCCAGGACACAGCAGAGACTTGACATCCACTGTTTCAGGACTCACATGGGTCCAGAAACCTCAGCTAGGAAGACCATCTTAAATAAAAGCACGCTCTGACCGCAATTCTGGCAGAGTCCGGGAGCGCCTGCCCACAAGCAGTCTCTGCAGGAGGCAGCGACCCCGAAGCATGCCGCTTTCCTGTGCACACTCACATCCCAGTGAGTGCAACTGTGGGCGCGGGGCAGGCAGGGCTCAGTTGGGCCAGCCCCATGGGGGTGCAGGGCACTAAGAACTCAGGTGGGGTCCAGAGGACATGTGACAGGTGCCTGGGTCCCTCTTGAGGGATGGGGGAGACCCCCTCACCAGCAGGAGGGGTCAGCTGAGCTGTAGAGTGTCAGAAAGAGGGGAGGAGGTCCAAGTACAGATGCCCCTGGGGCCAGGGTCCCAGCGCTGCCCGGGGATGGGGGTGGGGGGGTGACGATGGCAAACCACCCAAGGTCAGAGCCAGGCTTGCCTTGCAAGGACTCAGATGGGCTAGGAGTGCACAGGCTGAGACCTGTACATGGTGGGGACAAAGGAGGGGCCACACAGCAGTGGCTGGGAGAAGTCACTGCCCTGTAAAGCACCACACCCAGGAGCCCCCCAGGAGAAGCCAGCTGGTGACAGAGAAGTGCTCAGACTACGGGGAGGATGGGGCTGGAGCGCCAAGCCTACTGTCTGGTTTTTGCCCTTGTCTAGGCCAGCATGCGCAGAGCAGTCCACGAACCACAACACCCATCCACCCGTCCCTCTGTTGCTTCCACACCCCCATCCAACCACCCCCCTGCCGAGCAGTGGCTGGGTGACCAGAGAGGAGATGGCTTACGACCCCCTCACATGGGGCTCACTGGGCCTCTGGTGTGGCCCTGTGGGTGAGCACTCTTCCACTGTGGGAGGGTGGCCAGTGGCACCTGCAGAGACAAGGGCACCCCTACTCTGGGCCCGCGTGGGGTGGCGAGGTAGGCCACTGGGCACTCAGGGCCCCCGGAAGGCCAGAGCACAACATCCCTAACCAATGGGACTAGATCGGGCCTTGGGTGTTCCGGTAAGACAGGCAGAGACTTGGTAAGACAGCAGAGCCCGCTGGGTAACAGGACTATGGGCATGCAGGATAACGCCCCTGCGCTCAGGGGACACAGGAAGAATGTCAGGGCCCTCCTCAGATGCCGACCAAGAAAGTATGCCCGGGGGTGGGGCGCACACACAGACATGACCAGTGTCAACAATGTGTCCCCAAGTGCCGGTGCAGGTACGTGGGGGCCCACTGCACCTGTCGGAGGGAAAAGAGCCCTGGCATCACAGACCCGCGGTGAAGGAGAGCAGGCCCCATCAGGAGAGGCTGCAAGCACACGGGGGCATCACTCCCAGAGCCATGAGCACCCGTACTCACAGCCTCCGACCTTCTTCCGCAGCTCGCCATAGCAGATCAGACCGTACAGCTCCTGGGATGACTTCTTCAGCCCACGGGAGAACACTGAAAGACGAAGACGAGATAGAGCTTTACAATGGAAGATACCCACATGGACAGTGGCCAGCTCCCGGCACAGGACTAGTGCGAGGGACACGAACGCAGCTCATCTCATAGTTTCGGCCAATGTGCACTGGTCTGCTACTGCCCCTCGGAACAATTTGTTACTTAAACTATAACCCCTGGAGGATTTTACTAATTGCCAAGTGCATTTAGACATGGCCTTAAGAAAAACATATACTGGCAACAGGTCTTTGGGGAGAAGAATGATAGACGACTGTGAAGCTGGGCAGCTGGGGATGCCCGCTCACTCAGGGCGGAAGGCTGCCCCTTCACATAAGCCGGGCAACCGGGACTGCCTGGCCCGCCAAGGGCGGAACGCCGCCTGCTACAGGAAGCCGAGCATCGGGGAACACCCGGTCAGCTCAGGGTGGAACGAAATACCGCCTGCTTCCCTTTTCCATTATCGTTCTTTTCTCTTCCCAGAAGCACCCGTTGTTTTTTAGAAGAGCCCTTTGAATGTGTTTGGTTAACTATAAACTTTATCCTCCTTGCTTGTCCGCAAGACAGGTGACTAATGTTTGACCTTCATCGGTCCTTCTGTTGGCTATTTCTACCTAATGAAAGTGAGACTGTGGAGTTGCTCGTGGCAGCAGTCTTTTTGACTGTTGTCCCCTGCTCCCAATCTCTTGCAGCTGACTTGTTTGTGCCTAATTCTTCTCCTGTCGCAGACTGGAAGCGGCACTGGTTCCCCAGGACATCAGCCCCCAGGGGAATCGGAGTGAGACATACACAGGAACAAGGGGCTGCTTTTCAGATTTTTAAAATACGTTAGACCAAAGAAACCGGGGTGAGGCTAGGAAACGAGACCTCACTAGCAGAGCGGTGTCCCCAGGAGGACAGACTGGGATGTCAGCATGGCCAGCTTCCACAGAGGCAGAGAAGGTGGGGTGGGACTGTCTGTTTCCGCATACACAGAACACACACAAGCTCCATGTGAGGCCTGCGGCTCCGGGACCCAGGACGCAGACATATCACGCCATCTCTGACCACTGACCAACCGCCCAGGGCTCAGGGCCATACAGAAGAGGAACCACAGCCCCAACCACACCCAGTGCCAACACCCACCCTTCCCAGCTCCTCTCCAACAGACTCGCTTCACTAGGAAGCAAGACATCCAGCTCAGACGGCATGCGTCCCAGCCTGTCCTGGGGCTAGACAGCGCCATGCCACTACGTCCTGGCCTCAGGTGTGAGTGGGAAATGTCCCGAGGCTCCGGACATGACTGAAGACCGACTCACGACGAACGCTTCCTTGTGGCCCATCCCTCTGCCCTGCCGAGCTGCTGCCTGGCCTCCCTGGACACAAGCAACATGCTGGAAGGGCCGAGCAGAAAGAGGGCAGACCCTGTTCCTGCGCCCGCCTCACCGCCTCCATGCGGTCTTGTAACAGAGAGAACAAATCCCGCTGCGCTGAACACCGCGCTGCTTTGAGCTCCACGTACCTGAGGCCAAACCTGAGGGCGACCTGCCAGCTCGGGCCAGCACAGTCTGTGGTCACCGAGCAGTGACCCGGGCAGCTCGTCCTCACTCAGCCCGTCCACTGTCCTCACAACGGCTCTCTCTGGCTTCTCCTCAGAGAGCCCTTTCCGAACTCCCAACACTCTGGGTGTGTGATTAAATCCCCAGGAAAGGAAACCAAAAACGTGTCAGCAAGTGAAAATAAGATCATGAACGAATGATCTAAACAGAAGCTTCTAATCCTCACACAGGCCGGCAGGAGCCTGGGACTCTGCTAACGTCACGCCAACCACTCCCGGAGGCTCTCCGGAGAGACACCGAGGCCTCGTCGGGCCTCTCACAGGAGACCGCTGCTCCGGATGCTGAGACCGCCAGGCAGCAGACAGACAAGCGTGGAACACAGAGAGAGTGGGATCTGTCTGCCACGTGAGGTAAGAGTTCTAACAGCAGCCACGAAGTGGACGGGCTAAGAAAGCATGATGCACAGGGAGAGGCCACACAATGTGACACTGCCACTACGAAATGTCCAGAACAGGCAAATCCACAGAGACAGGAAGAGGATCCACGCATAAGGAGGGAGGACAGCAGGGCAGTACCAAGCCGAGGCAACTGCCAGAGCCCCACAAAGGGGCAGGTAGCCCTCGGGCTTCATGTGGTCACCCTGCTGCCACCAACGTGGAGAGATCACCAGGACCAGCGAGAAACCTTGGTAGATGGGCACCTGGATGGCTCAGTGGGTTAAGCCTCTGCCTTCAGCTCAGGTCATGCTCCCAGAGTGCTGGGATCGAGCCCCGATCGGGATCCCCACTCAGGCAGAGCTGGCTTCTCCCTCCTGCTCTGCCCCTCCCCCTGCTTGTGCACATGTGCTCGCGCGCTCTCTCCAAAAAATAAATAAAATCTAAATAAATAAACAAATAAATACAAAACTTTGGTGGAACCAACAGTCCAACAGAAAGAAGGCTCTTCTCACGAGGTCATGTCCTGGGGTGAAGGAGTGTGGAGGCAAGGACAGAAAGTGAGAGGGAATCCTCAAACAAGCTCCGGCTGAGCAGGGTGCCCGACACGGAGCTTGATACCAGCACCCAGGGATCACAACCTGAGCCGAAGGTAGATGCTTCCCAGGCGGAGCCGCCAGGAAGCACATGGCTCAGGTAAAGGATGCCAGGGACACAGGTCATTGTGGAAGAAGGCAGGGACAGGCTTCATAAAGACCATGGACGTTATCAAGTCTTAGACTCAAAAGGCTTTGCAGCTGTGCTGGTATCTGGGAAGCGCGGAGAACTAAGGACACGTGCAGCCAGCAGGTACACGGACAGCTCGGTGACACTCTGCTCGAGAGCAAGACGTGACTCACTGGCCAGCACACTCCCAGGCCAGCAGAGAATCTCCTATTCATGCTCATACAGACCCAAAACCCAATAAACAACACAGCATCAGCAAAAGACCAAGAATGCATGGCAGTCCCTAATGCATGGCAGTCAACAGGCCATTCCCACAGGTCTCCAGAAAGAACGGCCATCTACATCGACAGACACGCTGTCCCAAGATGCTGGACCCACTGCTCCTTCCTGATCTACTTTCCCCATGGAGGTGCCAGGCTCGACTGGAGGACCCGGGGGCTGGAACTGACTCGGGGTGCTGAGCCCTCCTCCCAGTCGGCTCCTCCTATGTGTTGTAAACACTGATACATGTGTCCCCTATGAGGACTAGAAGGATACCACTTGAGGTGACCAGTGGAAGGTGGTCAAGCTGGAAAGGGACCTGGAAAGGACTTGTGAAAACAAGAGCATTGTGCTGGCCAGAGAGCAGCGCGGTGGGGCTGTAAACTTGGCAGAGGGAAGGCCCTGCCACGGGGTCCTGCTGGGGAGACCGACTGCCCCCGGATGGGGTGTGCTCAACTGCCAGGGGCTCCTCCTTGCCTTGGTCAAGGACAGAGCCTGATGCGAAACACGGCAAAGCAGCAGCCAGCCAGGAGAGCAGGCCCGGACCCTGATCCTCACAGGGGACGATCAGCACTCACAACGAGAGGTAAGTAAGTTGATCTCAACCATACGATTTTCCCAAAGAAAGCGTTTCTGAAGAAAAGTGCTCTTTGAACAGGGATGTCCACAAATGCATTATTCGAAGCCACCAGAAGTGACCTGTCAGTCTGAAAGGAAAAGTGAAACGTGTTCACCTGCAATGACATCACTCAACAGGGAGCACAGAGAAAGCCCACAGCAGCAAGAAACGTGGCCTGAAAGCCCGCACTCGTGGGGCAGGGGCTATGCTGAGCACATGCAGAGGGTGCCTGGGAAGAAGGGGGGGTATCGGCTCTCCCACTGGCTGTCTTGGGGGGCCTGGGTGAGGGCCTGCACGGCTGCACTTGAGTTTTCTCATCTACTGAGCCACAGGCAGAGCCAGTCTCCACTTGGGCAGCAGGAGGAGGGCAGAGAAGGATGCAGGGTGGGATTTCGGGGAGAATGTCACAGGCATTCGGCCTAGGAAGCTGAGCAGGATGAGGGAGGCGGACCAGGCGGGGGTGGCAGCATGGGCACCAGGATGGTAAACAGCTTGCTCCCACCAGCCTGCGGGTCAGCACGAGAGTCCAGGGGCACAGGCAGGGATCAGCCCTGCAGAGACGTGAGGGGCAGGTTCAGAACAGTGGGACAGGGCCGTGGCAGAACAGTGACGATCTGAACAGGACCAAGCAGTAAGAACAGACCCGAAAACCTCTGAGGTACAACCAGCAAGACTCTGACTGGTGACAGATGTCCAGAAGGATTCGGAGGGAACTACGTTCAGGTGACAGGGTCAGGTAACAACTGTGACTGGAGCTCGGGTGCCCCATCCCCAAGGGCTCCCACACTGGCCGGTGGCAGCAGGGAAGGGTTTCTCCAGGGCAGGGGTCTGCAAACTATGGCTCACAGGCCAAACACAGCCCACGGCCTCTTTTTGTGAAAGAAGTGTTTCTGAAAAAAGTAACGCACACCTGCTTACTTTCTGTCTACAGAGAGTTTCCACAGACTGCAAACCCCAAAGTTTGGAAAAGCCCAAAATATTTACCATCTGACCTTTTACAGAAAGAGACTGCTTGAACTGTGCTCTCTGGGCCTTTCTCGGGCTGGAGGAGGAACCCCAGGTCGCGACATGCTGACCCAAGGAAGGGTCAGGGAGGGAAGTCGGATGGGTCGGCCTGGGGGGCGCTGGCAGGCGCATGGCCGAGACATCCCCGACAGGCCCAGAGCGAGTGCACGGGAAACACGGAGGTCCGCCATAAGGGGCTCACACCAAGGCCTCACGGCGGCAAAGACTCCAAGGGGAGTGACAGACCAGACACCATGGTCGTTCTACGTCAGAACTCAGACTACTTTAACTGCACAGTCAGAACGAGCCGAGTTAGTGAAAGCAAACGTCTGGAATGACCAGGAGATTAGTGAGGCTGTGGACACCAAGAACAGCGCCAGGAAAGGTGGATCGATGAGGGTGCGGCAGGCGTGACCCCAAGAGACAGGAGGCGGCCACACCCACCCCTGGGGACGGGGGCTGATCAGAAAGCCCACTCAGAGCGCGGACTGGGACATGTGAACCCAACATGTGAACCAGACTGGGACATGTGAACCCAACATGTGAACTGCACACAGCACGACTCTGAGCCCAGCCTCAAACACAGACAAGAGCCCTGAGAAAGCCAGCCCTCCCCCAGGCCCTCCCCACGCCCCCTGGTCCCACCCTCACTCCAAGGAGCTCCCCTTGGGCAAGAAGCACAGGCACCAGTGGGGGGGGGTTCTATTCTGGCCAGCCCGCACCCGTACCCTGCCTCTCCTGGGGGACCGGGGGCCTTGCCCTCCCAGCATCAGACATGGGCCCAGGCTGAGCCAGGGACCTAAACGCCCAGGCACGCGGGGCTGTCAGAACCCACGCAGCTTCCTCTCCATTCAGCTTAATTGATGGTGCCTGGGCGTACCAGCAGCCCAAGTGCCACGAGGCACAGAGGTCCCTGGCCATGTGGCTGGGTGAGAGCAGTGCCACAGCTATATCTGGAGGGCTTGTGGGCACCCACTCCTGAGCAGCAGGCAGCCGTGGCCGAGCACACTCACCGTTATCAAAGTCGATGTACTTGGTGATCTTGTGCCACGTGCGGTAGTAGAAATGCCGGACCTGCTCTTTGTTCTTCACCATGCTTGCGGGCTTGCCTTTCTTCTTATACTTGAGGGCGATGTTGTTCTGAATGGCTTCGAAGTCTTTCCCATGCTGGAAAATTAAGTCCACAGTAAAAGCACAGAGATTACAACAGGGCAGTTTTCTGCGTGCACAGACCCTTCCCGAGACAGGAGAAATGGGAAAGGAGACCACTGTGGTCGAGCAGACCTCCTTCACGGATCTTCTCTGTGCAGGAACTTCAACCTCACCGCCCTAGAACCTCAGGTTTCAATTCGAACAACGGATAAAGCATCAGTGGAAACTCAGAGATAAAACTATCAGGGCACAGGAGACCACAGAGGCAAGGGCCCTGGAGCGGGAGAGCACGACACTCATCCCTCAGACGGAGGGGCCCAGAGACCACGAGAAGACCACCCGTGAAGACGATCACAGGAACACACAGAACACAGACCGCAAGGGCAGAGGAGGGCAGTGTGGTATGCCTCATCTAAACAACACATCAACCATCCAGAAACACCCACTGCTTCCATCAAATGCAACATATCCTGTATCGGATACACAGTGAGGATGCACACCTCGTATGAGAACCACACATCCCATGGGCCACCCCTTCCTTCCTTCAACACCTCCACGTCGGGGCTGAGACCTCGGGGATTCTCAGAGTGGAACCGGCGTCCCGGACAACGCAGTCACCACTGGCACCATGTGGGGGCTACAATTCTCCATTAGAGCCAAGACAGATGTCCTGGGGTGGGCCCGCAGGGGACAGCTGCCCAGCAGCACGAGCGCCCCCAGCACCGGCATCTTGGCTTCTAAATCCCATTCCCCAGAAGGAACCAGGACACCATGAGCGGGACAAGTTCCAGCGAGCCTGCAATATCTTGTAGACCCAGAAAGTGTGCAAGTGCCTGGGCACAACAGGAGCTAACCTGGAAAGGCTCCCAGGGGCCAAACCTGCAAAAATATGGGCAGCAAAACCAAGAGGGATTGGAACCGATGGGGAGAGAGTAGCCTACATGTCCCTGAGTCCACACAGATTTAAAAAAAAAAAAAAAAATCAGTGAATTCGTACCTAAATGAGGGAGAAGAGAGATCTCTTTCTTGCACGAGATCTCCAGTAAGTATAGAAAGAAGGATGGAATCAGAAAATCATTGGACAAACCATGTAATCATAGCTATTTCAGGCAAAAAATGGCATGATTGCTACAGTTAGTGGATAAAAAAATGAAAAACAGGCTATTTACATAGAGTAAACGTAAAAACAAAACAAAAATGAGTCAGTACGGGACCTGGCAGGGGGCACTTGAACACAGTCCTCAAGGTTCACACTGCCAGACAGGACAGAGCACACCACGCGCTCCAGACAGAATGTGCCCAGGACAGCCTGACACTCCCATGGTAGTCTTTTTTTTTTTTAAGGATTTTATTTATTTATCAGAGAGAGAGAGGGGGAGAGATGGAGCACAGGCAGACAGAATGGCAGGCAGAGGCAGAGGGAGAAGCAGACTCCCTGCTGAGCAAGGAGCCCGAAGTGGGACTCCATCCCAGGACACTGGGATCATGACCTGAGCAGAAGGCAGCTGCTTAACCAACTGAGCCACCCAGGCGTCCCCTCCCATGGTATTCTTGATAAAAATGCAAAATGTAAACTTAATCATGAGATAACCTCAGAGAAGCCCAAACTGAGGGGCATTCCACAACCTAACAGACCAGGAGTCTTCAAAACTGTCAAGGTCTGACACAAAAAAGTGCTCCACATCACCCGGCATCAGGGAAACACAACTCAAAACCACCATGAGACACCAACTCACACCCCTAAGAACGGCTAAGCAACAACTTAGGAAATGAGAGGTGTCGGCGAGGACGGGGACTCCCTACCCTGCTGGTGGGAATACAAGCTAATGCAGTTACTGTGGAAACCAGTGTTATAAAAAGAGCTACCCTGCAACCCAGCGATTGTACTACTGGGTGTTTACCTCATAGATACAACTGTAGTGATCCAAAGGGGCACACCTGCACCCCAGTGTTTACAGGTACTCAGCCATCAAAAAGAATGAAATCTTGCCATTTGCAACACCATGGATGGACCCTGACGGCATTATGCCAAGCGAAGTAAGTCCGTCAAAGGCAATCATGGTATGATCTCATTCACATGTGGAATTTAAGAAAGAAAACAGATGAACACAAGGGAAGGGAAAGAAAAAAGAAAGACAAAATCAGAGAGGGAGGTAAATCATAAGAGACTCTTAATGCTAAGAAACAGATTGAGGGTTGCTGGAGGAAAGGGGATGGCAGTGGGGTAACCTGGTGATGGACGTTAAGGAGGGCACGGGATGGAATGAGCACTGGGTATCATATGCAGGTGATGGCTCACTAACGTCTACTCTTGAAATGAGTAATACGGTATATGTTAACTAAATTGAATTTAAATTTTTTTTTTAAAAAGCGTCAAGGTCTTGACAGAACAAAGGAGACAGAGACAGAGGGCCTGGCACCTGAGGGAGGGCTCAGGAAACATGACCACTGAATGCATGTGGCACCCTGGTCTAGAAAGCACATCGGTGGGAACACCAACCAAACCTGAGTCAGGCCCACAGGTCAGTAAGTGCTACTGTCTCCACGTCCAATCTCCTCGCTGTGCTGGGCACACTGAGGTTGTGGGAACATTGCAAAAGGACACATGGAATTCTCTGTACACTTTCCACAACTTTTTCCAAGTCTGAAATAGCTTGAAAGTGAAAAGTTAAAGTATAAGAAACCTAAAAGAATTAAATCGTCTTTACTGTTAAAAAAAATAAAATACATAAAAAATTCTTAAACGCTTTCCTGTGGGTGCGCTGTCCCCCATGACCCTCCCTCAGCTCTTGACCATGACTGAGCAAGTGCAGACAGCCTGCCCATCCATCAGCTAGCTCCCAGGTGCAGCAGGGCACCAAACCCAGACAGAGGCACACACTCGCCGGCCTGGGAGCCGAATCTGGGCTTGGTGATTCTCCAACTATGCTGCCTTCTGACTTCTGCCGCCTGTGAGCACAGGCTCTCTGTCGGCACCACCTCCAACGGTCTTGCTCCGTTTCCCTGATCACCCTGCCGCTGAAGGGGGACTTCTCTGCACCCCAGCGCTCCTGTGGAGTGGTGTGTGCAGGTGAGCCTGCAGTGATTATCTAGCCGGTGGGAAGCAAGCACGGGATGCTGGACATGCGGCTGTAAGGCAGAAACTGCAGACAGAAGGACAATGAAACATCGGTGACAGCTGTGTGAAGAGCCACTGATGACAAAGTAAGAGAGTGTCACAGATGACGTCAGAGCAGGCGCTCGCCCTGCTGACCTCCCTACCACCCTTGGCCACAGGGAGAGTCTGGGACACGCGAGGCCCATCTGAGCCCTTCCCAGAAAGGTCTCCGGCCTGCGCTCCATGCCCAGGGAGCCAGACCCCCCCCAGAGCCGTGCTCCCCCCAGGATGGGCCGCAGCAAAGCTGCCAGGTGGCATCCGTGGCACAGGCCACTGCAAAGCTGGCAGGGGACATCAGCAGCACAGCCTCACGCCGGGCCCGGGGCCTGTCACCACCTAATCCTACCCAGCAACTGCGAGGAGGCACAGCGTGGGGACCTGGCCTCCAGAAGGGGCCTCCGGGCAATCCTCTCAAACCGTCACAGGGAAGAGAGAGAGACGTGGGGACTCGTCTGAGGGGCTCTGCAGCTACAGGAATGAACCTCAAACATACAGTTCATGGTCTCCATGGACCACAACCTCCTCCAACTGTGATGGCAGAAGCGAAGCGGTGGCCCCTCGAAGGGAGAAGGGCCATAGCAGGACTACTGTGACGTCTGCGCTGAGTTCGAGCTCCTCGCCCCTTCTAGCCTCTCGTGGACACTCAGAGCATCCCTCCAAAGCCCCGCTCTGCTGCGAGCCCTGTTCCAGCGCTGTTAGTGCTGTGCTACAGAGGGAGGAAGGCTCGCTGGCCGAGTCATCTACTCCCGACGCTACTTCCCAGCACAGCAGTCTAGGATACGGGACGTGCCCAGGACATACGGGGCAGCGCTGCTCACAAAAGAACCTGGAAGGAGCCTTGGCAACCAGCAACACAAGGATGGAACAAGAGAGCAAGGACCGGCCAGGGGTGAGCCACTCAGTAGCTGCCATCAACGCCACCGTCGACAAAGTGGCCAGAAACTACACACAGGTGAATGGGCATGGCTGCGTCCCAATAAAGTTTTATTTATAAAAACTGGCAGCAAGCTCACAAGCCACAGTCTGTTCTCGCTTGAAGCAAAATATTCACAGGCACTCAGAAAAACATGGGCAAAACAACCATAACCTACCAGGAAAGCGCATTTGATATTAATAAAAAGAATACGTTCTCTACAGTTACAAATGTTTCAAAAAGCAGAACAGGGAAGTGAAAACAGCTGGCAGGGAGCACGGTTGTTTCTTTGGGCAGTGGGATCAGGGAGCAGCTTCTCTCTCTGTTTTTAGGACTTTCCACTCTGTCCCAGGTCCACTACAACAACAACTCTCAGGGTCAAGCTGCCGGCTCTGACTGATGTGGCAAGTGTCCCCTTGTCCCTCCTAGTCTGGGGCCATTCCTCCCAAGTCAGCCCTCTCAACTGCAAACGGGAGGCCCAGAGATAGGGCTGCACTCTTCAGTCCAGTATGTATCTGAGGGGCACCTGGGTAGCTCGGTCGGTTAAGTGTCCAACCCACAGTTTTAGCCCAGATCATGACCTCAGGGTCATGAGATCGAGTCCCACATGGGGATCTGTGCTAAACAAGGAGTCTGCTTAAAATTCTCTCTCCCTCTCTCTGCCCCTCCCCCCTCACTTGCACGCATGCTCTCTAAGTAAATAAAATCTTCAAAAAAGACAGAAAGAGGGCGCCTGGGTGGCTCAGTGGGTTAAGCCGCTGCCTTCGGCTCAGGTCATGATCTCAGGGCCCTGGGATCGAGTCCCGCGTCGGGCTCTCTGCTCAGCAGGGAGCCTGCTTCCTCCTCTCTCTCTCTGCCTGCCTCTCTGCCTACTTGTGATCTCTCTCTGTCAAATAAATAAATAAAATCTTTAAAAAAAAAAAAAAAAGACAGAAAGAATGTATCTGAGTCGATGAGTAGACCCTTGAAGTAGAAAGGAATGAACCAAACAAAGGCACCTCCTAACAGCCTCTCTCTCCCTAGTATCAACTCTTAAAGTCACAATGAGGGGATTAAGGGCCAAGGTCAGAGGGTGGGTCCTGCACTCTAGGGACCCACGCCTGCTGCCTACCAGGGGCTAAACTAGTTGATCTCGCAGCCATGCGGCCAGCAAGGCAGAGGCAGAGTGAAAGAGAAACGTGCATAAAGTGGAAAGAGAAGGTTTCTGCCGCCTGTCCCAACCCCAGAGCTCACCTCATACAGCCCCTCGAAGAAAGTGTTCTTGTCCTCCGTGCTCCACGACTCCCACTGCCGCCGGGCCTTCTTGCCTTCTTCCTTCTCGCCGCTCGAGGACCCCAGGTTCCGGGAAGAGGAGCGAGAACCCGTCGCGGGAGTGGTGGGAGGAGCCCCGGATCCATTTCCAGATGATGATCCACCACCGTCGGCGCCTTGGAGAGAAAGAACTGTACAGTGACCTCTTCCCGAAGTCTGCGGAGCTCACCAAGGCCCCTGCACACACCTCCACTGCGTGGCGCCCCTGTGGGACGGCAGTGGGACCTGCCAGGGGCTCCCTGGGGCTATTCGGCAACGACCTCATCCTGACCTGACCTCGTGACTCTTTCCAATCGTTTCACAGTGAGAAGCAGTGAGAAAAAGAAAGAGCATTTCTGCAGACCCCTGAAAGAGCCTGACCACCACGTCCCCACAGGAGTCAGAAAGCCCTTCCCCCCAGTGACCTGGAAACACCCATCATACACCACAGCGTCCTCCTCAAATGTATTTGGGGTGAAGTAATTCTTGTCTTTTCAAACCAACATACTGAAACTCAAAGTCAAGAAAACATCTCAGTGCGCGTGGAATACCACCTCGTCTTAGATACAACCAACGTTTCAGAAACGTGAATCATCTGATGCCTTTAGAAGAATCTACGAGGTCTTGGAACTCCTTGCTCTTAATGAATTTCCACCAACAAAAGCTAACATTTTGAGAGTCAACTGACAATCTCATGGGTGCCCCGAAAGCATCGCTTCCTGCTATCCGGAGGAGCCCTTGGAGACCCCGCAGGGCAGGCGAGCAGTGGGAAGTAACCTGTGGTGGCCACGGACAGCGCCCTAATCCTGGGAGAACGGAGGCAAACAATGAGGGGCAAAGGTCACAGATAAAATCCTTTTATGACCCCACCCAGTCCTCCCACCCGTCTCTGGTGTCTCTGGTGCCTTCCTCGTCTGGTGCCTTCCTCGCCCGCAGGGAAGGCGCAGCCCAGCACAGACCAGATTCCATCTCATGGAACTTTAGGGCCATCCGTGGTGAGCAGTCCTCAAATGCTGAACACTCTGGGGAGGGCTAGTGGTAAAAGTAAGATTTAAAATAAAAGCGTTTAGAAAAGCAAAAGTGAAACAAATGCAGATTATTGTTAAAGTGCTTTCCTAGCGAGACAATCATGAGCTTTGAAGGGAGGCCCTCTTCCAGGGCAATCAGGGGTCTCCCTACGGGGCTACGCTTCCCTCACCCCCTTGACAGGGGTTTGCCTCCAGAGCAGCGACAAAAGACAGGGAGTTCACAGAAAATCAGAGGAAGTGGGATGCCTGGGTGGCTCAGTTGGTTAAGCAGCTGCTTTCGGCTCTGGTCATGATCCCAGCGTCCTGGGATGGAGTCCCACATCGGGCTCCTCGCTCCGCAGGGAGCCTGCTTCTCCCTCTGACTCTGCCTGCCACTCTGTCTGCCTGTGCTCGCTCTCTCTGACAAATAAATAAATAAAATCTTTAAAAAAAAAAAAAAGAAAATCAGAGGAAGTGAAACATTTTAAGTCCACTCACCTACATTCATTTGCCAGGACCATCCCTGGAAAAACACAAGCCACGGGGAAGGGGTAGCCCGAGGGACAGGGCGAGGCAGGGTTACCATGCACTGACACGTGTGTTGGACCTCCCCCAAACTGTGCCAGGGCCTGTGTTAGACCTGTCGGCTACTGGAGAGCGAAACGTGTGGTCATACATGCAGAAGAGTCACACCGCTGCGTAAAATGGGGGAGATCAGAGATTATCTCATGTGGAGAAGTGTGCCAGCTCGGCGACTTCAAAAGGTAACGTGACTGGGCCACCCCAAGATCGCTGTTCATCACCACTGCACTGTCCAATTCAGCTGCCGCAACCCAAGATGTAAATGCTAATTAATTTAAACTCAATAAAACTAAACACCCAGTTCCTCGTTGACACCAGCCACATTTCTCGTGGTCCATGCCCACGTGGGCAGCACAGACCATTTCTGCCACGCAGAAAGTGCAGTTAGAGCTCTGGGGGAGAGCCTGATGCTCGCCATCCGAGATGCCCAATTGGGGAAGACGCCATCAGGCTCAGGGTTTCCGAGCCCAGCCAGCCCGCGTGCCAGCTGCTCCCTCCCCACCCACAGGCACAACAGATCGTCCTCCAGCGGGCTTGGGGGTACTCACTACAAACCTGACTTGGGCCCTCCCTCACCAACCAAACCGTACCCAACACACAACCTAATTAGTGACCCCAGCACTTCCCAAGACTTCTCCAGCAGGCGGTGACCTGCAGGGATGACGGGCTTTCGGGCCACTTCCCATGGCCTCACAGACACTTTTGCTGCACCCTGAAGGACAGGCCACCCCAGAAGTGCCTGCTGACACGGAGTCTGTAACCACTCAGGTGGAATCGCCCAAGAAAGGGCCACCGTCCGTCCCCTCCATGCCACCACAACAAAGCATTCAGCTTCCGATGAAACACTCGTGAACTCTCTTTTTCCCAAGCCAGCCCGAAAATCAGAGCGCAGGCTCAGCACCCGCCAGCCCACAGCGCCACCACACCAGCACGTGGGGACACACCCATGTAACCAGGGTGTCTACAGCACAGGCATGTGGCCAGCTCTTGTGAGACGTCCCTGGATCACAGCACTGCTGAGACTCGAGACCATGGTTAACAGCGAAAGAAAACACCTTTCAGAAGCATTTCTGAGCTGGAGGGAACCTCAGGGTTAGAGTGCACAATAAAGCAAACATAGGAACATCCAATACGTTCAAAAGCCAAAGCTGATCACCCCTTAGTAACCATTTCTAATATTCCGCGACCGTCACTCTAAACCTTGAATCCTTCTTAAAAGTAAAGCAGAATTGCAGAACTTCAGAGCAGAGAGAGAACAGGCCGTCTGGTCCGTCCCCCAAAGTTCAGACAAGGACAGCGCAGCACATCACCACGGGCTCATCCAAGCAGCCGGGCTCAAGGACAGACACGAAGCGGGACCAGAGAGACTGTGGGGAACACGCCAGTGGGCCCAGGGGCAGGGGCTCCCACCTGTGCAGAAGCATCGCAATGCAACCGTGAAGAGTGAGGGGGGAGACAGAAGCAGGCAAGGACAGAAATGGGACGGCCAGAGGCAGAAAGAGAAGACCAGGACTGGGTGGGTATGGGGGTTCTCTCCCAGGGACAGGGGAGGGGGACAAGAGGCCCAGTGGAAAAAAGCAGAAGACCAAAGTCAACGCTGTCTGCAACTAGTTTCTGAGGCCACAAAGGCATGAACCAGGGTCCACGTGATGAGAAGTTGGTATCCAAGGAACCTACAGGGCAACGGTGTACAAGGAACAGGACCCCAACAGTGAGGTCTCTGAAGGCGGGGACAGGGTCTGACTCTGCAGGGCCCAAGCCCAGCTGTGGGCCTCACACACAGAAGATGCTCCCCAGGAGTTCAGAAACCCACACAGAGCGCAGCAGCGGCCCCTCGCTGGCCACCGAGACCCAGTGCCTCTAACACAGAGCCCACTCTTCCCTGTCAACCTACTTCTGTGTCACGGTCCTCCAGTGGCCCAGGGGCCACCCAGCTTCTCCTGTCCCCATTTCTGCGGCCACGTTCCCAGACCACTCCCGGACCACCTCCAAGTAAGACCGCTTTAGGATCCTCCTCCTGGGCCTCTAAACCACCAACCCCAGCCCCAGTGTCCTCTCCAGAGTTTCCATCTGTGGAATGCAGAAGTGTGGCTGTGCTCTGCCTCCCAAGGCTGCCTGGCTGCCCACTTCCACTCCGGACAAGCTAGGCTGCCTGCCGCCTCCATGTCCCCGCTTCCCATCACACGACTCTGAATGAGCCTGGAACCCTATCGCCGACGGCCCTCACACTATCTGCAGAGGAGGAAACAATCCCCATCTTCCAGCTGGGGGTGCTGAGGCCCAGGGAGCATCTCCCCTGCACGCCATACTGATGCTCCGACCGAGGTCTGGCAGCTCTACGTCACAACAAATGCTTCGCTCCTCTGTCTTCTCAGCATGGAGATTTGGTCTGCGTCACAGAGCTGGCCCAAGGTCACCGGGCAGCGAGAACCAAGCCCGGGCATCTTCCTCTCGGGCCACATGACGCCATGTGGCTGCCGCCCATGTCACGGATGCTTCTGTATCTTTATTACACATAGAGCTAAAGAACCCAGGGTTTTGAGGGGGGAGGCACTAGACCTCGACACCCCTCCCTCCGCCTGCAACAGAGAAGGGCACTTGGAGGTTCAGTGAGCTGCCCAAAGCTGTGTGGCTGACAGCGGTAAGAGTCAGGTCGCCAGGAGGATGTCCATCTCTAAAAACAAAACTGTGTGCCTTCGCTGGGGTCAGACACAGAGGACGGGGACGACACTGTCCTATCAGGCAATGACTCCCTACCCCGGAGCTCGCTTTCCCAGCCTGCAAGGCTCCTCCGTGGAGTCAGGAACATTCACAGAGCGCAGCAGACCAGCAGTGCAAGGCGCTCACGGGCCCCTGAGGGGAGAACACAGGGGCCTCCCTCGCTTCCTGTGCACTGCGCCTTCTTAGCAGGAAAGACGCTTCCCGTGAGGTCAGGGAAGTCTGCCTGGGGTGCACCTGCCTCCGGTCCGGCGCAGGAACACATCCTCGTGGCCTGGGTCCATGGTACAGGAGAGCAGGGACCTCTCACAAAGGCTGAGGACGGCACTGCTGAGTGGAGGACCTGTCCACCTCAGGTCACCATATGCCACCATTGAGACGGAAGAAAAATGCCCAGGTCTCCCGGGGGCTGCTCCTGCACCCCTCGGAGCACACGTCACCCACATCGGGCACCGCCAAGCAGACTTTCGGAGCCTGGCCGTGACCAAAGGGGCACCCTCTCCACCAAGGCCATTCCCAGGCAGCGTGTCACCTCGGCAGGCGGATCCAAATGCCTCCCCGGGGCCAGCGTCTGTCATTGCACACACCACCATTCGCCAAGCCTCCGCAAGCTGCCCCACTCCACGCAGCCGGCACTCCCCAGGGCAGCCTCCCACCCACTCGTCCCTCAACTGGTCTCTGCAGAGCCCGTGCGGCCGCTGTGGCCGAGCCGCGGGAGAGGGTCCCTGCCACTGAGGCAGCCGGGTCCGGAAGCTGAAGCTGAGCTGGAACCTCACAGCCCATAGCGTGCGTGGCCCCCACACAAGACCAAGCCCTGGCATCCTTCCCACTTCTGGAGCTGGGCTCCCTCACAGGTGGACCGCTTCTCACCAGACTGTCCGAGAAAAGCATAACTAAAACCCCCTCGCGTCCGTGAAAACATGTGCCTTCGCCATCAAACAAGGTGAAGACTTTGTCAGTAACTGCTGACACCCCGCAAGCACAACACCTGCGGGCCTCATCGTCCTCTGGCACGGCTTGCATCGGTCCTCAGGGCCAACGTTGCGCTAATAAAGCATCCTAGCATGCTCCGCCGCTTACGACAGAGCTCGTCCTCACATCCAGGACTCTGTTCTCGGAAACCATTCCTCTGTCATCTTTACATCATCGCAGGATATGAAACGAGACAGGTGGCACGACAGAAAATGAAAATCCTACAATATCCTTGCAGAGCAAAGGACAATTCCACAAGCAAACGCTGCAGAAATCTTCGTCCTGACATTAAAAGCCAGCGAGGTACTAGAGAAGCAGCTGAGCCTTCAGACCAATACTGAAAGGTCACCTCACCTGTTCGTCCATCCTCTGCCCACGTCTTCGATGTGAAGCCAGTGGAAGCCGTCCAACTCTAGAACAACTCCGAATCTAGTAATTTACAAGAGCCCCCCCCCCCCCCCCAGCTGCAGGGCTTTCCCTCTCTAGCCTGCACGGCTCCGCCAGGGCCCGTCTCCGAAGTGGCCAGGGACACAGGTCTCCTCCCCTACCATGCACAGGGCGTCTGGGGCACACAACAGGACATATCAGGGTCTTCTACCTTATGGTGCAGCAAACAGGGTGCATGGGGGGAGGGGCGTGGGGTCCTGCCTTCCTCCTCTTCTCCCAACAAGCTGAGGGCTTTCGGCAGAACCCCGTGCCCTGGCCCAGGTGGCCACAGCGGCCTCCACTCTGTCATCACTGCACCTGATTTCATTAAACATCAATTACTGACTCACACCGGGCACAGGAATCAGAGTGCTGGGGCCTCAGTGGTCTGTGACAGTCTGACTGTCCCCCTCCCTCTCCGGAGAGTATGAAGGGCAGGGAGCTCGAGCATGCATAGCCATACCTCAGCCAGCCTCCTGGGGCCTGGCCCAAATGCCGGGCAGCGACAACACAAGCGACTGCAGAGCCTACGACTGACAAACTGTGCCTGCATGACACACGGGCACGGCCCTGGGCGAAGGGGGCGCATTCTGACCACTCCCAGCCTGGGGCTCCCCCGGAGGCAAGGGCTAGGCAGAGCCCACAAACACAGAGCTACCGTGTTTTCAGGCAACCTACCTTCTAGAATGCTCTCTTGAGCCACACAGGATAGAAGTCCTGTCAGCATAGCTGACCCCTCACCCCTAAACGTTAAGGTCAGGATAGCTTTAGGCACTATCCCACCCAAACATTTTGGAAGTAAGGAACCTACAGTCTGGGCACGTCAAGGAACTTTCCCTTTGCCCCACAGCTGAGCCAGCCACAAAGCAGCTCTCCCCCATATGGTACTCGTCTCCCAAAGGCTGACCACACTGGGCTGACTGAGCTCATCCAATGTCTTCTAAAAACACCTGGAAACTACAAGCAGCCCATAGTTTATGTAAAATATAAGTTCTATATGGTGATGTACTGATTCCTAAGCACAAGCACAAGGAGACCCGGAGACGCTGCCCTACTGTGGAGAGGGCACATTTCATGACCGGCTGGCCCAAAGGCAGGGTGAGTGATTGTTCCTGGGTACAAGTGGGGTGGGGTAGGGGACCAAAGGGCATCAGAGAAACCGAGAGTCTACCTTACGCTTACAATTGTCCCCACAGAGCATAGCAGCTTAGGAGCAGTCCTGGGACCTCTTTCTCTACCTCCCAACAGGTGACCCAGTCTACCCGTCCTGACGCTATAGTTCCCTAACCTCAAAGCTATCCACGTTTTCCGTAAGAGAAGTGCAGGGAGCCTTTTAGCCACTTACAGCATGGCTTGGCTGTGGTACTTACTGGGGAGCCAGACACTGGCATTATCCCCATTTACAGACAAAGAATTCGAGGCTCCAAGAGAGACCAGTTTGCCCAGAATCACCCAGATCACAAACTGGCCAGAGGGGGAAGGGTCTCGGGGCTCTGAGTCCTGGACCAGGTTCTTACAGATATGTGAATTCTGGATCTCAGTCTTACACACACCCCTGGGTCACTGGGCGCACGGTGGGGTGCTAGAACACGTGCAGCCACATCAGGCAGATCTACTGGCTCCCGGCCTGCAGCTCACCCTCTGTTTAGGTCGGGCACGTTACTGAAACAACCAACCTAGGTTTCTGCACCCATTTAAAATGGAAGAAAAAGAGCTGAAACACATGCGGCACAGAGATCCTAAGTCTTCACACCCTGCCCCTTAAAATTCCAACAGAACCTAATTTGGAATCGTACTACAAAAAAATTACTTGTTGAAGTTGAGAAGACTATCTTCTCAGAGAGAAAGAAAACCCAGTGGTGTGCACAGAGGCACGAGGCAGACTTCCTTTTCTCCGTAAGACTTTTCCTCCAGAGTCACTGCGAGGTTCACACACCTGTCTGCTCCAATTCAAACAGGCAAGAGCGGTCAGTGGTCAACAAAGAACCACCAACGACAGGGCCAAGAGCACTCCTGGAGTGTAATGGAAATTCACTGCTTTCAAGTGAAAAACTAACAAATGCCAAGACTGTCCGTTTCCTCACTGATCCGCTCTCAGCACCCTGGGTGGAGACTTCCAGTCTGGAAGACACACGCTCCTCTAAGACCTGCTTGCAGAGGTCCCCAAGCGTGCTCTCAGAACCAGACCTTTGCAGGGCTGTTAATGGAGGCTATCAGTGAGCACGGGGTACAAAGGCATGAGGGGGGGGTCCTGGGCACAGTGATCAGGCCCCAGCAGGAAACGTTGGCTTCTGAGAAGCACAGCAGACACACTTCTTACTCCTAAAAGCCACCATTATGGTTTAACCTCCTCGTTTATGTAAAAAAACAGTCACTTGCTGAAACAGGAAAATACGTAAAAGTCACTAGAAGCACCAATTCTAACAAATATCCATTTTCCTAACGGAAAGTCGACTGCTGCTCCAAGCCACACACTGAGACAAGAAACAAGAAGAGAAAAGCCGATGCCTGATGTGAAGCTAATCCAGGAGCCCTTCTGTCTGAACCACGCTGAACTACGCAAATAAAAGCATGCTTCCCCTCATCACCTGACCTCCCAGAGCAACCGGACCCCGAGGCCATTCACAGGTGATCACACCACCACCTTGTTTCCTCTGACCAGTCACTGCTGTTGTCTCACAAGTGAGTACGCTTCTTCTTCCGGCAGATCCAACAAGTCAAAGGAGCAGACGCAGGTCAGAGGGCCAAGGTGGCAAGGTCGTGGCTGCTGCTAGGGCTTCTGAAGCCACAAACTCTCCCATGAGGGTATCTCAGGAGCTTCCTGGTGATAACTCAGACATACCTGTAACTAGGAGGGAAAAACTATTTTTTTTACAAAATAAAGCTGGTAAAACAAAAACAAATCAATGCTTTGCTAATTGATCAGCAGCTTTCACAACATAAACGCGTAGGACACGAGGTTTCATTTCTGGAACACACTACATGTATCCTACACTCACAACTTTAAGCATGTTTACATCAAGAATCTTTATACCAAAAATCTGGTGAGGCCCACAAGATTGCCGAGGCCAGCCCTCCTCAGGTGAGGAGAAGACAGAAGACAGCATTAATTGTACATATTGGGCAAAGGTCTCCAAAACGGTTCTCACTCCGTCAGTTTCTGAAATCTTTCTTTGTCAGGTTATCAGGGCTTCTAATAAACGTAAATCACCATTTCCCAAGAAACCAAGTAAAAGCCTCTTTCCTGCAAAACTCCCTGGAACGCTGTTGCATCTGCCATCTACAAAAGCCGGCAGCCTTAGACTCGGCCTCCACAGAAGGAACGGGAAGAGGAGCTCACTTGTACAGTCAGGAAGGCGGCCTCCTAAACGGATGAGAGCAGCGGCGACAGTGGCACGTGGTTTTCTTCTTACCCGGGTGGGGACCCCAGTAAAGCTGTACTCCCTCCCTCTCCCGGAGCAGGACAGCAAACCCCCAGCCTGCTCCCTGCCCCTATCAGGCCACAACTGCTCCTGCGGCCTCCTGCCCCAGGGGACACCGTTTCTGTGGCACCGAGGGAAGCCTTAGTGGACTCAAGGGGCTGCCTGTGGATGTCTTCAGGACTCCTGAGCCTGGGTCTACCTGGGGTAGAGGGCTACTGGCCACTGCCAGACCCTGCGACCAACCGAGTTTGGCTTCAGTCCGATCGGGTTTGGAGAGCCCACTCCTTTGTTGTGTGTGGGCCAGCTGACGTCCGGGAAAGAGATAGAACAGGTTCCTTTCCCCAGAGCATTGTGTGCGGTTTAAAATAGCGTCAATCAGGGACGATCCTTCCCGAGAAAACGAAACCCGCCCTTCAGGAACCCATTGTACTTGCCCGGAGAAGGGTCCTCACGTAGTTCCGACACAGACACAGGCTCACAGTGCCCCCCAGCCGCGGGCGCCAGGGCGCGGGGCAGGGCACCGGCGGGGACCCCCGCCCCCATCCTCCCCACCAACCCCCGCGGGCGCCGGGGATCCCCCTCACCTTTGCCGCGCGGCCCCGAGCCGCCCGCGCTGCCGCTCCCCCCGGCGCACGACGAATCCTTCCTGAGCCTCTTGCTCTGCGGCCTCACACTGGACCGGAGGAAGTGGTGCTGGTCCTGCGGGCAGGCAGGCGGCGGGGACGGGGCCTGCGGGCCGCCCGCGGGCGCCGGGGGGCCGTCGTCGCCGTCCCGGGGGGTCCTGGCGTCCCTCTTTGTGCCGCCGCTCTCGTCGGCCGCGTCCCCGCCGCCGGGCCCCTCGCCCTCCAGCGAGTCGTCGTCGGCCGCCCGCTTGCCCAGCCGCTTGAGCCCGTCCTCCCCGCCGCCGCCGTCTCCCAACTTCACTGTCATCCTGGCCGGGCAGGGGGGGAGACCCCGGTGAGGCGCGCGCCCGGCAGCCTGCCCGAGAAGTTTAGCGCACCGATGCCCTCTCAACATGGCCGCCGTTGTTTGTTCCCGATCCCCTCCCGGCCGCCCGCCCGCCGCCGCCGCCCGCCCGCCCGCCGCCACCGCCCGGCCCCGGCCCCGCCGCCCCCGGCGCCGACCCCAGGAAACGGCGGCCCGGCGGCGCGGAGGCGGCGGGCCGGGCGGCCCCCGGGGGCCGCGCCCGGACGGCCCTGCCCGCGCGCTGCGCCCCGGCCGGCGGGGTCGTGGCGGTGGGGGTGGGGGGGTTGGAGGGGCCGGGGTCGGCGGGGAGGAGGGGGGGCCCCGAGGGGGGCGAGGGGTGGTCCCGGGGTTGAGGGGGAGAGCTCGGGGCCGGGCCCGGAGCCACCTACCCGGCGGGGCCGCGGCTCATGGCCTGCGCACCGGGCCTCTCCCCGCGCCGCCCGGGCCTCGGCGCCCGCGCCCCCGACCCCACCCCTCCCCGCCCCCAAAACGCGCGGGGCTCCGGGCCCGCGCACCTGCCCCGCATGCGGGTCCCCAAAGTTGGCCCCGGAGTGGGGGCGAGGGGCCCGGATCCACCCTGCCAGGGGAGAGGCGTGGGCTCGCCTGCGTGCACAGGGGACTCCATGGTGGCCCTCGGCTGCCGGTCCGCCTGCTTATTTTAAAACACACTTAAAGAGTAATAAGCTCGCGGTTTCTGGGAATCTGGCTTCCCAGGGTGGGAGGTGTGTGCTGCTGCAGAGATTCGCAAATTAAAAATGCCTCTGCAACAAAGAGCCAGTGGCGTGGGACAGGTGGGAGCCACCCGTGGAGGCGACCCCACAGACTTGTCCAGATCCAAATGCAAGAATGGGCAGTGCAAAAACTCTTGATAACCGTTAATAAAATTCTTGCATTCACTCTGTCACCCACTGCTGCGTGAAATGTCAACAACACCGGGCAACTATAAAAATGCATCTCAGAATGCAGACCCACTCAAAAATTATCTCGGAATCAGGGAGCATCCACACTATGAGCCCCAAAAGGGTCAGTAATGTGTACCTGTGATAAAGCAAGAAAGACAAATATTAAGATTCCTCAACAGGTGCTGAAACTGTGCCCAAACTCTGTGAGGTCCTCAACACAACCGCTCAGAATGGAAACATTTCCATTCAAAAGGGGAAAGTGAGCAGGACAGCAGGGCTGACAAGTGAATACAGAAATAGAGGCAAGGACCTCTCACCCAAAGACTGACAAATGAGTAAAAATCAGAGTAACACCTACTACGGCTCTGATGTACTGTGTCACAAAATGACCAGTAAGTTTTCTTTTGTTGGAACGGGTCTTAACAAATCATTTGAATGATCTAGCTAATGCTAGTAAAAACAAAAGACAACAAAAACCCTGACCAAAAAAAGAAAAAGATAAAAACCTAGCCAGGACAAAAGGCCAAACTTTTTTAAGGACTTCATTGTGTAGGGCTTCTGGCTGCTCCTTTCTCAACCTTTCCATTCCTACTTAAGAACCCTGGAAATACCTCAAAGGGCCTCTCTCCGGGTTATAATGGGGAGAACCCTACTCCCAGGGACCTATTATCCCCAAACTGCCCGCCCTCAAGTCAGGCCCCGGCCGAGCACAGGCCAGCCACAGCGGGACACATCTGCCCGGCTGCCCGGCGGAACACTGGAGGACACTAAACTGAGCACGGGAGGACAAGGCCTTTCAGGTTCAGAGAATACGGACGCGTTCGGAGCTTTCCCCTGCAGGAAAAGGAGGCCACGGGGATGGAGTCCCTCGAACGAAAACCTCCAACGCTACTTCCTGACAGCACACAGAGATGGACTCAGCTCCAGCAAAACCTCCGCCCGGCCCCGTCTGTCAGGTTTCGGGAAAGAAAAAGCAAAACCCTCCGCGCCTCGGGCCGACTCGTGGCCGCACACACACAGTGCTGTCACCGCGACACCGGTCGGTCGGGGCGCCTCCGGGCCACCCCGACAAAGCACCGCGTGCGTAGCCACCGCCGCCAGGGCGCAGGCCGCGTCCCCGCTCCCGCAGCCCCGCTCCGGCTGGGGGCCGGGCCTCGCCGTGACAGCCGGTCGGGGCTGCCCACCCCTCCCAAGCCCCAGCCCCCGGTCACCTCCTTCATCCACGCCTCGCAGCGGCCTGGCTTCGCGGGCTCCCCGGGGGCCTCCCGGGCGCCCGCAGAACCGGCCGGGCCGGGCAGCCCCCGGACCCCGAGCGCCCGCTGCACAGAAGCCGCGACGCCGCTGTGGTCCTCCCGCCTCGGAAGCAGTTGCCCAGAGGCGCTCGCCCCGGCACGTCCCCTCCGCGCCCGGCGAGCGGCGGACGAGGATGCGGGTGCCGGTGCTGCCGCCTCTCAGCTCCCGGAGGCTGGGCTCACCGCGCTCAGCAGCAGTTCCGGCTACGGCGGCCCGGCGGAGACCGCGGGGACGGCGCGCGGGGCGGGGCGGGGCGGGGCGGGGCGGACGGCGCGCGGGGCGGGACGGGGCGGGGCGACGCGCGCGGGGACGAGCTCGCCCGAGGTTTCCAGCGGGCGCGTCTCCCCTAGGGGCGCTGCCATTGGCCAGCAACAGGCGCGCGCGCTTGCACGTACGGACGCTAGGCGGGGGCCCGGGGCGGGCCTGTGACGCCGGTAGTGTTGTGACGCCGGCCTCACCGCCGTGCGAGCCAGTGCGTCTCTCCGGATTGGTGGATGGACAGCCAATGGGGCCACCGCCCGGGCTGTGATTGGCTGGGGCCGTGTTGACGGATGCGTGAGAAGAAAACGCTGCCTCAGCTCAGAGTCTTGAATCCGGCGCGGACCGAGTTTTTAACGAGAAAGCGTGAAAGTGCAACTGAGTCAGATAAACGCGTCCTTCATTAGATTGAGAGTTTGCTTTTGAAGGTCCTTGGCGTAGTAGATGGCGCTGGGCACTCGGGTCATATTTCTCCGTCATGGCGAAACAGGAGTGTGTTCTTAGTTCTAGGGTGTACTATGGGGGCGCCTGGGTGGCTCAGTGGGTTAAGCCGCTGCCTTCGGCTCAGGTCATGATCCCAGGGTCCTGGGATCGAGTCCCGCATCGGGCTCTCTGCTCAGCAGGGAGCCTGCTTCCTCCTCTCTCTCTCTCTCTGCCTGCCTGTCTGCCTGCTTGTGATCTCTATCAAATAAATAAATAAAATCTTTAAAAAAAAAAAAAAAGGTGTACTATGGAGGCGAAGGATCAGAGAGATGATGTCTCAGCAGCGTCCGGGCCTGCAAGGAGCTGTGTCACAGGGATCTAACACATGCAGGGGAGGATAAGAGAGATGGTGTCCCAGCAGCGTCTGGGCCTGGGGGGAGCACTCAGGAGCCGTAAAGATCTAATATATGTAGGGAAGTATACGAGAGATGGTGTCCCAGTAGCATTCAGGCCTGGAAAAAGCACTCAGGAGCCATAGAGATCTAATATATGTGGGGCAGGATGAGGAAGATGATGTCCCAGCAGCATTCAGGCTTGGGAGGAGCACTCAGGAGCCACAGAGATCTAGTGTATATAGGAGAAGATAAGAGATGGTGTCCCAGCAGTGTCCGGGCCTGGGAGGAGCACTCGGGAGCCATAAAGATCTAATGTATGTAGGGGAGGATAAGAGAGATGATGGAATGTATGCAGGGGAGGATAAGAGAGATTGTGTCCCAGGGTCCAGGCCTGGGAGGAGCACTCAGGAGCCATAGAGACCCGTGCACAGCAAACAATCACAGACAATGATCCCATACTGTAGTTATGTGATAGGACTGACATGGCCACAAGAGCCATAGTACGACACTGGCATATCAAAGTACTTCGCGGCACACCTTAAACTTACACGAAGCTACATGTCAAATTCTTTCAGTAAAAAAATTCTAGTGTCCGCGAAAATGAAGTTTTAAAAAACCGGGATCTACCCTGTACCTATGGGATCCAGCAGCTAAACTGTCGGGTCCAGTAGTATCTGCACTTTCCTCTTTTATGTTTTCACTGTTTGACAATGTGGACCCTTTCGCCATTGCAACTTTTTTTTTTTTCTTTAATGACAAGACATCGCTTTGTCACCCAAAGCGAATCTCGAAGCGGAAGCACGCCTGACCGAAAAGGCCAGGGGGCACGTTGCTGGAGCCTTCGGGGAGGTTGGCGTCCGAGGGGATGACGCCGGGCGCGCCCGTGCCTGCCACCTTCTTGCCGAAGGAACGCACACGTCCCCCCCAGAGCGCCGCAGCTCAAGTGTGACGTCGAACCCACTGGCTTTTTTCCGAAATCCTCTCGAACCACCAGCCCCCCTTCCGGAGATCAGAGAAGCAGGGCCCCGCCGACGGCCTGCGGCCCAGGATCCCCGGCAAGAAGACGAAGCAACCAGGAGCGAATCCGCACGGCTGCGGCGCTCCCCCACATTCTCTCCGCTGGGGGACGCGGCTAGAAAGGTGACCCGCAGGAACGTCGCCGGCTTCCTTCTCCGCGCACAACGGGTCAATCCTGACCTCCGACCTCCCCTTTCCGAGCCGGCGTTGTGGAGTCTAGACAGCGGCGGCGACCGGGAGAGCGTGCCCGGGAGGACCGCGGGGCTCCCCGCCCACGGGAACCCGCCAGGAGACCGCGGCCCTCGGCGCCTCACGAGCGCTCCCGACCGTCTTCGGCTCTTTCCGGCCGCTCGGGGGCGCCTCGGGAGGCCTCGGCGTCCGCCGCGCTCCCTTCGGCTGTTTCCGCCGGCAGCGCGCAGCCGTTGTCCGGGCAACGCACGGCGGCGCGACGGCTCTGCCAGGGTGAGTGGCGTCTGCCCGCTGGCGCGGCGAGAGGCGGGGGAGGGCCTCGGAGCGGCCTGGGGCGCGGGAGCTGGCGGACGGCGCAGCGGGCGGGACCCCCGGCCGGCGGCCTCCCGGGTCATCCTCGTCCGGAAGCCGGGCCTCGGCCGAGCGGGTCGGGGCCGGGCGGGCGGGAGCAGGCGCGGCGTCCGAGGTAAGCGCGGGAGGATGGCCTCCGCGGGCGCCCTCCGGATCCCCGGGAGCGGAGGGGATGAGACCGGGGCGGGGAGGGGGCGGTGCGGCCCTCGCGTCCCCGGCCAGCGGCCGTGACCCTGCACCGCCGGGGACGGGGGCCGAGGGGGCGTCTGGCGGGGTGGCCGAGAGTGCCCGCGCCCCTCCTCTCAGCTCCCCTGCACCCCTCAGCGCCCCCTTCTCAGCCCTTCCCAGCCGCCCCTCAACTTCCCTCCTCTGAGCGGTCCTCCTCTGAGCGGTTCTCAGCGCCCCTCCTCTCAACGCCCCTCAGCGCCCCCTTCTCAGCCATCCCTCAACTTCCCTCCTCTCAGCGACTTCAACCTCACCCCCCCTCCTCTTAGCTGCGCCCCGCCAGCCCTGCGCCCCTCACCCGCAGCCCAAGTGTCTGCTGAAAGCCCCTCAACTGAGCCCGCCTGGGACTGAAGACAGGGCTGGGCGGGAGGGGAGAGGAGAAAATAGCTTAGAACAAACGGAATTTTTGTCTTTTCCCCGAAGTGTGGCCGACCACTTTGTCCTGTCGTGGAGACGGAGAGCCGGTGTGAAGGAGAGCGGTAGTGCCCGTTTCTGAGCCGACGCTGCCCGTCCTGTGGTCAGGTAAGCTGGGCCCTGCTGGTGCTCTCTCCACCAGCTCTGGAAGCTTCAGCGAACGGTGTCCGCAAGTGGGCTCCCCCATCGGCAGCTCGCCCCGGCAGCCCGGCAAGAGCATCCGTCCTTGCTGACAAACACCGTTCCCGAGGTCACCGGGGGGGCCTTTTCCCGGGTTGGGGTCACTGCTGGGGGGGCTCCTGCGCTGTGGGGCAGGGGCAGCTGTGGGTGGGGGACAGTCACCCCGCCACGCACTGGCGATGAAGTCCAAGTGCCGGGGCGAAGTCAGGGCCCTTTGGCCGAGCCGTGATGTCAGTCGGAGGCTGGGGAGAGAAGCTGTGAGAAAACCCCAGGCCGAGGTAAAGCCCCTCCAGATCTGCTGGCATCCACACTCATTACGAAATGAGAAATGAGAATAAGAAACAAAACCAGCCCAACCTGGCCTGACTTCTTTAAGGACGAAGAATCCCTTTCCCATCGGTCTGACACACGGACGTTCCTGATTTATCACAGGAGCATCTTCCCGAGGCGAACTTGTAAAATCCGAGCGCGAGTTTCCCACAGCCCAGAATGTCAGCCTGTGGCGCAGCCCACAAAAACTCAACTTGCAAGCCTTCCTTTGCTGTTTATAAACACCCGGCGTTTAGGTGGGGTTTTTTGCAATTGTAACGACTTTATGAAAGCTCATGTCCATGCTGCGCTCCGGAGTCAGGGCGCTGACCAGTGTAGGTGTCCGCTCCATGGTGTGCACATGCGTGTGTGCGCATGTGTGTGCGCGTGCACATGGGAGGCCTCCGGATCCTGCCGCTCCCCTGACTCCAGTGCCTGCCGCCCCTTCAGCCACCACTGGCCGCTTCGCCAGTAGCTCCCAGTATGTGCTCTTCACTCTGTGCCGGAAAGAATGTCATCTTAAAAGCTGTGCCCTGGTACCCACCGTTCCACTTCTTTCTCTGAATCTGACTATTCCAGATCCTTCCCACAGGAGGAAACACACTGTATTTGTTCCTCTGTCACTGTGCAGCATGTCTTCCCAGTTCCTCCGTGCCGTGACGCGGGGGAGTTTCCAGGCCGTTAGCACCACATCTCCTGAGCGTGCACGGCATTGTGTTGGCTCATTCCAGCTGTTGGTGCGCGTTTGGGCTCTTTCCGCCTTTTGGCTCCTGTGAGTAGCGTCGCTCCAAGCACGGGTGTGCAAGGATCCACTCACGCCCCTGCTTTCAGTCTTCCAGAGATGGACCCAGCACTGGAATTGCCGAATCACAGGGTGATTTTATGTTTAAGTTTTAAGGAACCACCACACTGTTTCGCGCAGTGTCCGTGCCAGTTTACACGCCCACCGGCAGTGCACAAGCGTTCCAGGCTGTCCACGCCTTTGCCAACGGTTCTTTTCTCTTCCTGACCACAGCCATCCTGATGGGCCTGGCGTTGAGGACTGTCCAAGGAAAGCAGACCCATCTACAAACACTCTGCTCTACCAGTCAGCGTCCCCGCGCTGACTATGGGGTGTGAAGCGGATGGTGGTGACCATCTGTCATTTGCCATCCCACCCCTCCCGCCAAGGGGCAATAAGCGCATCTTTTCCGGGAGAGGAAGATGTTAAGTTCCGGAACCTAATCAAGTCTGGCTTCCCCACAGCTGCCAGGGCTTTGCTTTCTCAATTCTCCAATGAGGGAATCCTGATGCATCCTACAACCTGAGAGCTGGACGTGGAAGACAGCCTTGGTGTTCACACTTTATCATAAACTAAATACTGGCTTTTCCCGTCTGCTTTTGTGAAGCAGAGTTGTGTTTCTGTTTGGATGGAAATTTTTGCTTGAAGGACAGCTATAGAAATTCTTCGTTATGATGAATACGGGCAATCGGGATTTACACGTGTGGTCTGGGCGGCTGGACTTCCTCTTACGGTTTTGACGGCAGCGTTTTCTTCTTTTCCATTGCACCCTGAATCTTCCCAGGTCCAGTCTCTTGCTTCTAGTTGTGTATTTGTTCTCTTGCTTCTAGTTGTGTATTTGTTCCCTGTTAGCTCTTCCATGTAAAGCTGCCCTCGTGGTCTTAGGGCTGTTTGTAAGTTGCACTGTGTCACGATGGATGGTTGGTGATGCTTCTTTCCTAATTCTATGTGGTCATTTCTTCTCATTTTTCAGAAGCAACAGGATGTGGCTGCTTTTCTTCCCCACAGGTTTCGGCTTTGCCTAGGTCTGAGTTTCATCATGGCACTCTATTTTGACCACCGAATAGAAGCCCCAGACTCTGCCGGGTCTCCTTCGCACATCCACTGGCACCCCGTTCATCCATTCCTGGCAGTGGCCTCTGTCAGCACGACCTCAGGAGGCAGTGTGGACATATACCTGGAACAAGTGAGTCCTGGGAAGCAACGTGTCTGACTTCAGGGCTTCTGGCTCTTGTGTCCCTTTTGTTCTCATATGTGTGTGCTTGTGCATGGGTGTGGTGTGTTGTGTGTGGTGCGTGTGTCATGTGCGTGGAGGGGGTATGCTGTGTGTGTGTGGTGTGTGCATGGGTGTGGTACGTGTGGTGAGTGTCGAGTGGTGTGTGTCATGTACAGGGGATATGTGGTGTGTGCACATGTGTGTGGCATGTGTGTGTGAGGTATGGGGTAGATGTGTGGTGTGGTTGTACATGTGTGGTATGTTCTGTGTGTGCATGTGTGTTGTGTGTGATGTGTGTTTCGTGTGTGATATGTGTGGTGTATGCATGTGTGTCCAGTATGTATGCTTTGTGGCGTGTGTTGTGAGTGTGTGGATATGACCTGTGTCCTGTGTATGTGGCGTGTGTGTGCTGTGTGGTATGTTTTGCTTGTGTGGTGTGAGTGTGTGGTATGCGGGGGTCTGTGTGTCCTGTGTGCTATGTGCATGTGTGTTGTAAGTGTGGTATGTGGTACATCTGTGGTATGTGATGCATGCTGTGTGGTACTTGGTGCTTGTTTGGTGTGGGTATGCAGAGTGTGTGCGGGTCACGTGTGGTGTGTGTGTTGTGAGTGTGGTGTATGGTAGGAGCTATGAGTTTTGTACGCAGTACGTGTGTGGTATGTGGTGTGCCTGTGTCGTGGGGCAGTGGGGTGTGTGTATCTTACATGGATCACTTCTTCCTAAGGTGCAGATTCTGCTATTACAAGAGCCCTGTGATGTGGCGAATTCAGCCCCGCTACTTCGGTTTGGGGACATATTTAGGGATATAAAACCGATTCCACGATCAACCCACACCTCCAACCAGAAATGGCCCCTGCACACTGCGCCGTCTGTGCTCCCTGGTCCAGCCTCCTGCTAGCCACACTGGCCATGGGAAACCGCTAGTGTCCTGTGCCTGCTGTAACACATGGCCAAAGGCCAAGTGGCTTAAAACAGAAACGTATCCTCTCACCATTCTGGAGGCCAGAAGTCTGAAATCAGGGCTCCTCGGGGCCATGGTGTATCTGAGCGCTCTGGGGTGGGCCTGTGCCAGGCTTGGCTCTGGTTTCTGGTGGCTTCTGGCAATCCTCGGCAGTCCTCGGCTTGTACTTGCATCACTGCACCACTTCTGTTGTCACATGTGCCTCTTCTGTGTGTCCGTGTCTCTTTCCTCCTGTTATAAGGGCGCCAGCCATCAGATTCGGGCCCATTCCAATGACCTCTTCCTAACCTGATCATCTGCAGAGACTCTATTTCCAAATAAGGTTGTATCACAGGCACCAGGTTAGGACTTCATGGTTTTGTGCTTTTTTAAATTAAATTAATTTAGAGAGAGAGCACATGCGCATGAGCAGGAGGGGAGGAGGGAGAGAGACTCCCAAGCAGACACCCCACTGACCACAGAGCCTGACGCAGGGCTCGATCTATGACCTGAACCCAAACCAAGTCGGACGCTTAACTGACTGTGCCACCTAGCACCCTAGGACTTCAGCATCCCTTTTTCAGGGGGCACCATTCCAGCCCTACTGGAAGCTTCGTAGAAGCCCCTCCAACTTCTCATGTCCCGCCCACTCCACCCCTTCCTCAGTGCAGGACACACCTCGTGCTTCAAGAAGAAAATCAGATTTTCCTTCCCAGTCCTTAACCCTCTGCAAGTGCCGTTGCCACCCCTGCCACTTCAGTAAAGCAGCTGTGGTCACACTGACATCTGCATGCTCTCAGGTCCTTTTCTGATGTCCTGCTCTCTGCACAGTTACTCATTTTCATGAAGTCTCTCGGGAAAGTCTGGAGGTGAGGGGGTGCTGAAAATAACTTGGGCCTTGCAGACCCTGAAAAGACTCTTGGGGTCACCCCAAAGGCTGCTTAGAGAACCTTGGGGTCAGCAAACTTGACCTCTTGGCCCACTGCTTGTTTTTGTAAATGGAGTCGTATGGGCACTCGTGAAAATGCTAGCCGGCAACCAAGCAGTTGTGAGCATGAGGTCGACCGCTGGGATAAGCTGCCCGGCGTGCTCGGTTGAGTGTTAACTGTGTGTTTTCGTAGCGCAGCTGAGAGGAAGCTTGGTGTTTCTCTGAAAATCAAGGAAGACATTTCTTTAATAAACGGCTCTTTTTATTTTCTGGCTGATCTCCGTGTCAGTGATTAGCCAGAAGTCCCTAGAATCGCTGTGTCTCTTCGTAATGTGGAATTTGCTTCTTGCCTGTTGCAGGGCGAGCATGTGCCCGATACTCACGTCGAGAGGTCCTTTCGGGTCACTTGCCTGTGCTGGCACCCGACGCGCCTGGTGCTCGCTGCCGGGTGGGAGACCGGAGAAGTGACGGTGTTGAACAAGCAGGACAGGGAGCAGCACGCGGTGCCCCCCACGCACACCTCCGACGTTACCGTCCTCGAGTGGAGCCCCAGCGGGAACTGCCTCGTGTCCGGGGACAGGGTGAGCAGACTTGGTGGGCACTGACTTCAGATCCCTGCCTTTGCCTCTCAGTGCCCTTTGGGGTACATGTTGGGAAGGGCGTTAAAGACCAGAGTTGTAGAAACACGTAGTTGGCGGACTCTGGGAGAATTTGGAGACATTTTGTTGTTGTGGGAAGGGGGGCGGGAGCCTGTCACCACGTCCTTCAGCGGCCCCTGCTGGTAAGTGCTTCGGGGCTTTCCAGTCTTCCCCTAAACAGACAGAGGTGCGGAAGCTTGCGCTTCTGTTGTTCTGCATGTGCAAAAGTTTGGGGAGGGTCTTGTAGGTGGGGCGCCTGGGTCCCAGGGCATGAGCATCTGTGGCGGGTGCCCGAGCCTCCCTTCGTGGGGCTGGTGCCGGCCCCCGCAAACATGCCAGCCTGCCCCAAACCCCGACAGCTGGATCCAAATTCAGAATTTTGCTGAGAAAAGTGGGGTGTCGGCAGTGTTCCACTTAGCACTTCTCTTGCTATTAAACGGAACTGTTCCTTAGAGGGGCCAATTATGTGTATCCTTTTCTGATCAAATCACTTGCCCATTTTGGTGTTGATTTGTTTCCCTTTCTTCTAGATTTTTCTTCTTTTTTTTTTAGATTTTATTTATCTGAGATACAGAGAGCGGGAGCAGGTGAAAGAGAGAGTACGCAAGTGGAGGGAGGGGCAGAAGGAGAGGGAGAAGTGGACGCCCTGCTGAGTGGGACCCTGAGATCATGACCTGATCCGAAGGCAGATGCTTAACAGACTGAGGCCCCCAGGTGCCCATAGATTTTTCTTGTTTCTCAATTCAGTTTCTACCTAATGACATTGCGCTGCCCTCAGACTTCTAGTTCCTCAGTGATCTTTCCACTCTCCCTGCCATGGAAGGGATTGGCAGATCCCTTGTAGGAACAGAGGAACTCCCAATCATCAACTCTCATCGTCCTTTTGAGTATATTAAGAAACAACTAACAAAACAGATTTCCCCAGGCATTCAAGGAAACCCAGATCTGTACTGTCAAAGCTTTCTGAGTCAACATATTTAAGGACAGAAATCTTGATCCTTCCAAGAAAACCTACAGTAGTGCTGGTCTGATTGAATAACGGGCTCAAGTAGGGAAACAAGTACGGAATGAGTGAGCCTTCGGACTGCTGTGCCGCTGAGAGCCGTCCTTACCAGCATTGGCCAACGGTCTTCTGTCTCCCACCAGAGACTGTTTTGGTTAGGGTGGGCTTGGTTACCGGTGAAACCAACCCAGACTATCGGAAGTAAGAAGGGACACTTAATCTGAAGCCGTTGGAGTGTCCCATGGTCCCCGGAACAGGAGGACAGCTGGCTTCGGGATGTCTAGACCAAGATGTGTGCCAGTGGACACACATCTCCTTGTAGAGTGCCCCTTCTGCCACAGCCATCTCTTTCTCCCGTGCCTCCCTATTCACAAGGCAGCACCCCTAGGTGCTGGGAGCTAAGGCATTCACCCCCCCGCTATGCCCAGGGGCTACTGCCCTTCCTTCTCTGTCCCAAGTCCAGCTCGGGCCCAGTAACCACATGGACAGTAGTCAGCAGTGCCCAGGGAAGTGGGAGAGCCCTGGACAAGGGGCACTGGGCAGATGCTGCCCCAAGTGTCCAACAGAAGAAGCTCCATTGGTAAATGAAGGCAAAAACTCTGCGTGGACCGGGTCTCACTTCCCTGTGCACTCACAGAGCGGGATGGGAGCGTCAGCTCACCCAGTGCAGGGCTAGACCACTCTGGACAATTCCAGTGTGAACTACTGCAGAACTGCTTGGGTTCCCAGAGCCAGTTCTGGTGTGGTGGCCGGTGGGGGTCCTCAGATACCACAGGGTGCCCATAATTCAGCTTAGTTCTGACACGGTCCAGCCAGAGACCATGTCAGGTCCCATGGATTAGTGTCTCAGCCCCACCCCAGATGCCAGTCCCCAGTCCTGTGCATCTGCCCACAGGCTGCACAAAAGAGGGTCCCTCCTCCTTGGGCTCTCCCAGTCAGCTAGAGCAGCTCATGTTACCAGTTTATTGAGGGGTATAAGGAGATGAATCAACAGCCAGATGAGGAGAGACACAGGGCGAGGTCTGGGGAGGTGCCAGTCCTCCCCAGGCATCATTCACCCCACACCCCCAAGTGATCAGCTACCCGGAAGCTTTTCGAACCCAGTCCTTTTGGGTTTTTATGGAGCTTGATTGCATAGTTGTGACTAAATCATTGGCCATTGGTGATTGATTCAACCTTGGGGAGTGATCTGTCCCCTCCCTGGAGGTTGGGGTGGGACCGAAAGTTGAGCCATCCGATCGGTGGTTGGTTGTCCTGGCTGCTGCCCCGGGCTTGGGGGAAGATCCAAAGTCCCCTTTGGTAACAGAACAGAAGACACTTCTGTCGCCCTTATCCTGGGAAATTCCAAAGGTTTTAGCAGCTGTGAGCCATGAACCAGTGGTGAAGATTTGTAGGTTTGGTCGCCTGAATGACCAAACATCCACTTCTTTTCAATTACAGTGGTGTAGAGCCTAGCGTGTTACTGTAGTGCACAGGAAACGTTGACTTTGCAGGAAACATTGACTTGGCGTGAATCTCTTGTTTCTTGCCTATAGATACCTCATCTGAGGCTGATTGTATAAACTTGTGCTGGATGAAGTTTGAAGAGGGGTGGGAGTGCTCAGGGTTTGCCTCCAATCTAACCCCTGGGTGTTGTCTAGAAACACAGGGAGGGAGGGAGAACACATTTGACTCCTTGTAACTTTTCTAAGAGATTTATTGTACACGTTGCTTGGTAAGGCCGACAGTACAGTTGATTCTCGGACAACTTGGGGGTTAGAGACCTCAAACTCCTCCCAGTCACAAATCCGCATATGACTTTGACTCCCCGAAAACTTACCTACCGATAGCCCACTGTTGACCGGGAGCTTTGCCACTAACATGGTCAATTAACACACGTTTTGCAGGTTGTGTGTGTTACATACTGTTCTTGTAGGTTAGGATAAAGAAAGTGTCAAGAAAGTCACGAGGAGGCGCAAGTACGTTTACGGCAGGCTACCGGATCCGTCCACAGAAACCGCACGAATGCAGACCCGCGCAGTTCAGACCCGAGTTGTTCAGGGTCGTCCGTATCTGGTCAGCACATCCTGTTTACGATGAAGGGGTGCTCCCCAGCCTGCCTGCAGGCATCGGATAAGCCCTGCTGATGGAGCGAAGGGCAGGAGGGAGAGTGTGGGCTGACCTCGGGCAGGAGGCGCACCTTGGGCCTCACAGCAAAGAGCCTCTTTGCAAACAGACTCAGATAGAGGTGGCGGCCTGCAGCAAAGCCTGGCTTATATCCCGGCCAGAGGCCTCCGGACTGTTTCTGGGGTGCCATTTCCCCACCATGACCTCTAGCGCTGGGTGGTCCCCACAATTTGAGACCCTGGTGAGTAAAGGCTGAGCCTAGAGTACACCTGGCACCCAGAGGCTGGTTTCCTGGGGTTTCCTCCCGTAACAGCAGTCAGGGCTCCTTGGAGGGATGGCTCATTCTAGAACCAGGGATGGACAGTGAGCCCAGAGAATCTGTCGTCAGAAAGAAAGGAAGTGCTCATGAAACCCACAGTACGGGGTATGTCAGAGGGACACGGGAGCTAACGAAAGACCCCCCCAGGGGCCAAAGCTGGGACATCAAAATACACAAAGTGGGGCTGGATCGTAACCTGGGGTTGAAAGTCAACGGCCATGATCTCAGTGGTAGTGTAGCCCTATGATTTATGGTAATTAGGAGAAATCTCAGAGAAGAGAAATCTTGTGTGCTGAGGCCCCCCCAAATGATTTATGTGGATGGTTCTTGCTCGAGGAGGTGACCTCCTTCCAACCAGAATGGGGCCGAGAGGAGGAGGGGACAAGGTCACAGACAGGACCTCGGCCGGGAGCGGAGGGGCAGTAGCTGCACAGGCGAGTCACGTCGGCGTCACCCACCCTGACAAGCCACACTGTGACGAGGCCACGTGGGCTCCGTGGCCTTCTCCCCAAACCCATGGCCCAGTCCAGTCATGAGAAGAGCATCAACCAAGTCCCCGCACAGGGACATCCCACAGCATCCCTGACTGGTCCTCCTCAAAGCCGGAGAGTCAGAGACGCTATCCCAGCCCAGAGGAGCCTGAGGGGACGTGACACCCAAATGTCCTGTGGCACCTGGAGGGGATCCGGGGACAGAAAGCAGGCATCAGCAAGGAGTTAAAGAAACGTGAACAAAGCACGACTCTGGCTAACACGCTCTGTCATTTGAGCCCGTTAACTCTGAGAGCTGCTCACTGCTCATACCACCTGCCGGTCGGAGAAACTCGAGGTAGAGAATGGGACTTCTCTGAATGACTTGCCACTTTTGGTAAATCTGAATCTATTCTAAAATCACGTTTTGGGGTTTTTTTAATAAAGATTTTTGTTTATTTGACAGAAAGATGGCAAGCAATGGTGGGGGGAAGTAGGCTCCCCGCGGAGCAGACAGCCCGATACAGGGCTCTATCCCAGGACCCTGGGATCATGACCTGAGCTGAAGGCCGAGGCTTAACCCACTGAGCTAGAGAGGTGCCCCTATAATCACGTTTTAAAAACCGGTTCATGATCGTTGTTGTCTCAGGCTGAAGGGTACACGGGACGGCTTCTGGTTTCTTTGCGAGAGATTTTTTAATTATTTGTACTTGCCAGTACACGTGTTGTCGTTGTGTAGTTGAGTTTAAAAGGAACCCGTGTGTGATCTGTGGCACAGCATAACTCTTGCCTTCCCTGGTCACCCTGTAAGAATGTGTCTCCTCCGCCTGGTGTTGGGTTTTCCAGCTCGGTGTCCTGCTCTTGTGGAGGTTGGACCAAAGGGGTCGAGTGCAAGGGACGCCGCTGCTGAAACACGATCACGGGAAACCCCTAACTCACTGCATCTTCCGGGTCCCCCCTCCTGGCGAGTAAGTAGGAGCTCAAAGGGAGGCCTTGTCTCTATATCCCCAGGGGCTGGTCCCGGGCGGCTCCTCCTGATGGGTCACAGCCCCAGCTGCCCCGGGCATGTCTGTAGTGACCACACCTGCCCGGAAGAAACATCTTCCTGTAAGGAATCCTGACTTCCCGTCATCTCTGCCTTTCAAAGGGACCTCGTTCAGTTGGCGAAGGCGGCTGTGAGCGGTGATGAGAGAGCCCTGGACATGTTTAACTGGAGGAAAAGTGGCTTTGGAAGTCTCCTGAAAATGGGATCTCAAGAGGGACTATCCTTCTTTGTCAGCTTGATGGATGGTGAGAAACTTAGGTGGGGACTCTAGGACTTTGAAACCTTTTAGGGGTTCTGGTAAGGTTTTTAAAGAGATGATGTATAAAATAGGCTGTGTGGGGCCCCATTTTAGAGTGACGCGTCCGTTGCTCTTGGCGGTGACTTACCCAGTGGTCAGAGGAGGGCCTCTCTTTGTCCCCCTAGAGCTGGATCAGCAGTGCTTGTGTTGGGAGGGCTCCCACGAGGGGTCCTGTGCCAGCCGTGCCCCTCAGCTGCTCCCACGTGCACCTCCAGGCAGCGTGCATGGGGCCACGCTCCCACAGTCCACTCTGTGCGATCGGGGGGCACCCTTCTCTGTCATTCTTTGGCTGAGCTCTGCGAAGGGAGTGTGACAGGGCAGGATGGGCGCGGGCTTTGCCTCTAGCCCACGGCACCAGCCAGCCCTCTGCACGGGCCAGCATTGAGCTGGGAGCAAGAGCAAGCTAGCGAGGCTCTCGAAGGTGCCGAGCTCCTGGAGGATGCGCCACCCCGCCTCTCACCCTGGGTGGGAACAAGGGAGCAGACCATGGCTAGAAGCTACTGGGCCTTTGTCATTTTAAAAATGGAGATACTGTGTGTTTCTGGAGGGGTAGAGACAGCTGATGGAGGGGACTGCAAGGCAGTCCCTGGGGACAGGAGTGGCACAGAGCCTTGGGTGGCGTGGGGAAGAAGATGCTAGTGCAAGGGCCCCTTGGCAAGGCACCGAGAAGATGGTGTGGGCTGCGGCCCGGCAGATGGGTGTGCGGTGGGGACAAGCCTGGTTCTGGAGGGGTCCGTCCCATCCCTCCCGCAGCAGCTGTGGGCTTCAGGGGCAGATTACCCCGTCTCGTCAGACCTCTGCCCGTGAGCTCACGGGACGTGTCAGCTGAGTAAGCACGTGTGAGTGTGTTGCCGGGCCTGCCACCGAGGCTCGCTGAATAGAGGCAGTGCCGGCATGGTCATGTCGTGTCGACCACAGGCCTCTACACAACCTTGAACCTGCCAGTTAAATGGGAGTCACGTATTCCTTGGAAACAGATGAGAGGAGACCAGGGGGATGAGGAGGCTCCCGAGAGCAGCAGAAATGCGTCTCCTTATGGGCACTCACAGTAGAGACCCCACGGACTCAGAGGCCTGAAGGGAACCTGGAGGGCGAGGAGGGGCTGGCAGGCAGGGCCGGGACGAGTGCCCGCAGAGGCCGAGAGTGCAGACAGGAGAATGGGGCCGCTAGGACATGTGTAACAGAGGGGACAGAGCAGCGGCTGCAGGAGGGCCAGAGCTCAGGGCTGTTGTGTGCGGCTGGTTGCTGTGCCTCATACGGAAGCACAGCGGGGTGAATGGGTAGGCCAGTGTGGCTGGAAAGATGGAGCTTACGTCAGAGATGGCCTGGGCAGGTTCTGTGCAGGTGTTTTTAAATGTTTTATTTGTGAATGTTTATAACAAAATGTTTATTTTGCAAATGTCCCTAAGTAGATTTGCGTGGCTGCTGGCGACCACGCTGCTGCCCGGACTGACCCCTTTGCCCTTAGGGACGGTGCACTATGTGGATGAGAAAGGCAAGACCACCCGGGTGGCTTCCACAGACAGCTCTGTCCAGACTCTCTTCTACATCGAGAAAAAGGAGGCCCTAGTGGTGGTCACGCAGAACCTGCTGCTGTCCCTGTATGCGGTGAGGCCCGAGGGCGAAGCAGAGGAAGTGATGAAGGTAGGTGGCACGGCAGGCGGCAGGTTGCGGCCCGGCCCAGGCCTTACCTGACTTCCCCACGCCGCCAGAGCTGTCCCTTAGCATTGCCTTCATGACTCGGTTCCCAGGAGCTTTGCAGGTGTCATCGGATGGGGCGGGAGAGTGTGGGCCCGCTCAGGGCTGCACCCCCTCGCCCGGCAAGCTTTTACAGCCTGTCCACCCAGTATGACTCAGAATTCTGAACTTCCCCTGAAGATGCTCTTGAAGACGACAGAGCTGAGTTTTTGTAAGCCGGTGTTTACCCAGTCACGCACCCACGCCTGGCACAATAGTGGCAGATAGATTCCCTTGAGCCACTCACCGGCTAGGGGGGCCCTGGCAGGTCTGCTGTCTGCAGAACAGGCTCCTCACAGCTGCTCGACAGTGTGTGGTCAGGGCTGAACCGGTCAGTCTAGAAATGCACACACCGGGCACCCTGCACGCGGCAGCCATCATCAGTCACTTAGGCACAGCAGAGAGCAGTCCTGCAGGGTCACAGCCACCTGCCCACATGTCCACACCTGCACCTGCCCAGCTGGCGCGTTCCGCCCCCACAGGCTGCCGCACACCAGAGGCCCCGGGCTGGTGACAGCCACGTGCCACTATTGGATTGTTTCTCGTTACTAGGTCAAGTTGAGTGGGAAGACAGGTCACCGGGCAGACATCGCCCTGATTGAAGGCAGCGTGCTTGTGACCGCCGTGGGGGAGCCCGTTCTCAGGTAAGAGCGGCCCGCAGCACTGACGATTGGACTCAGTCTCTCTGGAGCAGTGTTCTTATTGGAGGGTGACGTACAGGCAGAAAAGTAGAGATCATGACGAATGTCCGTAAACTGGATACGCCTGTGTAGCGGGCTCTGGGAGGGAAAAGCAATAGCCCACCCGCCCCGCACCCACGTGGCCCCCCAGGGCGGGCTCCTTGATGCCCGATGGTTGCCTGCGGAGTCTCTGCCTGGTGTTCTGAGCTTGGTGTCAGCGGAATCGTGTTGTGGTGTGTCTGCTTTTCCAGCTGCTTCAGTCCCGTGTCCTGTGTGGGGGTGCCCCGTGTCACTGCGTGTGGTCGGAGTCCCTTCATGACCCTCGGGGCCGAGGGCAGTGCACGGACGCAGCCCCTGAAGGGAGCCTTCTTCCTTTCATTGTAGATTCTGGGACTTAGAAGGTGGAGAGAATTACGTGCTGAGTCCAGAGGAGAAGTCCGGTTTCGAAAAAGCTGAAAATATAAACTGTGTTTCTTACTGTAAAGCCAAGGGTGAGCCTTCTCGGAGCCAGCATGGGAGAGGGAGGGACGCAGCCTCGTGCCTCGGTCTGGGGCTTCCAAATGATGACGTGATCGCAGCTCTTCAAGGAATGACGAATTGGTGGTGACTGTCCGTCACTTGAAAGAGTCACTCGGGGACGAGAAAGTGACAGTAAAGTTTTGCTTGCACATGCGAAGGCCAAGGGGTTTGCTCAACAGGGTGAGCGAGCTGGCTGCGCGCAGCCCACCTCCGTTCCACCTGAAGCTGTGAGAAAACGTGGGAACATTAAAAATACATGTGTATGGCCTATATGCAGACGTGCGTGCATGTACACAAACACACACACACACACACACACACACACGGAGGACAGAAACAGGAGATGAGCCAGAGCACCTTTTATTTTGTGCCTGCTGAGAGCTGAGTGCCAGTCTAGCCCTGGGGAAGCCGCGCTGGACAGGCAGACAGGCCCCCTGCTCTCGTGGGAGACGGAGAGATGCACTCGTGCGCCCAGCACACGCACACTCGCTCTCTGCCCAGATGGGAGCAGATGTGGAGTTGGAGGCCCCTGGGCGGAAAGCTGATGCCCAGATATTTGAGAGTCACGGTCAGGGAAGAGATTCCTACTATTTTTAACCCTTCAACTTAAGTCCTGGGATCCTTGTTTTTACCCCTAGGTCTTCTGGCAGCGGGGACCGATAAAGGGCGAGTAACCATGTGGAGAAAACTGCTAGGCCCTCAGAGCAGCCGAGAGGCAGAGGGCAAGGACAGGTGGACCCTTCAGACCCCCACTGAGCTCGAAGGCAACATCACGCAGATAAAGGTACGAGCCACCAGGGTACTGGGCACTCTCACCCTCTGCCCTACAAAAGTGGAGGACGTGATGAGCTTTGACCTGTTTTTGTCAGTTTCTGTCAGGTATGCTAAAGACTATACACAAATAACAATAACATAGTTCGAAAGGCCTTTGGGCTTTCAGACTTGCGGGTCTGGGATTGTGGGCGTGTACATACCCATCCCTTTATCTCTGGCCCCTCTCTGTCTACCCCAAGAGCAGCTTTATCGAGATCTGTAGCAAACCAGTGTTTCTTTTGTATAGTCATGGTTTTGCACCCATCACCAACCTCTTAGACCACTGTCCACACCCGGAACGAAGGCCTGTGCATGTCCGCAGTTGCTCCGCTCCCCGCTCCTCTGCGCAGACGCTCCTCTACTTTCTGTCTCTGTGGATTTGCCTGCTGTGGGCACATTGTAGAGATGGAAGCGTAAACCTGTAGCTTTCTGTGTCTGGCCTCCGTCCCTGACATCGTGTTTTCCACCCGTGTGGCCACGCCTGACAATACTGCCTTGCTTTTGCGGCGGAGCCACTCCCGGGGCAGGGGCTGGCCACCCTCCACTGTCCTGCCCTCTATCCACGGATGCTTGGGTTGTTTCCACATTTGGACTTTTGTGAACCCTGCTGCTGTGAACATTCGGCCACATGTTTCTGTGTGGATATATGATGTCATTTCTCTTGAGCATATGCTTTTTTATCTATAAATTCTGTTTCGCCGGTGATGGTCTGTATTTGGGGAGTTACTGTGTCACTCCTTCTGTTCCTTCCTTTGAATGTGTTTGTAGTGGCTACTGTGAAGGCTTCAACTGTTGGCTCTGACATCTCGGCCTTCTGGGCCATTTCTCTGACTTGATTTCTCCTCCTGGGTTTATATCATACTCCCCTGTTTTCCCTGGCTCTGATTTTTTTGTTGAAAACCGGACCCTTGAGGTAAAAAATTGTGTCAAGTCTGTGATAGTGACCCTCTTGCTGCACTCGCCTCTAGGGCTTGTGGCCTTGTTGGCTTATGTGCTTACCGGCTGGAGCACTGCAGTGGCGTCTCTCTCCCCTGTGGTGGGAAGCCTCTGACATCACTTCTCGGAGGGCCGGCCTCGGGCATGTGGGTGGTCCCCAGAGGCAGCAGTGGCTCCAGGGCTCCCTGACTGTCTTCTCTCTGACCTGGTGAGCTTTCTGCCTCTGTGGGTCAGCCTCCCCCAGCTCGATGGCCCTGTTGTTTTCTGCAGTGACCCAGGAATTTGCTTGCCCCACAGTCCAGTCCTGTCAGATTTGGACAAGCGTGGTCTTAGAGCTCTGTGTTTAAGGTTGGTTTTGACGCGGGAAGGCTCCAACTAAGTATGTCCTTCTCCAGTTCCCTCTGGTCCATGGTCAGGCCTGCCGTTGAGCTTATAGCTCTCAGAAAGCTTCCGCCTCCTCCTGACGCTCTCTTCAAGAGCCCCACTCTCTTCCAGAGCATCCTTAGGCTTGGACTTACCCACATTGTGTTTCAAACGAAGTCACTTCCTTTGGGGAGCCCATCAGAGCTCTCTCTTCCTATGGACTGCCTCACCCCTTGGGGGAAAAGGTCTGAATCACTGCTCCAGAGCTTCGGAGTGGTGGCCGCCTCTCGGAGCCTGTGTAGCGTGAGCCGGCGGGGGCCTGGGCATGCGGGCCCGGCGTTCTCAGGCACCGCATGAGGCTGAGGGACCCCACCCTCGCAACGTGGAGTTGGGGGAGTGAGAGGCTGTACCCCGAGCTGGGTGCTAGACAGGGAGCAGAGCTCTTGGCCACGCCTGCCCAGGGGGAGCTCCTGCAGGCTGAGTTGGGAGGCTGGAGGCAGGGGCCTAGAGGCTCCGGTGCCACGGGCACTGCTGTTCTTACCAGATTTAGCAGGTTTTCCTGGGTAAGTGTTGCTTCATTTGCCTCACGCCTGATTTCCAGAGCACTAGATGGCTGTTTCCTCGTACTTTCCCCCAGTTCTGTCTGTTCGGGCCTCTGCCCTGCCATCCAGGCGGCTCTCTCAGACCTGCTGTGTGTAACCCTCCCAGACCGAATCCGCCTAATCCCACGAGTCCTGAAAGGAGTCCTAAAAGGGAGCCGTACCTAGGAAATCATTGAGGGCACCAGAGAGCACTGTAGGGGGCACCTTTAGCTCCGTATCTCAGTTCTGGACGAGTTAGTGAGTTACATATCTTAATTAGTTCAAATAAGTGACTAAAAAATAGCACCGAATATCATCAGATCTGCAGAGAAAGTACGGCTTTCTCGGGTTTGAAGTAATAGGAAGAGCCACACAAATTACCCTAAAGGATGTGAAAGAGGAGCCGGGTACGTGATGGCACGTATGTGCTCCCTAAGAGACACCTTAGTGCTACACGTGTTACTCCTTCCCAAGTGAGCATAGAGATCTCGTCTACAGCCGGTAAAAATAATGACTTTTTTTTTTTTTCCTGAGAGAATTCAACAAAATAAAGTCTTCTGGGAGGACACATGGCTGAGGAAAAAATGTATAGGAAATCAGAACACTTCTGTATCCCAAACCAGAATATAGAGAATATGTCTCGACCCTATAGCAAGTAAAACAGTGCATGCTCACTCAGGAATGGCTAAACGTACCCATGGATTGGAGTCGGAAACCCCAGAGCAGACGGAGATAGATGGGGGAGTTTGACGTGGAATTATGAAAGTGGCATTGCACATCACCTGGGGGAGCCGGGCAGTTCGGTACATCCTGTCAACTCGCTGTCCACTTATAAAACATAAACATCCCGAAGTTAACTGCTACTCAGAGCAGATGTATCAGCATCTGCCGGTTGCATACCACTTGGGTGTCTGTATTTTAGAATTTCGGTAAAGTGCATACTTTATGCTTGTAAGTTTTTACATTCATTTACACAACGAGAAGGAGCAGCGCTAGGACGGTGGCTGACGGACACCTGTGTGTATCTCACTTTCCGGCCTGCCCCTGCCTCCTGCTCTTCCTCCTGTCTCTGTGTCTGGCGGAACGCAGTGGGGCTCCCGGAAGAACCTCCTGGCCGTGAACAACATCAGCTCCGTGGTGATCCTCCGCGAGCAGGCCATGTCCTCACACTTCCACCAGCAAGTGGCCGTGGTGCAGATGTCCCCAAGCTTACTCAGCGTGTCCTTCCTGTCCACGGGGGTGACGCATAGCCTGCGCACAGACACGCACGTCAGCGGGGCGTTCGCCACCAAGGTGACTGTGAGGGTGGCCTGGGCTTGACAAAAGGCCTGGCTGGTTGTCTGGGTCGTTTGGGGTGGTAAGGGGGGCACGCGGCAGGTTGCTTTTTAATTTCTATGATTCCTTTAAGGATGCCATTGCTGTCTGGAATGGGAAACAGGTGGTGGTCTTCGAGCCTTCTGGAGCCACGTTACGGACTGCAGGTGGGAGTCTTATCCCGCGGGAGGGGCTCACAGCACCTGTTTTGTCTTCTGACCATCTGCGGGGGTGTTGGTGCCTGCGGTGGGGGCAGGGGCCTGGCACAGGGCCACCAGGAGCCCCTTGTGTCAGTCCTTATGCCTGTGCTCCGGCCCCATCCTGCTGGGCATCACCCTACTGGGGCCAGCCACGGTGGCTGAGAAGCCCTCCTGGGCGCTTGGACAATGAAACAGCTGGGAAATAAGGCTAAAGGGGCATTAACCCTCCACAGTAGTTTTCAGGGAAGGAGGCTGGTACACACCCAGCTTCTGAACTGGTTCCAGGCCAGACAGAGCAGTGAACCCCACGGCATCTTGACCAAGGCCAGCCTCTGTCTGGAAGTTTGAGGACAGATCTCTAGAGGTGCCCCGTCAACCTCCGTCTCCTGTCCCAGTGGGCCACCGTGACCCACCCTCTTCAGCACACTCCTGGGGGAGTGACTGGGGGCTGCTGGATCAGTGGCCACAAACCGGACAGATGTTTGCTATCTCACAGCTGTAGAGGTCAGAAGTTCACACTCTGGTTTCCTAGGCCAGATCAAGGCTTCGACAGGCTGCTCTGCCTCTTGAGCTCTGGGAAACCTGTCCCTTGCCTCTCTCTGTGTGCAGTGGCCATCCTTGGCCAGGTTGCATTGTTCTGGTATCTACCTCCCTATCACCTTGTTCCTGTCTTGTCCACCTCCCTCTTATAGGAGCACTCACGATTGCATTTAGGGCCCACCTGAGTAATCCAGGACAATCCCCCATCTCAAGACCTGCCCATCTTTGGCCATATACTAGCATTCACAGGTTCCAGGGACCAGAGCCTGATAGCTCCGGGGGTCTCATGCAGCTTACTGTAATGACCCCCTGGACACGCCCTTGCCAGCAATCCTTCTGTACAGTTCTTCTGTTTTCCCACACTGACTCCGCAGGCCCAGTCATCATGTGCCCTGAAGGGCTCCCATTGTGGGTTTGTCAGAGAACCCCTTGCCTCCCGGGGGCTGTTTCTCCACTGGTTGTCACCCATCGCCCCATCGTCCCTCCTTTTATCCTCTTACACTTCATTGCCTAAAGTTTTCTTGTCCCATGTTTCTTGCTCCGCCTTGTATTATGCCCATGATTAATGTTTCCTCGCCCAGTGTGGACCCCCAGGGCCAGGCTGAAGTTCTTGTCCCCTCAGTAAGACAGCACAGCGGGTGCTAGGGTGCTTCCTGTCGTGTGTGTGATTGTCTCCCTGGCTGGATAAGAACCCATCTAGGGACAGAGGCTAGGGCTGGTGACCTCCAGAGGCCCCCCTAAAAACCTATGCTGCCCCAGACCGCACATGCAGTGCTAGTCAGATGGGAGAGGCGGCTCATGACCGGGCCAGGGAGCCTGGGGCCGCATCCCTCTACCTGCCCTGGGCCTGCGTGCCATCCCTGTGCCTCGGGGCCTCGCTCTCCTCATCTATGGGACTCAGGAAACGCAGCCCTCACGACACCATCTGAGCACACGTGGAGAGACGGGCCGCTGCCACATCACGTTTCTCTCTCGTGCTAGGAACCTTCCTGTGCGAGTCTCCTGTGTTAGCCATGTATGAGGACAATGTGTACACCGTGGAGCCAAACCGAGTTCAAGTTCGAACCTGGCAGGTAAATCGCTGCTCTGGGGCGAGTGGGCTTGGAGAGAAGAGCCCTAAAGTCCGTTTCTAAACCGAGCCAGAGCCGCTTACTGACTTACTCACAGCCCCCCGCCAGCTGCTTGCTGGTCCCCCAGGGCTCTGGGCCAGCGGGTGCACCGGCTTCCGGCCCCTGCGAGGTCGGGAGGCGGCCGGGCCTCGCACAGTGAGGAGGACAATCACTGGGTGTTGTGTGCTCCGTTTGGAAGAGGGGAGGCGTGTTTGCTGGAGTCAATGCCCATCCCCAGTGTCCATGAGCTCAGGACAGGCCTTTCCCTGCATGAGTCTGAGGGTGAGCCCTGGTGGGAGAGGAGCGTGGGCCTTGCAGGTGATCGGCTTGAACGCAGCCTCGCTCCCCCGGTAGCATGGAGTGGGAGGCCCCCGCCAGCAAGCATCCCTGACCCTGCAACTGGGGGGCTGACAGGCTGCATTACTTTCCTGAGCCTGCCGTAACGAAGTACCACAGATGGGGGCCTTCAAGCAATACAAATTTATATTCTCATGGTTTAGGAGATCAGAAGTGCAAAATCCAGGTGTGGGCAGGGCTGGCTCCTGAGGTTTTGAGGGTGCATCCATCTCAGGTTCTCCAGCCTCTGGCCATCGTTCTGTCTTTGCCTCTGCGATAACCCGGCGTGCTCCTTGGGTGTTTGTCTGGTTTTCTGTAAGGACACTTGTCCATGCATTTAAGGCCGTCCTCATCCAGAATAATCTCCCCTTGAGAACCTTAATTACATCCGCCAAGACCTCTTTTCCAAATAAGGTCACAGTCACAAGTTGTAGGTGGCTGTAGCTCTTGGGGGCCACCACCCAACCCGGTACATGCAGCAGTGCTCTGTGTCAAGGTCGGGAAGACCTTCACAGCCCTGGTTTCAGGTCTCTATGCCCTGCTTTGTCTGTCTCTGAGTTGTTCGCTAGGATCCAGCGTTCGGTTTCTGGAGGCTGCCGTACGCACACACCGTGTCCTTGTCCTTCCCTGGGGTTCTTCCTGGTAGGCCTCATAATGGGTCGGAGGTGCGACTGGGGGAGGCCCTGGAGTAGAGGCCTCATGTGGGGAAGCGGCACCTTGGGGGAAGGCACTGGGGGGCAGGGGGCTAGGCTGCTGGTCCTTGGCCTATGGGAGGTGGGAGGGGAGCTGGAGGGAAGGAGGCCGAAGCCCGCTGCTGCTGACAGTTGTCAGGAAAGTCTGCTGGGGACATATCCCCAAGGCCGGGAGGGGCCGTGTTAACGACCCAGGAAGGGCGCATTTCTGTGAGCAAGGCGACCTGCAGGCCCTGAAGGGTCAGGGGGCGGACAAGCACCGGGGAAGCGGCCCGTGAACCTTAAGTGGGAAGCTGCCAGCTATTGTACCAGCAACAGTGGGTTTATCCGGGAGTAGGGGAGAATTGCAGTCTGGGACGAGCCACCTCCAATAGGTCGAGAACCTCCAGGGCCCAGCAGCCTACCCCCGCTGCCCCCCACCACACCTTCCCCCAGGGGACCACTTCCCAGCAAGCTACAGCAAAATCACCCCAAGCCTGCAGGACCCAGGAGAGGCACTCTTCTGTGGGGGCGTATGAGCTGCTGTGAATGGAAGGTCCGCTGGAGCAAGCTGGGTGCTGCAGGCCTACTGGCTTCTCGCCGGCTGGGCTGCTGCGGGGGGAGGAGCACCCCTTCCTTCCTCCTACTGGGAGAGTGCCGGTGAGCCTTGAACAACTCGGAAGCAGGGGTGCTGACCCTCGTGCAGTCAAAACTCCATGTGGAACTGGACTCCCGAAAATCTGGTGACTGGACTCTATAGACAGCGCAGCCGGGGAGTGCACGTTTCATCCGTTCCTTATAGTCTGTATCGCGCTCTGATGACAACAAAACTGGGGGAAAGAAAAATCACAGGGAAGAGAACTAACTACCTTTACAGTCCTGCACTGTATCCAGAAAGAACGTCTGCGAGTAAGCGTGTGAATGGACAGCGCAGCTCAAACCCCTGATGGGCCAGAGGTCCAGCCGCTGCGCCCACTTGCATGGCAGGGGGTCTCTGCCTGCTGGGTTGGTGCCCAGCTAGGCGTGATGGTGCTGAGCGTGCCCCCTGCTGGCCTCCTGGCTCCGCTTTCTAAATGAGGTTTCTTTTTGTTAAGTTTCCCATTTCCCCTTTTTGACCGAGATCATTCTTTGAAAGCATCACTGATAAATCAGGTTTTCCATACTTAGTGGCGTTGTCCCTCAGTGCCGGGAAGGACTCTTCCATGTTGTCATGTCTGCTTCTTAGGCGAAGCGCATAACTTGATCCAGACCACTTAGGGCCAGATTCGAGTAACAACGAGGGTCAGGAGAGAGAAAAATCTCAGGTAGTCCAACTGAAAATGTGTATCTTTCCAATGCTGCAAGCCTTAGAGAGCATCTCCTTGTTGAGGACGTCATTTTTATTTTAAAGTTTGAAGAGATAACAAAATTCACACCTTAAAATAATGGCATAGAACAGTAAGTAACATGATAATTGTGTGATGGACCAGAGCCAGATGTGAGGGTAGCCAACCGAAATATTTCCTGGCCCTTACTCTAGTATAGGCGACATAGGTGAGAAAGGGTCTGTCTGTGAATCAAGCCCGGAGTCGTGTATGCCTGCTGCAGCCAGGAGAACAGAGCGGCGGCTGCCAGAGCGCACCGGGAGAGCTGAGCACGTTTGCCAGGATCAGCACAGGTGTTGAAAGGAAGCAGTAGATGGCAAACTCTGCGCAAAACAACAGAACTTCCAAGACGTCTTAAAACCATACTGTTATTTCAAGAGAACTCTGTGGAACCAGATGCATTCTCAGTTATACAGATAGAAAGTCGTGAATTCAGACACTATGACTTTGGATGGTAGTTCTTTTTTTTTTTTTTAAGATTTTATTTATTTATTTGACAGAGAGAGATCACAAGTAGGTAGAGAGGCAGGCAGAGAGAGAGAGGAGGAAGCAGGCTCCCCGCTGAGCAGAGAGCCCGTACTGCCCACCAGCGTGCTGAATGCACAGTTTGCAGGCCGCTCTGCCCTGCCCACTCAACCTCTGCACCCACCGGCGAAATTATGTGCTTACCATTTGCCGACTTATTACCAGCGCTGGATGTACGGTGGTGGCTGGCGTTGTAATTATGAAACAAACATACTGAAGAACATGAAGAAGGGGGGAAACCCGCCTGCAGTAAAAGTGGGGCGTCGACATATTTTTTTTTTTTTAAAGATTTTATTTATTTGACAGAGAGAGATCACAAGTAGATGGAGAGGCAGGCAGAGAGAGAGAGGAGGAAGCAGGCTCCCCGCTGAGCAGAGAGCCCGATGCGGGACTCGATCCCAGCACCCTGAGATCATGACCTGAGCCAAAGGCAGAGGCTTAACCCACTGAGCCACCCATGTGCCCCTATGAAATGCATTTGTATCAATAGGTGTCTCTGGATTATACTTTTGACAGGTAGGACAAGTGAGGTGGGCACTCATTAATATTTCCGCAGCCATGTTTGTTCATGAACACTATCATTTTGTCAGTAAACCAGTGGTTTTAATATACACAGGGTGGTAATTAGTGGGATGTTGGCATTTCTGGTGCAGCCAGATTATAACTTGGTCCAAACAATTTTCTTCTTATTAAGTTCACAGTTGTTAGATTTCTGCCATTGTCTTTCTTTTCTGGGGCCAACTGTTGGGTATCTCTTGGTCAGTTTTTCTAAATTGTCATTTGAAAGAATATCCCTTCGGAAAATGACAGCAGTCTAGCTATCAGTCTCCATGACAGCAGCATTTTTGGTGGAAATATCAGTACTGTGGTTTTCTTTGGCCTCCAGAGAGTCAAATCCTGAATGCCCAGGAACCTTAATGGCCAGAGCCACTGGCAAAAGTGCAGCCTCGAGGGCACCTGGCTGGTGCAGTCTGTGAGGCTTCCAACTCCATGACCTCGGTTCAGGTTATGATCTCAGGGTGGAGGGATCAAGCCCCATGCTGAGCTCTGCACTTAGCACAGAGTCTGCTTAAAGATTCCCTCTCTCCCTCTGCCCTTCTCCCTGCTCTCTCTCAAAAAAAAAAATAAAGTATGGCATCTAATAAATTTTGGATATAGGAGTCATCTTAAATTTTATCCCCTTTGAAGCTAATGAAACCTTGTTGATTCCTTAATATCCCCAAATCGTGGGCTACCCCAGAGGCCTACGATGGCCAGTATAAATGCGTTCAGCTTTGCCCCGGCTGACGTGCAGGCTCCAATACGGGTGCACAGTGGCCTGTTGGGCAGCGGTCACTGGCAAGGAGGTGCTGCCTCGATGTCCTCACAGGGAGTGGCACCAGCAGACCCAGCACGGTACTTAACCATTGTCTTCCTTCAAATACAAATCATCAGAAGCTGTGAAAATGAGCATGGGGTAGAGGAGTTGCCCGTAAATTGTTCTGGGGAGCCCAGGGTGATCTGGCAGCGCTCAGCAGTCCTGAGGAGTTACGTTTGCGTCCGGATATGGCCCTTGTTCTGAGATCAGGTGCGCAAAGCCCCGCGCCTGAGGTTGAGCACGCTGCACATTTTCTCCGGAGACTCGTCTCTTTGAGGGCGGAAGTCTGAACGGGTGCGTGTTGTATCCTGTGTGCAGGTTTGTGCAGCGGGAACAATCTTCCACCCGTTGTCACAACCTAGAGTCTGCAAAAAGCTGTCTTCCAGATCGGCTTTCCAGCTTTGTGAAAAGAGGGGTGCTGGCAGAGACACCGGGACACTGCTGGCTGTGCTTACCAACTGGAGCACTGAAGCTGCGCAGCAGGGGTCCGCTGTGCTGAAGATTCCACACGGATCCGCCGCCCAGAGTGCGGGAGCGTTGGAACAAGGGGGCTGAGGGATAACAGTCACTGCTCACAGGCCCTCAGCAGACCTCCGTCCCCAGCCACAGGTTTTTCTCAGAGGCCAAACAGGCATCTTACAGGGCCTAGTGCAGGGGATAATTAGTCCCTGAGCCGTGTAATCTGTTATGGGTCTGATGTCTTGAAGGCCAGGCCTTATTTGTAGGGTGCTCTTCTGGGGAGAAATTTTGCGGGATCGTTTGAATCTTGATGGGAGGTGCACTGCGGAGTCTGCCAGTGTGAGTTGAGGACTTTGCTTAGAAGGACACTGAAATAAAAAGAAAAAGGAAAAAAGAAAGAGGACAGTGGCTCATCCAATAAGGACAATTAACCAGGCAAGCCTGGAAACCCAAGGAGGGACGTGGGAAGCTGGGAGGCGGTTGTAAAGGACAAGTCCATTGGAGTGCACCGGACTTCCAAGAATGGTGGCTTCTCGCTGGCTGGGCTGTTGCTGGGGCAGGAGGAAAAGCTTCCTTCCTCCTGTTAGGTCTGTTAACTGGCCCGGAGTGGCGGTGCCGAGATAGCCCCCTGCTGGCCACCTTCTTTCATTTTAAATGAGGTTTGCTTTTATTACTTTTCACCGGGATCTGAACACGCTGAGAAAGCAGGACAGACCTACTCGGAAAGGAAGAGCTGCCTGCTGGGAAATATGGTCGCGGCCGTGCATCCTGGTTGTCTGGCCATGAGGGCCTCTGATAACAAGTGGCCTGGAGTTAAGTCTTGTTAATTTTTTAACTGAACCGTTCAGCGTGTGTGCGGCAGCGAACAGTAACTCTCGGGTTTTGGGAGCCCGGACCGCATGTCTCCAGACCCTTCTCCAGAGCAGGGCACTCCTGAGGACATAGACACACAAACCATGGTTATTGCTGCTCCACTGAGACGATGCTAGACGACTGCTGTTTACCTTCCAGCCGTCTAATGGGACTTCTGTCCAGGCAGGGAGGTAGAGCTCCACTCATCCCCGGAGTTTGATGCCTTTTCAGGCAGTGATTGTTGGACACCCCCTGGGGGGGCTCACTTACGGGGCTGGCAGTGGTGGAAGCAGAGGTGGTGGGAGATGAGGCAGGAGGGCCACCGGGCTGGACTGAAGGCCCTCGCCTCGAAGACAGTGGGGGTCGCGAAGCCTGGAGTGACGGTCACAAGCATTCTGGCTTGTTTCTTGGTTTTGTGTGATCTTCTCCTAGAAGATAACTTTTGTGTCCGTGTAGTGGGGAAGCCTGGGGGTGCTGGCCCACAGTGAGGTCAGTTAGGGGGCCACCAGTGAGGTGTGGAGACCTGGAGCCAGGCACAGAGCAGAGGGCAGAGGCCATGGTTGGGGACTGGTGAGTAGGTGAATGGCAGGTACTTACGGAGGGAGTCTCATAGGTTCCCAGAGCCGGTTCCGGGTGGTGGGGGCAGGGCTCCCCAGATACCACAGCATTCCCAGAATTCCCCTCAGTTGTGACACTATCCACCCAGAGACAGCGTCAGCCCCACAGGTGAGGGGCTCAGCCCGCCTGACCGCCCCCACCCCCTCCCCAGACGCCAGTCCCCAGTCCTGTGCTTCTGATCCAGCCTGCAGAGTGGAAGGTCCCTCCTTCTCGGGTTCTTCCAGTGGGCCAGAGTGGCTCACCTTGCTCAGGGACACATTTACTGGTTTATTGAGGCATGGGATAAAGGAGATGGATCAACAGTCCAAGGAGGAAAGGCACAGGGCAAGGTCTGGGGAGGGTACAGAGCTCCCAGTCCTTCCCAGGTGCCATTCCCCAACACCTCTGGGTGGTTAGCTACCTGGAAGCTTTCCGAACCCAGTCCTTTTGGGTTTTCATGGAGCTTGATTGCGTAGTCATGATTGACTAAATCATTGGCCATTGGTGATTGGTCACCTTGGGTGTGACCTGTCCCCTCCCTGGAGGTTGCAGTGGGACCAAGAGCTGAACCATCTGATCGGTGGTTGATTGTCTTGGCAGCTGCCCTGCGCTTGGGCGAAGACCCAAAGTCCCCTTTAGTAACAGAACAGAAGACACTGCTGTGGCCCTTATCCTGGGAAATTCCAAGGGTTTTAGCAGCTGTGAGCACTGGACACCACTGATCTTCCCCATGTAGCCTTAGAATCTGCAAGGCACTGGGTGCACCCGGGCCATCAGTAAGCACTGAGTGTCTGTGTGGTGCACAGGGTCACCTGTGAGTAATGTTCACGATCAGACGTGAGAGGCTGCACAGGCTGCTTTCCTCAATCCTCATTCTTCCCTTTTTCTCAGGGGACCGTGAAACAGCTCTTACTATTCTCTGAGGCAGAGGGGAACCCATGCTTCCTTGACGTCTGTGGAAATTTCCTGGTTGTGGGGACAGACCTGGCTCACTTCAAAAGCTTTGATCTTTCCCGAAGGTACAATTTTTGTTTAAAAGTACAGGCCTACTTGGAGGTACTATGGTTCGGTTTCAGACCACTGTGGTAGAGCAAATATGGCCATAAAGTAAGTGAGAGGAATTTTCTGGTTTCCCAGTACATGTAAAAGTTGTGTTTATTTCTGCTGCACAGTAACATTGTGTCAAAGAAATGCCCATGCCTTAATTAGAAATTTATGTTTTTGCTAAACCACACTACCCGTCATGCACACTCTCAACACACTGTCAGCACGGATCACAGGTCACCGTAACAAATCCAAGAATCACGAGAAGGTTCGAGTTGATGCAGACATGACCGAGATGTGACAGAGGCAGCAAGTGAGGAAATGCTGTTGGAAAAATGGCACTGACTTGCTCAACACAGCTTGTCACAGACTTCATTTTGTTAAAAAAAAAAAAAAAAAGTTGTGCATTAAAGTGGGGGATGCCTGCGCACATTTTAAAAATCAGTCAGGAGACAGAGAGGTGTGTAGAAATGAATAGGAGCTGGAAACTCACCCTCTTGTTCCACTAATTGTTTTTCATGACTGAATTTTTTTGTAACGTCTTATGTTTTGGCATAAATCCTTCTTAAAAAATATTTATCTACTTATTGGAGAAAGAGTGAGAAAGCAAAAGAGGGGAGGGGCAGAGGGCAAGGGAGAGCATGCATCCCAAGCAGCTGCATGCTGACTAGGGAGCCGCACGCGGGGCTCCGTCTCAGGACCCTGAGGTTGTGACCTGAGCTGACCCTTAACCAATGGAGCCACCCGGGCGCCCCTTGGCATAAATTCTTGGTCTTTGTATCCTGGGGGAGGGAGCAAACAGGATGACAGTTGAGCACGTAGAGCACAGGGTAGTTTTTAGGTGGTAAAAAATTTTCTATGTGGTTGTCAGAGCCTGTGGAACCTTATATCATGTAGTGAGCCTAAAATGTATGCCAAGTTCAGAGATCTTTTCGGGAATCCCAGGATGGAACACAGGACATGAAGGAACACTGCGAGTGTGCCAGAAACATGAGAAATGGTCTCCCTGTTTTGGGGATCGGAGGCTTGTTGACACTGTTGGCCTACAGTCACACACAGAGCTGCCTTGCAGTCTGCAATGCACCCTCCCCTGACCCTGGCCGTGGAACGACCAGCCCGCACCGGCGTTTGGGTGCAGAGGCGAAGGACTGGGTAGCCAATGCAAGTTTTGGGAGCCAGGACTTCACTGTTGGGAGGAGGTGACAGGTAAGCAGGGGGAGGAGGCGAGAGCAGCCGCATGGTGATGGGTTGAGTGAAAGTCACGTTTAGCTTAAGACAGACTCAGTTGGGTCAGATACCCCTACATCCGGCAGTCCGCATGCATGTCCTGGGCGTGTGCAGTGGCTGAGAGGTTGCAAGCGCACCCAGCTGCGGGTCTCCATGGCATCCTCCAACAGGAGGACCGGGCTCCTTAGAGACATCATGGGACTGAGGCAAGAAATGTGCCCATGAGCCTGGGGTCTGGGAAACTGTCCCAGCCCAGAAGAGCCAAAGGAGACAGGACTGTGAAATGTCATGTGGGGCCTGAGGGGCTCCAACGACAGAGGATGTTAGGGAAACACAGAGGAAGTGGGACTTCCGTGAAAACAATCGAGATGAGCCTCTGCTGTCCAGCCAGTACTTCTTGGAGCAGCAACCAGCTAGAACCGGCTAATGCAGGCTGCTCACTTGCAGCTCTGTGCCCCTGTCGCTGCAGCACACCAACGACAGCCAGTTCTGGCAGGACCAATGGGGACAAGAGCAGCTGCTTTTTGTGTCAGAAGAGTGGGGGAGGGTGTATATTTAATTTGTTCAGTAAACCTAGGAACTTTAAAAATTTACCCAGACAAATCTTGAATCATGTTTACACCTGGAAGTAATACAATGTTATTGTCAATTATACCTCAATTAAAAAATTTCATTTTAGGGGCGACCAGGTGGCTCAGTCAATAAACGTCTGCCTTCGGCTCAGGTCATGGTCCCAGTGTCCTGGAATTGAGCTCTATGTCGGGCTCCCTGCTCAGTGCAAAGCCTGCTTCTCCCTCTTCCACTTTCCCAACTTACATTCCCTCTCTTGCTGTGTTAAATAAATAAAATCTTTAAAATAATAATATATTTTTATTTTATTATGTTTTAAAGATTTCATTTATTTATTTGTTTGGGAGAGGGGAGCTTGAGCAGAAGAGGCAGAGAGAGAAGCGGTTTCTCTGCGGAGCAGGGAGCCCAATGTGGGGCTTGATCCCAGGACCCTGGGATCATGACCTGAACGGAAGGTACATGCCTCCCCAACTGAGACACCCAGGTGCCCCTCAATTTAAAAATTTAAAAAAGTTTAGGGGCGCCTGGGTGGTTCAGCGGGTTGGACCTCTGCCTTCAGCTCAGTTCATGATCTCAGGGTCCTGGGATCAAGTCCCGCATCAGGCTCTCTGCTCAGCGGGGAGCGTGCTTCCCCCTCTTTCTCTGCCTGCCTCTCTGCTTACTTGTGATCTCTGTCTGTCAAGTAAATAAATAAAATATTTTTTTAAAAATTTTAAAAATATATTTTTTAAAAGTTTAAGTTCGCCCTGTCTTCTGAGCTGGCCCCCTTCCCGGGTGTCCAGATCCCCAGAGCAAGCACGCCTCGGCCTTCGAGGAGCCCCGAGTTCTGTGAATGAAGGTTTCCAGTCACTCAAAGAGCCAGTCCTGGCACCCTGAGCTGCCCGCATGCGAGGAGGGTGGATGGCTGAGGGGCGGGCTTGTGCTTTGCCCTGAGACCCTTGTGTCCCCCCTGCAGGGAGGCGAAGGTGCACTGTGGTGACAAGAACCTGACGGCACTGATCCCGGGCACCGTGGCCGTGGCCTCACTCAGGTGTAATGCCAGCAGCAGCAAGATCAGCATCCTCCTCAGCAAGGTGGGCAGCATCGGCAGCGGCCGTCCCAGGACCTCCGTGTTACTGGGTGCCCTCATGGACCGGGCACCGTGGGTACTAGCCAGTGGTTGAACAGGAGAGCTCGGCCCCTCCCCATGGCTGAATAGACACCCATCTAAGAATGAGTCAACCTGCTACGTGGTGCTGGGCAAGCCACCAATCGGGAGGCTTCCTGAGGACTGTGACCCCGCCGCACAGAGGCACGGAGAATACAAGGGGGAGGCAGAGCCTGGCCTGGCCAAGGGTCTACAGTCCATGGCAGGGGCAAGGCCGAGGCTGGCACGGTTGGTGGGCTGCCACGCAGGAGCCAGCCTTGGCACAGGGCTGAGGCAGGAGAGTGAGGAAGCAGCTTTCTCGGATTGCTTCTCAGTGTGGGGGTGTGCACACATTTCCTGGGGGCCTGCCGCAGCCGTCCTGAGGGTCGGGATCGGCTGGTTCCAGCCCTCGCAGCAGTGTGGAGGTGGAGGGGAACCTAGTGACGCCCCTTTGCAGGGCTGATGGCACGTCCTGTCTCTGTCGAGTTAGAGGCATCAGAGGGCAGCAAGTGGGCCTGTAAAGACAAGCTTGAGTCTCAGAAGGGCAGTGTGGCTGGAAATGGGGGATCTCAGGAGGAAAAGAGCAGCCCTGCCAGCTGGAGCACCAAGACCGGACACGTGGAGAACGGTCACTGCATCCCGGGTGGACAGTCACTGATGCGGGCAGCTGGATGGCTGTGCCCGAGCACACGTGCACCAGAGCAGAAGCGGGGCGTGCAGGGGGGAAGGGAGGAAGCACCCCAGGATGGGGTGCAATCTCCGTGGTGCTGGGCAGGAGTGGGGACGGCACAGGGATGCCTGGCCGCGCGGGCCCACTTCTCCGGAACACAGTGACACTGAGCATTAAGAACACCTTTCCTTGTGCTGGATTTCTTGCCTGTGGTAAAAGAAAAAATGACAAAAAGAAGTTCAGGTAGCGCAAGGGAGCTGCAGGGAAAATCAGCTGCCACCCGCCCCCGCCGGCACTCCCATGGGGTTGGGGAGTGCCAGGAGCAAAGGGTCTGAATTCCCACAGGCAGGGTCTGGGGCCGGAGGCCGCGCACCTTCATCATCACCAACACATCTCCGGTCTGTCGCTCATCTTTGCTTGCGCTGGCTGTGTTCCTGGTCACTAGAAGCACATTCGTAGGTCCTCAGACCTGTTGATAATTTTGCGATTTTTCTGTTGCTCTCTACCTTACAGTATCCTCTTCTGTCTGAAATTTTGACAAATTCATTTTTTTTACCTTTCTTAAATACTCAGGCCCACTTAGCATTCTGCCATCTTCTAGAATAAAGCCTTGCACGGTCTACCTGAACTCTTGGCGTTTGTTGCCCGAGCAACCAAGCTGATTCCCTCTTTCCTATTTTTGTCACCTGCATGAGAACTGTTTTTTTGGGACCCAGACTCCCGCGTGTCCGTGTGGTCAGTCGACCTCAGCGAAGATGACGTCACTGCAGTCAGCACTGACCACAGCTGGATAGCGGGAGTCGAGCATTCATGACGCATTAGGATTTGTGTTCAGTGCTTGGAAATTACAAAGTAGTGATCGAGCAGGGGTCTCAGTGGGATGAAAGTAAGTCGATGTCCACATTAGGAATGCCAGAGTGGCCAGTGGGTCGTGGACATGACGCTTGTTCTCAAATCTGTAGTGTGTCAGCCCAGTGGTACTGTGAGCTCCCGTTTTTCTCTTCCCCCAGGCAGACAACAGCCCCGACTCCAGAATCTGCTTCTACGATGTGGAAATGGACACGGTGACCATCCTCGACCTCAAGACGGGGCAGATTGATCAGCGGGAGACATTGTCCCTCAACGGCCAAGAGACCAAGAAGTAAGACTGTGATCTGGGAGGGGTTTATGGGAAATGCTGACACTGCTGTTGAGTTACTGGTCAGCTCCCGGGAAGGTTGCTGAGCTGTGCTCCAGAGCTCGGGGACCCTGGTAGTTACCAGGACCCCAAACGGGTAGGACAGCCAATATGCCCGGGCCATGGGGATGGACTCGAGCCTCTGAGGTCCTGGAATTATCCGGAAGAACCGGGCTTCTGGAAGGTGGTGGTGGCCAGAGCTGAGTCTCAGGGAGGGCGTGGCGGTCACTCAGCTGCCAGCGCCTGAGAAGGGAGGGATTCTATGTGGGTCAACATCGTATTTCTAGAGAAATAGCGCGCACTCTTCAGGATTTCATGGTCGTCATTCCTTCTGCCGCAGGGAAAGTCCACCCTGCTCTGTGGAGGGCGCCCATTTGGTTCTGCAGGAAGGGACGCCTGAGGACCGTGGGTGCTGCTCTGGGCACGGGGTGGAGCTGAAACCAGTGCTTCACCGAGCGCGTTGGCCACACAGTCCACGGCTGGCCTTGCTGGCTCCCGTTCCTTTTGCTCTGTCACAGCCCCCACCTCCTGGCCCAGCTCAAATCCTTTTCCAGAACCTTCTTTCTCCTGGTGGCTTAAACTGACTGCTGCTGGTGGTCCCACCTGGACACCCCACCCCACTTCTCTCCAGCCTTGCTCTGTTCTAGGGCTCCAGATGTCCACAGGAACCAGTTGCCATCACTGGAGCGCCATTCCCCAGAAGCTGTTCTTGTCCGCCCTGCTCACTCTTCGTGGTCACCTGGTCTGAAACCTTTCCCTCAGTCCCCCGTCTGTGACTCATCCCGTGTTCCTTGTTTGAGCTGTGTCTTAGACTTGCCCTCCACCCTCCACCTCTGAGCTACATCCGGCCCATCCTGTCACTTCTCCAGAGGCGGTGGGACAGTGCGCAGCCTCCCCTCAGACGCCTGTCTTCTGAGATCCGACCCTTCCTTTGCCTCCGGACACAGCTCGTCTGTGGGCAGCACTGCAGCGCCTGGGCCCCAGGTCGCCCCAGCAGCCCGCACGGCAGGAGCCCTCCATGGCGGCGGCTGCAGAGCTCCCTGGCAAGACTCCGCGGGGCCTCTCGACCAGCTCACTTCAGTCTGGGTGTCCTCAAGCAGGCTGTGCGCAGGGTGCTGAGCAGAGCGGCTCCTGAGCCAGCCGCCTAGGCGGTGCCCGTTGGCCTGCTGACGCCGACCCGGATCCCTGGCACGCGCTTCCAGAGGCCGCGAACACGGGTGCTCCTCTCGGCTCTCAGGACTCGTGCCGGGCCTTCTCTTACAGGAGCCATGCCTTCATGGATGAGAAGCTGACGGATCTCATCCCCGTGAACCATTTCTGGGACCAGAGCGAGCCCAGGCTGTTTGTGTGCGAGGCCGTGCGGGAGGTGCAGGGAGACCAGCAGCAGCCCAGGGACAAGAAGCCATCCACTGAAGACAGTCCCAGCCCGACGGTACGGTAGCCACACCGCCTTTGTATCTAGTCACAGGGGGCTAAGGGGGCTCATGATCCTCCCGCTGTGCTTTATGGGGAAGTTCGGGGGCAGGTGGTGCCTGGAGCAGAATGCCACCTTGAGGCCGCCTGGCCTGCGTCCCCCTCTGGGTTGGCCCGGCCCTCTTTGTCTGGTCTCACTCATACTGTCCTGTTTTCAGTTTTCCTGTTACGTTGAGTGTGGCGTATTTCTGTCTGGGGCCCAGCCCGTGACCAAAAGTGTTATGGAGCTAAGCCATGGTGGGGGCCTGTCTTGGGGCTAAGTCAGCCGACTATCACTCTTCCCACCAATGGGGCTGATTCCCGCTGCATTGGCCTCCTTGCCTGCTCTCTGGCCTCCACCCTGACCAGACTCCCCGGCTCTGCGGGGCATGCCTCCCCCAGGAGGGCCCAGGACTCCAACACTGTCCAGACTCATGCTGTTGGAACGTCTGTGCTCCCTGGGAAGGCCCAGCAGCCAGCTGGGCCTCCTGCTATGGTCTTGTTCCGGAGGGGTCCATAGTAGGTTCCCTGTACGTCAGCAAGGGCAGCTGGCCCGCTTGCACTGGCCAACTTGTCTCCCTACCACAGGGTGGGGGGAGCGGGGGCCCCAAGATGGTCAGCAGTCATGCCCTGAGACTTTTGGAAGCAGATCCGATCCTTGGCTCCGAAACGCCGAGTGGTAAAACACGCAGAGCAGGAGTCTCTGGTGTCTCGCTCCGGAAGTGAGAGGCAGGCACACGCGGGGACTTCTCCCGGAAGAGGGTGTCAACCCCAGGCAAGCGAGGAGGGCGCGTGCTGATCTCCTGTGAAAGACACTTCCCGGCACTCTGGTCGGAGACTCTATAGGGCTCCTGTGAAGATGATGAGAAAGTGCGGGAACCGGCACAGCGACCTGGCACAACAACCTCCCACTGTTCTGGTCGGGCATGTTCCACTCACGCGGACGGTGCTGCTGCCCCAGGTCACACACAGCGGGACCCAGCCGAGCCCCCAGCCTCTTGGCTCCGTATCCCTTCTCCCTTCAAAGCAGAGGAGAAAATCATTCTGCTGTTGTTGGTGCTTTTAAAGATCGGTTTATTTATTTTTAGAGAGAGCATGTGAGCAGGGGAAGGGAGGGGGAAGAGAATCTCGAGCAGACTCCCCCTCTGAGTGCGGAGCCCCAGGCGGGGCTCTGTCTCATCACCCCCAAGATCATGACCTGAGCCGAAATCAAGAGGCGGAGGCTCAGCCGACGGAGCCCCTGGGCGCCACCGCTATTACAGATTTTTAAATGAGAGTCAAGGAACTGAACAGAAAAACCTGGAAACAGAGTTCTTTAGCTTCATTCACCAACTGTGATGGGAAGAATTAGCTTTTGCTGCAAGAAAATCCATGTGTGTGAAGGGCCTAGCCGCTCTCAGAATGCACAAGGCTCATCCTTCCAGAAGCGGGGAGTGGATTATCTGTGTACGACCGTGTTCGCCGGTTCCTCCTTTTTTCTCTGTTGTGTGTAAACATCCTAACCCTGAAAATAGGAATTAGATGCCGAACTGCAAACAACAGTTTCCCTCTCTCGCAGGCGGACGTGATGATTCTGTCCTTCTTCGTGACGGAGGAGCACGGCTTCTTGTTCCATGACAGCTTCCCCCGGCCTCCTGCCTACCAGAATCTTCTGGGGATTGAAGTGCCTCATTATTACTTCACGAGAAAGGTCGGAGCCCCATGAGCACAGGGCCGCGTTCTCAGGTCCTCCTCCCCTGTTAAGCAGGAGTTTACGGAGAGCCGCCAGGGTGCCCCGGCTCCCCTCCTGTTAAGTGAGGCGAGCCATCTGCTCTCATTCGTTCCCTAGAAGTCCAGCAGTTAGAAGGTTTCTGGGTCAGGAAACTTACAGGACTTGGCTTTGCCGTCAGGACAGGGTAGGGCTGAGGTGGAGGGTCCAGGATCCCCGGACTCAGGGCTAACGACTATGCAGACCCGCACAGTCCCGGCCCCAGGTGGTGGCCCTCTCAGGAGCCGCATCGCACATACTTGTGTTTAGTGGTAACAGATGGGGTTGTTAGCAGCCACACATGCACACTCCCAGCTCAGCTGTTTTGGATAAGTTCTTGGCCTTCTCTGGGCTTGGCCTCCTCGTCACCCTGGCCCCTAGAACCGTGAATGTCCCACGGCAAGGCTGCTGGGTGCCGCAGCTCTGTCCACACAGCCTGCCTTCCTTCCCTCGGTGTAAACCGTCCGTGCCACCACGACGTTGCCACACCTCCTTCTTACTTAGTGCTCCTTGGTCGTTTCCATTTCTCCTCAAGTTGAGAGCTCAAAAAGTTATGAAGACACTTAAGGTCCTTTCTATGACATTTCCCCATTACTTTTCCATCACAGATTGTGGTTTACTCCATACACTGACATGCCTCCTCTCTTCCCCCTCCTTTCCGCCTGCGTCCACCCAGCTCCTGGTCCCAGAGAGCAGGTGTGTGTGGCACGGCTCTGAGTGCCACTCCCCACCTACCATCTGTTCCCCGAACCTTGCCGTGTTCCCAGGGTCTGTTTTACTGTACTCTAAGCTGCACTTGTCCACCCGCTGGTCCTGTCTGCTTCCATGCCTTGGTCACCAGGCTTGATGGGGACCGCGGTATCACGGCAGCCCCTGGGTGGGAGCAGCACACCCGTGTCGCACCACAGAGCCCTCACCTGGCTCCAACTGTGGCACAAGCAGTGTTTGTCACAAGCACCCAGTGTGTGTGACTCAGGGAGTTTGTTCATCCGGATTGGCGATATAGGAAGTCTTTCCAATTTTTGTTTTGTTTTAAGGATTTTATTTATTTGACAGAGATCACAGGTAGGCAGAGAGGCAGGCAGAGAGAAGGGAAAACAGGCTCCCTGCTGAGCAGAGAGCCTGACTTGGGGCTCGATCCCAGGACCCTGAGATCATGACCTGAGCCAAAGGCAGAGGCATAACCCACTGAGCCACCCAGGTGCCCCGGAAGTCTTCCCAGTTTGACCTCTGATGTGGCTGTAACAGATGGCTTTGAAGCATTGTGTTTCTTTAATGCCGCCCTTCTTCAGGTTACTGGCCTGTATTCAAGGCCCTCAGCATGGGTCCAGGGGCTCTCCACCTACACGCTCGAGGTGTGGATGTGAGTCTGATCCCCACAGGGTCCCCAGCTCTGTGTCCTCCTCTCAGAACAGAGATGAGGCTCCAAAATGTGGGCAGCGGTGAGTGCATGTGGCAGGTGACCCACAGGCTGTCCTGTTTGTGTGAGAATTCCCAAGCGCAACCGCAGCGTGCCTGTTCAGTCAGAACTCAGCATCAGACGGAAGTCAGGCCTCTGCCCTATGCTTTGTGCGTACATCTTCTGGAAGTTCCCACTCAGTGTAAGCTCTGCAGCACTCAGCCTCCTCCTGACACGACCCAAACTGTGCTCCTCCACGAGCCCTAGATTCGAGCCACCCAGACGGTGGGCTGCCCCGGGTCCTTTGCTTATGCTCTGCTCTATACCTGGAAGAGTCTTGCCATCCACACCTGGGTCTGACAGATCCTCCCCGTGTTTGAAGGCCCAGGTTAAGTGCCCCCCTGACATGCTGACATGGGGGACCACAGGTGAACGGCAGAGGGAGAAGTGAGATGGGGGCTGCTGGGAACTGAGAGAGAGGCAGGGGTCACACAGCAGCAGCGGGATGAGATCAGGATTCCTGGGCCAAATTCCGCCGTGGTGAGTGGTTCCCCCAGAGGACCCTGCAAGTCTCAGCTGCCACTCAGATACCATCTGGGTGCTGGACAATTCAACTCAATTCTTTTTTTTTCCCCTTTTTTTTTTTTTTTTTACTGAAGTACAGTTGATATCTGAAGTTGTATTAGCTTCAGGTATACAACATAGTGACTTAACACTTCTGTCTACAGCTTTGTGCTCAACATGACCAACTCAGTCCTGACACCATCCACCCAGAGACAGCGGCAGGTCCCACAGATTAGGGGCTCAGCCCCACTCAACCGCCCCCACCCCAGATGCCAGGCCCCGGTCCTGTGCTTCTGACCACAGGCCACAGAGCAGAGGCTTCCTTGTCCTCTGGCACACTAGGAATCCAAGTTATTGTTTTAGAAGATTCTACCTGAAATCATATTGCCATCACTTAATTTTAAGACTGTGCCCAGGTGGGTCATGGAACTTCTTCCTAGGGCAGAACAGACCTGGGAGGCAGGCACCTGCATAGTCTTTTCATAACTATTGAGAAGGTGGCATTAGCAAGCGGCTCTGATGACCTTGAGCACCCTCAGACTTGCACTGCGTTTAGCAGGTCTGTGGTTAGGCGTTCACACCTGCCATGTCCATGCCTGCAGGCAGACCCGACACTGACGCAGCTCTCAAGGCAGAGACTTAGCGTAGGCATTTGCTTTCCACGAGCTGATGACCAACTGTGGCCTTTGTCATTCAGCCAGGAGAAGCAGACAGAGAAGAGCAGGGGGACTCAGGGTGCCCGTGCGTGGGCAGGAGACCCCTACGAGACTTCGTCGGGCTGGAGGACTGTGATAAGGCCACGCGGGACGCCATGCTTCACTTCAGTCTGTTCGTCACCGTCGGAGACATGGATGAAGCCTTTAAGTCTATCAAACTCATCAAAAGGTGAGGACTCTGCTCCCGGAGGTGTCAGGGGGATGTGCGTGGCTCTGGGGTCTGTCTTTAGGGTGCTATCCCTTTCCCACTGAGGTTCTGAGGATCAGTAACTCTTCTGTGACTGTGTCATGGTATATCTCATGGTTTGTCACCCGCGGAAACACCACCACTCTTGGGGATGCCAGGACCCCCCGGTGCGCTGTCACAGAACAGGTGTATTATGGGAGCACAACAGGGCACACAGAGCAGGTGAGCCCGGCTCGCCTCTACGGGGCTCCTGGGCTCTTGGGATACTGTTAGCTTGCTTTTTTTTTAAAGATTTTATTTATTTATTTGACAAGGAGAGATGGAGCGAGAGAGAGGGAACACAAGCAGGGGAAGTGGGAGAGGGAGGAACAGGCTTCCCACTGAGCAGGGAGCCTGATGAGGGGCTTGATCCCAGGACCCTGGGGTCAGGACCTGAGCCAAAGGCAGATGAACGACTGAGCCACCCAGATGCTCCTACTAGCTTGCTTTACCAGAAAGTGTTCACTGTTCTTCCTAGTCGCAGTTGCTAAATATTTGTAATGCCTGTTCCTCTGGGAATAAGTGCTACCAGACAGGAAGGTTTAAATAACAAACACTCAAAACAGTATAGTGAAAATGCAATTAATGTTGCTGTAAAAGAAATTTTTTTAAAAGAAAGTTTTTAAAGATTGTTTTTTAAAAGATTTTTATTTGAGAGAAAGAGAATGAGTAGGGGGTGGGGCAGAGGGAGAAGCTGGAGCCTGATGCAGGACGCGATCCCAGGACCCCGAGATCATGACCTGACTAAAGGCAGACGCTTAACCGAGCCACCCAGGCACCCCTGTTTATTTATTTTAGAGGGAGAGAGAAAAAGCACTCGTGTGCATGGGAGAGGGAGAGGGAAAGTAGACACCCCACTGAGTGCGGAGCCATATGTGGGTCCAATCCCAGGACCCTGGAGCTCACTGCCTGAGCCGAAACCAAGTCAGCTCAACTGACTGTGCCACCCAGACACCCCTTTTCTAAAAGAAATTCTTGCTTAAGGGCTGTCTGCGAGTAGCCTCCTGTCTATACCTGAGAGAATTCAGCAGTTCTCAAGAGCATTTGCCAGGTTTTAATCTCCAAAGGATAGGAAAATTATTGCAGAATGAAACTAAAATGGAAAAAAAAGATGAAAAATTCAAGTCGCCTGAAACAGGCCCCACCCCCTCCTGGCCTGCCACAGAATGCCCTGCAGCGAAGGTTTCTGTAATGTTGAAGCACCTTTCAAAATAGCACACAAGCCCTAGTCCTTTGTCTAATTTCTAACACAGTGAGGCCAGACTTTGTGATGGAAGAGCCTTTTGCACGCTGGCTGTGGATGTGGACAAAGAGGGTTCTTAGTTTGGGGGGTGAACCGGAGTCCGGATGGTATGGACCAGCCTTCCTCTGGTCACCTGTCATTTAATATAAACACAGTCACAGACCGTGATGGACCACAAGGTCAACTTGAATACTTCCACATACCCTTACATGGTTGTATGTGTAATATAGTGAAGCTGTAGATCTTAAATATTTTACTATTTTTTTGGAAGACTATTATTTTTAGCATGTGATTTGGGGTCGAGGGGAGTCCTTTGCAGACAGTAGCTCAGAGGTTCAAGGAAGGTCAGACTTGAGTGTTGCCATGAGTGTGCTGGTATCAGACATGACCTGGTTATTTCTACAGTGTGTGATGAGTTAATTATAAATGGTCAGGCAATAGATGCTTTTTTGGTCATTCTCAATTGCTCTTTTTGGTTTTTTAAAGATTTTATTTATTTGAGAGCGAGAGCAAGGGGAGAGAGAGCAAGAGGAGAGGGGGAAAGGGGGAAGCCAGCTTCCCACCAAACAAGGAACCCGATGCGGGACTCCATCCTGGGACCCTGAGATCATGACCTTAGCCAAAGGCAGACGCTTAACTGACTGAGCCCCGCAGGTGCCCCTGCTTTATGTTTTCTAAAGCACCAACCCCAATCCTCTGTTCGTTCTTCCTGGAGACGAACCACACGCTGATCTCCACACTCTCTGGAAGGTCGAAAGCAGCAAGGCCTAATGTTTCTTAGCAGGAGGCAGCCTCATGTCGGGGAGGCAGCCAGCTGGCCTGGGGTGGACCCAGCTCTGCGTGCTACCCACAGCCCCGTGTCCGTGTCGTAGGAATCGCTGCCACCAGGTGGCGCCGGGTCAAGCAGTGCAGTGTCCAGATGGCCCTTACAGGTGTGGTCAGCCAGTCTGGGGCTCTCGGGGGTGGCGCCAGGTCTGAACCCCTCCCATGCAGCCCTTTGATGTTTTCTGTTCCGCCTGGGGTGTTAGCGCGGATTCACCTCGCCCAGATGTAGGACCGGGGTTGTTTGGAATCGGTGTGTATTGTCAAGGCCATCGGTAGCCCACCCGGCATCTGGCTGAAGCTAGGATGAAGATTTTTGTAGGGAAAAACCTAAAGCAATCTCTGTGAATTGTCTTTTAAACAAATAGACCTTTTTTCCCCTCTTACTCTGCCAATTGTTGGTCTGCCGTCTCGCAGCCACAGTTTCAAGCCTTCTCTTGCCGCCAACCCACAAAAATGAGAGAAAAATCGACCAACTTCTTTGCACCCACGTGGCAGCACAGCGGATAAAACACAAGTTTTACACAGTGGTGGGAAGTTTGCATTTTATTTTAACTTAAAAAAAATAATCAGGAGCAAAACAGGCATGTGGAACACAGTCCTGTCAGAAAGCCCGTAACCGTCTGGTTGTAAATTGAGGCACTCGAGGAAGACCACAGACCGTTCCAGAAAATCTTCCCGGGTATCCTGCTTTACCACAGTAACTACGACCGAGGACCTGCCCCTCAGCAGACACAGAATAAATTAATCCTAGGCCAAGGTGCCAAGTGAGCTGGCCGCCACCATCTGTGCACGTTGGCCGCGGTCTCCTCCTGGGAGCGTGCGCAGAAGTGAAGCCGAGTCGTGGGTGCGTCAGAAGGAGGGGGGCGCAGGCGGTGTATGACCGCACAATATACGTATATATGACACGTATATATAGTAAACGTAGCCGGGTATCGCACATGTATATATAGCAAACCCCGCGCATCACCCGCACAGACAGCCCTTGGGCTCCCACACCGTCTAGTCACAGCAACAGAGTCCCGGGCTCAGCACGGCGACTCCACGTACTCGTTGTCCAGCCCACGGCGGAACCGCGCGGTCAGGGAGCGGCTGATGACAATCACCCGGGGCCCGATGCAGTCCTCTCTCCTGTGAAGAATGTTCCAGATGAGCATGGCAGCTGCCAGGGTGGCCAGAAGGCAGGCGCCGATGTTCAGATAGCAAGACCAGGACAGGTTGGTGTATGGGCCGATTCTGTAGAATGTCACCAGCCCAATGACCAGGACAAAACCTGCAACCAAGAGAGAAGTGTTGAGATAGCCTTACTCAGAGCCAGAAGAAGACTGGAAATGGGCTGTGGAGCCCCACAGGAGCGCAGCGCCCTGCTCTCCCCCGCCGCCCCCTTCCTCCCCGCTGTGTCTGCCTCGGGGTGAGAGCCCAAGTCATGAGTGGCCCTTTAGTGTTGAGCTGCTCTGTCGGCCTCTGTGAACTTCTGTGACCTTTGGGAGGCTGCAGAGGGACAATGTGTGTCTACTTAATGCTTGGGGGGCTCCCCAAGAAAGCAGCCTGGTCCCCACGCACGCGTCCTTTGGTCTCCAGGGCTGGGCCACGTCCCAGCCACCCTGCCCGTGGAGGTAACGCTGCTGCCGCCTGGCCCTCGCCCCCCCGACGGAGCCAGCCTCTCCTCTGCCGAGCACCTCGCCAGCTCACAGAAGCACCTCGCCAGCTCACAGAAGCGCTTCATTCATTCAAGTGAAGGGAGACACAGAAGCTGTCTAAGTCGTCTCCAGGAACAGCTCACGTCAGTGACTAACTTAGTCCTGTGTTAGCGGTTTTCTTGTTCTCTGTGTTCGCTTCTAGAGGAGCTAGAGGTTTTCTTCAAACTCCAGAACTTGGAATGCCCCACGCCCGTGTGATCCGCGGTGGGGTCGGGGACTGCGGACAGGCCTGCAGACATGGCCTGTTCTGCTCTTGCCTCCCCTCACCTCCACACACTGCACTTCGTCCTGCGGGTGCCTGCACACCCCCACACCCCTCCTCCTGCTCACTTCCCCCACAGCCTTCTCTCCTGAGTGTGGACAGAGCCCCGTGCGGACCTGACGCTGTCGGTGTCACTTCCTCTCATAGCTTGTCAGTTCTCGCAGTAGGAGAACCAGCGTTCCCTGCCTGGGACCTGTTGGCCGGGATAATCGGGCACTGATGTCTGCTAGAGCTCAGGGCTGAGTCCGGGCTGGGAGCCCCAACAGGGATAGAGGAGAGGCCGCACTGTGCTGCTGCCTGGGAGGCTGGTCCAGTCCAGCCGCCGGGAGGGGCCGGATGAGGCAGATGAGGCAGGAAGGCGGCACATTGCTGAGTGGGGCCGCGTCTGGCTGGGGTGAGGGGCCCAGGCGGTGGCAGGGGCCCAGGCAGCCCCCAAGCTCGTCTTTTCCAGCAGCACCTTACCTTCCATGGTGGTGAGCTGAGGGGAACTGTTTCCTGGAACCCAAAGTGCCTGACAAGGACAGTCTCTCACAGTGGTCTGGATGGAACCCTCTTGCCCCTCCTGGACTCGTCTCTGTCCCCTGCCCTGGGCTCTGGCCAGGCCAGCCTCCCACTGCAGTCCCTCCCCCTGCCCGGTGCTGTGACATCCGTCCGTCTGTTCATGCCGGTCCCTCTGTTCCCCACAGCCTCCCCTGCTTTCCTCAGGAAACCAGATCATGCACGACCCCTATGGCCCCAGAGCTGAGCCGCGGTAGTGCCAGCTCCTGGTTCTGGAAACTTGTAAATTAGTGCAGGGCGAGGGGCAGGGGCAGGCCTGAGCTCTCCCGAGCACAGGCAGTTCGGTCTCATTGCCACTGTACCTTCCAGAAAGTACGGAGGAAACATTTGTCCCCCTCAGTCACATGCCAGAGGACCGTGGCGGTGACTGATCTCTGTGCTGGTTCTCTGCAGCACTTTGTGGAGCTCTTTATATGCAGAATGCTTCTAGATACTTCCTTTCTGTTAAAAATAATGCATTCTCTTTGCTGTGCACACTGACAGAAAGAAACTTCTGGCATCTCTCTCTCACAGTGAGGAGTGTGTCCCTTACTCACAGTTCTGTGGCACCAAGGTTTGCCTTCCTGCAGAAAGGACTGGGAGTGCATTTTGTGCCATGAAAATGACAGTGCTTATTGTGTCCCCTCATGTTTCTGCGTCTTTGGACATTTTTTGCCAGGCAAGGGAGCTTGTTTGACCTGTTTCAACAGGACTCAGCATGACGGGGTGGGCAGGGATGACAGGAGAGGCAGCTAGTGTGTGGCCGGTGCCTGAGGTCACAGCGAGGTGGTGCCGGCTGGGGGGCAGGTGTTCTCGGTGAGGCTGGTGGGAACCTTCAGGCAGGGAGCCAGGCCGAGCAGAGAGGGTGGTGCCGGCAGGGTGGCGGTGGAGGCCAGCGTGGCAGGAGGGAACTCCCCGCGACGGCTGCCGTCGTCCAAGTCTGTGTTCGCCCTTTGCCAAGCACCATGTGGGGTTGCTGTGGTTGCAGAAACATTTGAAACTCCGACGGGCGGCCTGAGCTCCGGTGTTGCAGCACCACTGGCTGTGTGGGAGGTGTGGGGGCAGAGTACAGAGGCAAGCCCACGGAGACCCCGTGTGTGGAACTGAATGCACTGTGGGCTCCGGGGAAACTTTACAGTGACCAAGCCCATCAGGGGGACAGGGCTTGTTTGCCATGATTTCGTCACTTGGGGTTGGAGCCGCCACAGGATGCCGGTTCCCATGCCCTCCTGTAGTTTGCACGTGCATGTGCTCCGCAGCATGGCCCGCGCTCCACAGGAGGGCCTGTCGTGTGCGCTCGACGGAGGCATGCTTCCCTTGTCCTAGGGGAGCTGGCTTTCTTCTTCCAGGGGTGCAGATGAAGTTTATCCCCACAGCGTGGGGCTCCAGGTAACTGAGTCACCCCGGGCCTGTGTGGTGAGCACAGGGTAGTAGGGACAGGCCCGCGTAAACCCTGCCAGACAGTGGTGTTGGCTGGGCCGTTGACACCAAGAGGCCCCCGTGTATGGACACTCAACTCCAGGCAGTGAAAGTAGTAACTCATGGGACCAGCGACAAAGTGATGCGCAGAGCAGCCGCCGGCTTCCGGAACCCCACACCGCACCACCGCGCCGCCCCGTCCCTGAGTGGCAAGGGTCTCTCAGGCCCATGCAGGGGCTGGACCACAGGGCAAGATGTGGGACTCTGTCCTGTCTATACTGGTCAGCGCCACAGGGTTTCTTAACTGCCTTGTTGCTTGTTTTCTTGAGGTCAGTGTCATGTATGCATCTGTCTTTGAACACAGGGCAGGTTAGTACTTTGTACTGTCTTCGTCTGTTTATCCCATTCTCCCTCGTGTTAGGCTCTTTTGCCTGCAATGCACACAAACCCAGAGTGTGGAGCTACTTCTGTGTGGAGAGTCAGATTTATATAGTAAAGATGAAAGAAAGGGCGCTCCGGGGCAGGTCGGTGGGCTAGAGAACGTGAACTCACAGAGGCACGAACAAGCTGAACCTCACTCCCCATGCCCTGCGAGGTGATGGATCAGTATCAACACGGAGCTGGATGGACAGAGTTGGAGGGAGTCTGTCCGTCCAGAGCACTATGAAGTCCCAGCAGGAGCAGCCCCGGCGAGTCTGCAGCCCCGCGGACAGTGCATCTCAAGTCTCCAGCCTCACAGGCTGCCCCTCACTTGGCTCTTCTCTCCAGGCAGAGTGGGAATGGAAGTCTAGTTCTGTATCCTCACGTGAAAAAAGACTTGAAGAATCCACATGTATGTGACTTACTCTGCGTAAAGACCCATGTTGGCTTTTACTTGGTTTCAGTTCAACTTAGAACACATATAGTAAGGAAAAGGGCTTGGTTCCCCAGCGTTAAAAAAAAAACAAATGTAGAAGGAGGCTCTCCTGACCAGGAGGATACCAGGAAGCTTCTAGAACAGTGGCCCAGGCTCAGAACTTCCAGAAGAGCCTGAGCTGCGGTGGATGTGATGTTGGTCCGGCGCAGGGACGGGTGGACCCCACCCGGGCCACTGAGGGTGGCACGAACTGCACAGACACATGGCACGTGGAGATCTCCCGTGTGTGCCACATTTCAGCAGTGAAAAGCCGCAGGGACATGGACAGGCACGTGGCCTCGCCGGCCACCTCCAGCCTCCGCCTTGATGCTGGGTAACTGCCATCATGTAGACATTCTTCTGAAATCCTGCTCGCTGTTTGCTTCATGAAATTCTTCTGCTGGGGGAGAGGCGAGGGCTCTGGGAGTAGACCCAGTCTAGGCTGGCCTTAAACCCCGGGCCCCCCATCTCTGGCAGGCCCTGCTGTGCAGACCCCCTCAGAATTGTCCCAGAGACTTTTCGCCCAAGACTTCCCAGTGATGTTCATGTTTGTCCAGAAACAAACGCAAGCGGAAAGTTTGTGCAAACAGCCCGAATTCTACATGTGGGATCCCATCCTCATGAATTTCTGTTTCCAAAGCAAACAGCCCCTTCCTGTGAGCAGGCCACGCGGGCGCTGTGAATCACGGCTCAGCCCGCAACGCATCCCTTCCCTCTCACTTCCTTCCTGCCTGCTTCCAAAGGCTCAGTGCCTGTCAAAGGGGCCTTCCTGCTGGAGTGACGGTCAAGCACGTGCAGATGGTAGAAGGAGAGACCATGGAGCTGAACCCCGAACCTTCCCACAGCAGACCTGCCTTGCATGGCACCTGCGACGGCTTCCAGAGAGACCATCCACAGAGCGGACTCGCACGTGGCCCGCCTCTGGGCATGGCCGTGGTTGGGATGTCCCAGCGTCTGTGAGCAGTGACATGATGGGATCCACGTTGTTCCTCCCCAGAGGCAGGGATTCTGGGCAAGGAAGAGCTAAACGTACAGCGGATCTGGTCGTGTTTACATGGAACTGAGCTTCTGCATGGCGCCTGACGTTCTGCCACTCCGAGCAGCCTGGAGGACATGGACGTAAGGGGAAAACGTGGGGCGCGGCCTGTGTGCGGACCAACGCCGGGGAAGCAGGTGCCAGAGACAGAAAGGCACGTTGTCCATACCGAGCCGGGCACTGCCTTACTGTGAAAAACAGGAAGTTGTATATTCCTCTGAGAAGGTCCCGGAGCTTATGGGAACAGCAGAACCCCACTGGCTCAGGAGATGCCAAGACAGCTGCCGCTTCCCAGTCCGCTGGCCCATGAGGCCTGATAGCACGAGCGTTCTCAGGGGCACAGACTACTTAGGGCATCCGTAGAGTTTGCCAGCGTAAGAAGAAATGTTAAGATTTCCAGAAGCCAGAGACGCGGAGCCCAGAGGCTTCCGCAGTGATTCTGCTCCCTCCGTCATCCCATGAGTTGGGAAGGCTTTGTGTCAGGAGGAGGGCCGGGCCAGGTGCGGGCTAGTGGGGGTGGGCAAGTCCACCAGCCGCAGGACATGTGTGCGGGGCAGCACCCTGAGGTGCAAGTGACTGTGACCGTGGGCTGAGGGCCCGAGCTGCACCTGTGCGTTCGCTCGCTTGGGAGCGGGACGTGAGCTCAGGCCCGCCGGGCAGCGTCCCCACAGGAGGCAAGGACTCACTGGAGACGGTTCCCAAGGAGAGCCCGGTTCCATCTCGGAGGCAGTCAGAGCACAGCACAGAGCAGAGGCCTCTGCAAGTCTGCGTTTGAACTAAACGTTTGTACTTGAATTAAACCTGTTAGCGGTGGCGATCAGGCTTTCAGAAGAACCGAAGTCTGAGCACGCTGCAGTGTCACTCACATGACTGAAGGGAGCCCAGACCAGAGTTCTGCAGACGCAGAGCTGGGCCAGCGGAGGAGCCCAGAAGAGCTGTCAGATTGTCCCATCTAAAAATTTTTGCCTGGGACCTAGCTTGGCCAATCAGTCCTGTACAGCCGGCAGCCAGGGCCCAGGACTTTGAGCACCCAAAGAGCCACAGGATGGCCACCTTAGGAAATTTGGGCCCCACCGGCCAGGGCGGTCCTCAGGCCTGCTGGTGGGGCTCTGGCACGGACTCCAGGTGCGGCAGGGCGTGCCCCGCTCTGACCGCAGGGCAGTGTGGTGTCCCCAGCAGGCCCACAGCAGGAAGTCAGGACGGTCCCAGCGGCAGGCTGGCGTCAGCTGCACAGCTGCCCAGGAGCATAGGGGCAAGGTGGGCCATCTGGGGCCTCAGAACTTGACATGGCACCTCGACATCCCAGGGACAGTGAAGGAGCCTCACACCAAGGGTCCCGCCAGGCGCACTGCCTGCCGAATCCGCTCTCAGTGGCCTACCGTGCTCCAGGCGTCACTCGGTGTGTAATGCAGCGTCCGCGGTAATCATGCCAGGATGACCGTGTGCCTTTGTTCATACAGCAGGGAGAGCAGACTCACAAGCAGCCGTCGGCCAGAGCAGGAGAAGAAAGGCCAGAGGATGGGTCTGCAGAGTCAGCCTCTAGGAGCCTGAACGGGTGCGAGGCTGCAGGAGGGGGTTGTGTGCGCGCGCGTGGGGATTAGCCCGTTGGCCAGCGCCCGGGCAGGTCCTCATCACAGATCCTCCGGGCTCCTCTGCCCACCCCCACGCTCCTGATGTCATCACAGGGAAATTCGGGGTTGCAATGGGATGATCAGTTCATGGAGGTGGAATAAGGGACAGAAACTGGTCTTTTCAACTTTGAGGTAAATTAAAATTACACTTGGAAGATTGTGCAAGGAAGCTGGAAACTAGTGCGTGTGACTGCGTGGACAAGGGTGGAATACAGCAGGTGGAATAGCTGGGAGTGACTGGTCTGAGAACTACAGCTTCAGGGCCCCACGTGTCCCTATGACAGGGTGCCTCGGAGGAGCAGGTGTGAGGAGCAGGGCCGGGTGCCCGGACGGGAAGGGCGGCGGGCGGGCGGGGAGTCCAGCTTGTCCGGCCTCCCCGTGAATTCGTCAGCACCTTCTCACCCTGCTGCCCACCCTCCAGCCCCCGCGCTGGGGACTGAAGGTTCGCTTGCATAACAGGTACCAGCAGGCATTTCCCCTCCTGGGACAGGATATCCCGGCGCCCTTCAGTCTCTCCCTGACTGTTTAAAGCAGACCGGAGCACAGGAAAAAACCTAACTCTAAAATTAGCAGCATGGTGGAAGAAAGACACGCGGCTGCATTCTGTACTGTTTGTCAATGAAACAAGTCTAAACACGGCCAAGTGCATTTCCTTTTTGGGCAAAACAGACCTGTGGGAGTGATGGTGGGACGCCTCGGAGAGAAGCCTGCAGAGCCTGTGCTCCTGGCTTTTTCCAGCAGCCTTTGCAGGTCTGATGGTCTGTGAGTGTGCCAGACAGCTCACATTTCCTTCACTGGGCTCCCCAGTCTCCACTTGTTCAACACATGTGTGATTTGAAAGCAACACTGTCTTGTTCTGGAATGAGGACTCGCCACAAGTAAGATGTCCATTTGAAGCCAAGGCCACGCTCTCTCTCCCAATAACTCTAAGTAAGTAATGCCATGGCCCGTTTGTTCTCCTGCAAGGAGTTATTTTCAGGATCAAGAGCTGTTCTGTTCATTTCTTCAGTGCCTGGATATCTGTTCCTAATCTTCCACTTCCTTCTGGAAGGGATGGAGTTTCAGATAAGCCCATGCGATAGAAGTGGGCAGCTTCAGTGAGGCCGAGGACCCCATTTCTGCCTTATGGCCCTAAGGTCAGGAGAGGGCAGAGGAGTGACTTTTCTGAACAGTCACTGTCCTCTGGGACGTCCGTGTTTCCCAGCTCCATGGACAAGGGAAGGAGGCCGAGGGGGTCAGAGATCCCATCTCACCCATCTCTTTGCTTCTCAAGACCAGCCTGACGGGGACAGACAGAGGTACCAGCCCCAGCCCCAGTTCCTATGGATCGCAGGTGACAGGGCTAAGGCACATGGCCAACTGCCTCAGCCCCAGAGCTACTCTTCCCTGGAAACCGCCTGGTCAGCCCTTGCCATTCCTGGGCCCTGCAGGTGACCCGGCTATGGGGAAGTGACTGGTCCAGGACCACCCGCCTTCTATTAAAAGGCACAGGAAGGCCTGTTTCCAATTCCTGATTCCCACCCAGGTCACTTTCCAGCATGTGAATTCCTGCCAGTCTGTCAGCCTCATTCTCCAGAAAGATAAGGGCCGGGGCCATTATTCCCGGAGTGATTCACTTCGGACTTCCTGCCGTGTCTTTACTGGGGCTCCTGGAACTGTACCTTCGGTGCTGGGGCGTGCCGCCACTCTCCACCGGCTCATCACGTCCCCACACCCCGGCACACGTCATACTTCCGCAGGCCCTCCGCTCAGATGTTCCCCAGTGGGCAGCAGAAAACCTGAACATCTCCAGGAGTCCACGCTCATTAAACCTGACCCGGGGAGAAGGAGGCGAGGCGGGGTGGGGGGAAGCCAGCAGAGAAGTCCCTCTGCTCCGTGGGGTCACGTGGAGAGCTTCTGTGGCTTCCGTGGCCACTTGTGCACAACTTCCCGAAACAGTACTGTCTGCCGTTTGCCCCGCTGCTGCCACCATTCTCAGCCTTTCAGGACCTTGGGTGTGCCCGTGTCCTTTCTCTGTTCACCCTGCAGCAGTCTCACTCCTGTTGGGGGCAGGGGCTGTTGGGTGCGGGAGCCACGACAGGGCGTGTGCTCAGGTGCGAAAGTGTTCTTGGCACTTTGTGCTGCTCAGGAGGGAGAGCCCGCCACTGGCCCGGCCGGGTCCCCGGAAGCTGCGCAGGTCACGGAGTGTGTAGATGGGCCCGGCCAGAGCCTCGTGCTCTGCTGACCTCCCCGATCACGTGGCGTTAGTGGGGGAGGCGGCAGAGGAGGCGGCCTGCGGCAGGCTGCCGCATCATCACAGGAGGGGCTTTAGCCCAGGCAACCAGCCACGCTGGCTGCAGACGGGCACAGAACGGAGCAGATGCCGCACACCTCAGAGAGCCAGCCCGGGAGCCTCGAGTGCCCGCCCCCAGAGCCCCTTCTCACAGCAGGAGAGTGCAGGAGCATGGGGGCAGCCAGAAACACACAGCGGTGCTCGCTGCAACCTCAGTGCCCTCCCCTGTGTTTCTGTCTCGCTTCTGCCCACAGCGAGAGGTGGGAGGGGGACCCACGGGGGTCGCGGGGATGTGAGAGGACCGCAGCGGGCCCGCCAGCCCCACACAGCTGAGAGTGCGGTCGCCCTGCCTGCCCGGGGCCCGGGATACTCACTCGCCAGCTGGAACGCGGCAGCCATGGCCTCCTCCCAGCACTGTGACTCAGATGACATCAGGGGCAGGCCCGTCAGCCCCAAGGCGAAGGTGAGCTGTCCCGCGGCGAGCGCGGCTGTGGCCACCAGGTTGCAGGCGCGCATCATGTCGAACTGCACTGTGAGAAGGACAGGGAACAAGACAGGTGGTTGGCTTGGACTGGCTCCCGCCTCTGTCTGCTCCCGGGGCCTCACTGACCCGCCATCCCTGGCCCCTCGCTCTCTAGCTCCCATGCGCTGTCACGAAAGGTCCACGGAGGGACACAGCTTCCACACATGTAGGCAGGATCACGCCCCCTGGGAAGTCAGGCCCCTCCCCCACGATGCCCCTGCCCTGAGAGCAGAGAGGACCGTGGCTGTCTCGGCCCTGCCCCACCAGGCCCCAGCCTGCCATTGTGTCTGTGACTGTGGCCCACAGGTGGGCAGGTGGTCTTTGTATTTAGCGCCTGAGAGCCCGGAGCGAGCCGAGACGTTAGGCCTCTGCCCGCCCCAGGTCCGGCTGCCCCTGCCCATCACGTGTCGAGCGGCTTCCTCCTCCCTGTTGTCTGTTGGAGGCTGAGGGCTCCTGCCCCCTGCAGATTCCAGGCCTTTCCTTGAGGCCAGCACAGACACGGACAGGGCCATAGCAGCAGAGGCCTGGCCGCTGGGAAGTCAGGGTGGCCCTGAGGGCAGAGGGGCTGCTGGAGGATGACAGCCCCCACCCATCGAGCTTCCTCATCGTGCTGAATCGCTGAATCAGCAGCTGCTTCTGCCATGGTTGGCGGTGTAGATGAGCCACGTGGACGGTGAGCGCGGCCAGTTCTACCCTCTGACTTTTCTCCCCAACGCCACTCTCTTGCCCGGGCTGGGGGCGCACGCTCTGCTCGTCAGGGCAACTGCAAAGTGTCTCTACCGTTGCTAGAATCCCTCACACTCCTCTGAGTCAGTAAGCACCTGGGGTGCCAACGGCGGGGCCTGGCGAGTGCGGGCTGCTGGTGCCAGGGCGGCCCTGGGGCCTGGTGGAGAGGCACCAGCACCCACATTTCCTCACCTCCCCAGGCCAGAGGTCACTGCTCAGGCTGAGAGCCAGGCTTCAGGCCAATTTGCCTGAACCTTCCTGGCTGCCCACACGGTCTCCACGGCGGAACCCATGGCACAGCCAGCCTGAGCAGTGGCCGCATATGCGTGCCAAACGCCAGACTGGTCCTGCCGTCAGGACAGATCGGGCTCCAGGCCGGCCCTTCCTGTGTGCTGAAGACTGGCCGACTTGCCTCCCCTGCTTTTCACGTGCTCTTCTGGGGTCTTCACGCCCTGTGTCCTTCGCAGTTAGTTTTACCAACACGTGACCACGCAGAGGTTCTACCCTCAGAGGTGCTCGGATCTGGGAGGTGGTGTGACCTCAGAGATGACGGGCGGTAGATACAGTGGGCACTCGGATTCAGAGCCCAGGGAACTGTGGGCTTCCCCGGCGCAGCGTCGCACGCCGGGCAAGGAGTCTGTGGTGCACACTTGCACGGAGAGGAGCGGCCGGCCCTCCTGTGCTCTCCACCCAGCTCTCTGTCCTTCCTGGGGTGCCGAGCAAACAGCACACCCTGGCCACCCACGGCCCCCCGTGGCCTCCTCACCCCATCAGCCTCTGGTTTTGTGGATGTGGAAGTGTGGGAGGGGGAGGGATACAGCAGTGACGGCCTGCAGACCCACCACCTGCCTGAAAAGTTTGCTTTGCAGGCCACACTCTGTCCACCAGCCACCTGGAGGGGACCTTTAAGTGGGGAGGGGCGCACCGGGCGCTGGTGTTTGACGGGCTGTCGTCACCGTGTGCATAGCCTGGGTAGTGGCACCCCGCAAGGACGTGGCAGGAGGGTCTGTGGCCGGTCCGAGCGTGACGCACACCATCGCACCCCAGCCCCAGTGCCCTCTGTCTGCCTCGGTGGTGAGACTTCTCACGCGCTGGGGTCAGAGAGTGGTGACCCCCCCCCTGGGCAGGGTGCCCCAGGTTTAACCGCATGCCTATTCACCCCTTCCTCGCTTTAGAAAAGGAGGTTAGGGTCCTGACAATGTCTGGAATCTGGAACGACAAAGAAACGCCCGGAGAACAAGTCCGACCAGGATTCATCCCTGCCAAGTCCCCACCGCTTCTTCCAGTGAGGAAAGCCCCCCGAGCAGGGGTAACCATCACGACCGCCGCACACAGCCCAGTGAGGTAGAGGGAAGGAAGAGCCCCCGGTTCTGGAGGACAGGGCTCCACGTGCCGTATCACTCCGGAACCCTGCATACAGTTCCCTGACGGAGTCCAGGACATCAGGTGGGGCCACCTCACCACATGTGCCCCATGACCACGGGTGTCTTGGACTCTGGGCTCTGCAGGGTGTTGCCAGGACCCTGGGAGCAGAGCAGACGAGCATGACGCCCATCCCTGAGCTGCCGCCACGGCTCCCCCACCCGCCGCAACGTCTAGAGTCTCTAGGACGGCCTGACTCTTGCACCTGAGACGGGGAGCTGGGGATGGATCAAGTCAGGCCTGCGGCCACCAACATCAGACTCTCCCGGATCGGGATGACTGCGGAGTCTGCCGCGCGGCAGGGCGCTCGGTGCTGAGCCAGCGCGCATCTGAGCGTGGCACCAGCTGCCCCTTTCTCCCCCATCCCTGCACCCAGCGCAGTGGCGGTGCACAGGGGCTGGGGTATTCCCTAGGGGCCTGAGCCTGGGAACTCGGAAACCAGGTGCTGGGAGGCTGCTCGCAGATGAGCCTCCGGCCACCCTGCAGCCTGAGCACACGGACCCGGACCCGGTGAGGAGTGCGTCAGGGACTCAGCGTCCCTCACAAGAACCTTCCGTGGTGTCTCCCTGGTTTGGGGCACACATTGGTGCTCAGAGGCTAAGGCTCAGCCGCCACAGATGCGTTACCAGCAGTGAGGTTGTTGTAGAAGTTCCACAAAGAGCTTATCAAGTCAGGGAGGGAAAACAGGCAGCTGGCCAGGTGTGCAGGGGGTCTGGAGGCAGAGCACATCCCCACCCCGTGTACCCTCCTGGCCTCAGCAAGGCCGCAGAAGGTATGGATGCCCAGGGAGGGCACCTGCTCGACCCTGCAGCCCAGGTTGGGAGTGCTCTGTGGGCCGGGCAGCACAGAGCCCACACTAGAGCCGCAGGGTCACTGGCTTGCATGACTCCTCAGGACAGCCCCAGGACCCAGCGAGTCCCCTGGGACACAAGGTCAGCTGCACTGAATTCCGAGAGTCTGTGGAAAAGTTTGAAAGTCCTGTGCGTCAGGGAGGTGGGAGGGGCTGACAGAACCCCAGGCTGTGTGGCAAGGGGCTCTGAGTGGGCAGACTGGGGTTGTCCTCCCCCCCCCCCGCCAGGGACCTCGGCTGAGCACGTGTCTCTTGCAGCCTCCATCTCTTTGTGGACTTGGATGCCACCCCCGCCTCACTTCCTCAAGTACACCGCCGCACTTCCTCCAAGCACGTGGCAGGTGGGGACATTCGTACCCCGAACACAGAACTCCTCACCTGTGCTCCTTGAGGACTTGTCGGACGCAGAGCAGTTAGCAAAGGCCCAGCCACGGCCTCGTGCTCTCAAGAGGGCGAGCTCTGCCTCCTGCCTGTCTGTGAGCGAGACCCTCGTCAACAGCTTTGAAGAGTCAGCTTGGGAGACCTCTGCCTGTCAGCGGCTGTGACCTCATAGATGACACATTAGGTGACCAATGTCTCATTGCGAGCCTTCCCACCCACACACTTGGACCTGACCCCACGGTCAAAGTCCACTCCCCACCTTCCAGAGCAGTAAACAGACCCCACTGCCAGCGATCGGCCAGGGTCAGGACAAGACAGCAAGGGACTCTCTCAAGAGCCATGGCCGGGAGCCCCTTCTCTACCCTTGTGGCTGGTCTCCCAGAAGTCCTGCCTCAATGACCCCGACAGCTGTGGAATGAAGTCAGAACTCAGCCACGTGTTTTTAAGCTCCTTGTTTATTTTACTCCCTAACAAGGTGTATTTTCCACCAAGAAAAGTGGGTCCTTCTTGATCTGGTTAGTGTGTCTGCCCTTTCCCCGTGCGTGGAGGCAGAGAAAATCCCCACCTCTGCACAGGAAGAATTCTGTTCTCGAGGAGCCGGGGCAGGTGTGGGCCCCACTGGGAGGGTGGGTTCAGAGCTCGGGGCTCGCCCAGGTTGCCCGTCACCAAACGCATGCCCCATGCCCACCTCGAGCCATCAGAGCTCGCGGGTCCTGACCTCCCTATAAAGGAGGCACAAAGATAAGCAGACTTACGTTTGACGGTGCCTCGAGCCTCCTGGAAGCCTGCCGCCTCAGAGCCCCAGCCCACAGCTTCACAGTCCCGTGAGTCCGTCTGCCCCGGCCGCAGCCCGGCACTCGGTCCTCCCCGGGCCCTGTCCGCCAGCCAGCAGGACTTCCACAGCCCCACGCTCCGCTTGCGTCCGTCCTCCAGCGTCTGGTACACCCAGTTGGGGGTGAAGGCCGCCACGTTGTTGAGGACAAGGGAGACCAGAGCCACCAGCACTGCCGTGGCCACCAGTTTCTGGACAGTCATCGCTGACTGCCGGTGCTGTCTGCCGGTTGTGGAGAAAGTCCCAGCCCCACTCAGCTGCTATGGCCAAGGAGAGCTGAGACCAGCTAGGGGCTGCTAGAGGACATCAGCACTCATTCTTCGAAGCATGAGGAAGGCCCGTGTGACAGGTGCAGTGAGCTCACCTCGGGCCCTCCTTACCCTCCCTCCTGCACCTGGAGCAGGGCCAGGCCTGAGCTGCAGCCGGCCTCTCGGCCCATCCTTGGGGGGAAGCCGGGGCACCCGCGAGAGTCCAGAGTCGTGCGCGCGCCGTCTTCCTGGGAGGCAAGGCCTCTTCTTCCCACACGAAACCGGAGAGGTGGGCGGCAACGTGGGGGTCTGTCCCGCCTCACTCCTGAGAACCAGCTCCACACAGCGGAGCCAGCAGCCAGTCTCGGAGCAGGGCCGGGGCTAGCTGTGTCGGGAGCCGTTCCGCCTCTTGACGCGTGCGACCCTGCCCCGTGCCTCTGCCGTGAAACAGCTAGTCCTGGAAGGCAGCGCGCCTGTGGCGGGGAAGTGCGTGTGCGTGTGTGTCTGTGTGTGTGCGCGCGTGCGGCCCCCCACCGCCACTCCGCAGAGAGGAAATGGTTGTTTTTGAGGCTGTTTTTTGTTAGCTGGATGGAGGGCGTAGCCAACTGCAACAAATAGCGGCCAGGCCACGGCAGCCAGACACTAACAGGATGTGTTTCCTGATAGGAAAGCAGGGCGGCCTTCTCAGCTCCTGCTCCGGGACCCTCCTCCCCTGCCCTCCCCACCTTCCTTTCCTAAAGGGAAGGCCCGGGTGCCTGCCCAGAGCAGACTCATGGTCCCACTTATCTGTCTCACACCCCACCAGCCCTGCGCTCAGGTACTCCACAGCAGCCATGGAGGCAGGTGGTCCCCACGGGGCACACTCCTGCCCTGGGCCCGGGGCCTGGGTGGGCAGGGCGTGGGTGGCCGGTCACCCACAGCCATCTTGTGGTTCCCCCGGGCATGTAGGTGCCCCAGGGCCTGCGCTTGTCACAGGGGTTCACGGACAGTGGACAACATGGCCCCACACAGTATAGAGGTCCCCACTTGCCACCCAGATGGGCGGATCGGGGCCCATACCCACAGAACTGGCAGGCCAGAGCGTGGTCCTGGAGGGAGGTGCGGGAGGCGGGTCCTGGACCCGCAGTGCAGGTCCCCCAGCAAGGTCTGAGGGCGGAGGGACGGGTTTGTGGCCTGGGCTGTGATTGTGCTGACCGTGTGTCCCGATGAGGGAGCTCAGTCCCTTTTGCACATGCGGACACGCAGGTCAGGGACGGTGCTGACCGTCTGAGATGCCACGCCTTGAAGCAGCTGCACACCTGCTTCTAGAATGCGCGCCCCGGATGCTGTCCGGTCAGCCTCGGGCTCCAAGCTGCCCGCCCACCATCTGGCGCGCTCGTCACAGGCGAGGAGGCTGGGGTGCAGGGAGGCCACACACCTGCCCAGGTGACAGAGGCAGCAAGATGAGCCCGGCAAAGTGGGACTGGTCTGGTCCCCTCGGCTTGCCTGCCCCCCACTCGCCTCCTGCTTCTGGAGCTTTGGGGAGCTCCAGCACCTCTGACACAGCAGCCCCTATGTGCCTTGGAAGCCTCAGCCCCTGTTACTTTGTAGGTTTTTTCATTTTGGGGGGGGTTCTTAGTTTTACAGCTCATTTAGTGGCAACTGCTAATCGTTAAATGGGCAGGGGTTACCTTCAAAAATCACTAACATTCACTGAGCTGTCATCTCTCAAGGGTGGTCAGAGGCCTGGAGTCGCACACATAAGGTCCATCAGAAGGGCACCTGGGTGGCTCTGTGGGTTGAGCGTCCAGCACTTGGTTTCTACTCAGGTTGTGGTTGTGGGGTCGAGCCCCGCATCATGTTCCGTGTGCAATGCAGAGTCCGCTTGAATTCTTACCACACCGCTGCCTCTGCCCCTCTCCCTGCTCGGGCATGTGCACATGCTGTTTCTCTCTCAAATTAATAAAATCTTTAAAAAAAGAGATGCATCAAATACATCAGACCTGTTCTATCATCAGCCTTGATCAGACTAGGGAAAGAACCAGGTCTGGGGACACATGCGTGGTCTTGACATAGCCAATTTTTAGTCTGTCCTGATTATTACAAAATCAGAACAGCAAAAATATTCCCTGGCCCCCATTACTTGGGATCACATGTCTATAGGGGGCTCTGCACCTGCTGCAGGCAAGGCACGGCCCCCCGCACCACCAAGCCTATGTCCCTGCAAGACAGGGGTCTTTGGGGAGTCGTTTGTCCTTCCACTCCATGAGGGTTTGGCCCACTTCAGCATTTCTTCCAGCAGACTTTGTAGCAAATGCATCAACTGAGTTCTTTCCACTGTCTTCTCTCCTTGGCCTGTGTCCTGTGCCCCCATCTCTGCTCCAACCTTCTGGGGGTTTCAGGGGGCCCCCATGGCCCTCTGCCATGGCCCCCTTCTCCCAAAAGGACTAGGACCACTCAAGAGTCCCTAGGGACACAGTGTAGTGCGTCGCCTCCACAAGGAGGCTCTTCCAACACTTCTGCTTGGAGGGATCAGTCCCCCACCTTATTTATTTAAGTCATTTATCCCTGGGTGGTCTTTGATGGCTGCTGGATCCACTATCAGCTCCCCTACCAGCTGGTTTCTGGAGACCCTGCCCCGTCCACGATCCCCAGATTCTAGCTGGGAGCCACAGGCCTAGGTACAGAATATTAGTTAAGAGTTACCCTGGGGTGGCACCTGAGTGGCTCAGCGGATTAAGCCTCTCCCTTCCTCTCAGGTCATGATCCCAGGATCCAGCCCCATATAGGGCTCTCTGCTCAGCAGGGAGCCTGCTTCCCTTTCCCTCTCTCTGCCTGCCTCTCTGCAGATCTCCGTCTGTCAAATAAATAAAATCTTTCCAAAAAAAAGCGGGGGGGCCCAACCTGACACCCAGACATCTCAAGGACTGGTCCTTCCTGTGTCCCCCTGAGTTGCCCGTGCTGGGCATGGGGGTTGGCCGGGGGTGGGGGGGTGGAGCCTGCCCTGTTCGTGCACATGATGGCTGGGCGGGCAGGAGCTTAGTCTCGGAGCGGAGAAGCTTGGGCTGTGTGGTGGGCCGGGAGGCCCTGAACCCTGCAAGCCTGAGTAGCAGGCCTGAGAAGGGAGGCCTGTGTGGCTGGTTCCAGCAGCTTTCAAGACAGGGCTTTCCAGAAAGGGGGGCCGTCTTCAGGCAGGGCCCCTGGGCAGCCATGTGCTCTGGCGTCTGCGCCTCTTGTGCTGATGAGGAGCAGATGGGAGGACGGTGGCGGGGCGGCAGGAAGTGCCGGAGCTGTGGGGGCCTGGCAGCTGTTCCAAACCCAGAGCTCCTCGTCCTGCATCCTGGTCCTGGTCCTGCGTCCTGGTCCTGTGTTGAGGCTGGTGGCAGAGCTCACAGGCCACTGGCTCGGCCCAGCGGGAGGGGCCGCCCCCGCCCCCGCCGCTCTTCCAGGGCTCACTTCCCACCCCCAAGCTCGGCGGAGGCCACTGGTGGCCCAGCTCATCCCACTCGTGCGCATAGCAGGCCCGGCAGCACTAGCCCAGGGAGGCACAAGGGAACCGGGTCAAGGAAGGGCTCTGGGACAGCTGCGTGTTCCTCAGCTTACTCAGCGTTTCCCCTTTAACGGCAGAGATCAGCCACCTGTTTTCTGGACGCAGCAAAGGGTGGGGGAGAGAGTCCCCGATACCCCGGGGACATGGAATATCTTGGAAAAGGCTCCCATGTGGGACGCATTTGGAGAAGGGAAGGGCTTGTGTCTGGCCAGCGTAGCCCTTGCTGCATGGAGCCTCGTGGTGGCCCAGGAGCACAAGGACAGAGTCCGGGGGACATGCAGGATCGTCTTCAGGACCCCCACCTCCGTTCAGCCCGGGCCCACCAACAAACCCCACACTGGGCCTCACGCACTGGTTCTCAGGGGCCTCATGACCAGGGCTCCGCAGCATCTTCTCCCTGTGTTTCCCTGCGGAGGGCAGCTCAGCCGCCTCCACGGCTCAAGGGTGCAGGGAGGTGTGGCACCAAGCAGGCGGCTGTCGTGGTAGGGAGGAAAGCGGGTGTGTGGAAGGCCCGTCTGAGAGGGTCTGACTTTAGCCTGGGGAGGGATCGGAGCCACGTTGCTATGCTGGTGAAGCCTGTCGGGTCTGCGTCTTGGGGCGGTGGCAGGGGCAGGGGTACAAGGGCTGCGAGCTCACAGGACCGCCGCATTCCCGGCACAGTGAGGCGGTCTGGGAGAACATGGCGCACATGTGCGTGAAGACCCAGCGGCTGGACGTCGCCAAGGTGTGCCTGGGGAACATGGGCCACGCACGTGGAGCACGGGCACTGCGGGAGGCTGAGCGGGAGCCGGAGCCGGAAGCCAGGGTGGCCATGCTGGCCATCCAGCTGGGTATGCTGGTGAGTCGGGCGCTGCCCTAGTGCAGGCAGAGGGGGAGGTGGGCGGGGGGCAGGCACTGGCCTCACAGGGCAGGCCAGCGTATGTGGGTCTGGGCCATGCGGTAGCAAGGAACAGAAACCCCCTGGAAGGAGTTGGAGCCAGAAAGCAGAGTGAGGCCTCTCCCCTCTCCAATGTCCTCCCCTGCCCATACATGCGCTCACGGCATCGCGAGAACCTAGGGGACCAGGCGGGGAGGGGACGGGCAGACACCCGAGTCAGCTCCTTGTTCACAGGATGCTGTGGCAAGTGGGGTCTCCTCCCCAGCGTGCAGGGCAGCCCCCAGCCTTCCCGGCCGATGCCATAGGACGGAGTGCTGCAATGGCATATGGTGTTGCTGCCTGCGGGGGCCGCTGTCTGGGAGCCCGAGGGCTGACATATGCTATTCCATCTCCAGGAGGATGCGGAGCAGTTGTATAGGAAGTGCGGGCGCTACGACCTCGTGAACAAGCTGTATCAGGCCTCTGACCAATGGCAGAAAGCCGTGGAGGTTGCAGAGCTCCATGACCGTATCCACCTGCGGGCCACCTACTACAACTACGCCAGGCACCTGGAGGCCAGCACTGACCGCGGTCTGGCCCTCAGCTAGTGAGCGCGGGGGGGCCCCATCTAGACTCAGCCGGGGAGGGCCCGCTTACTCAGGCTTCTTCCTCTGCCCCAGTGAGGGTGTAGTAGGAGCCCGTAGAGGAAGCTTCTCCATGAGGCACTGCCTCGGGGAAGGTGGTGGCCTCTGGGTGTGCCTCCCCTCCTCTGGGGGAGCTTGAGCTCACTTTCACCAGGAGAACCTCAGATACAGCCCACCTCCCAGCCCACACTGGGTTCTGGGTCTCCAGGCCCGGGGTCACTGGCTGTACCATGGCAGCGCCATGACCCGCTGGGCGCCGACATAGGGTGACACCATGGGGAGAAGCTGCTGTTTCTCTTCTCTCACAGCTACGAGAAGTCAGATACCCACCGCTTCGAGGTGCCCAGGATGCTATCGGAGGACCTGCAATCACTGGAGATGTACATCAGTAAGATGAAGGACAAGTGAGTGTTGTTGCTGGTGGCCGGCAGGCGGACCATGGGTTTGCCATGGAGCTGGGAGCCTCCCTCTGTTGCTTCCTGTGGGAAAGTGGGGGTACCGATCCCTCCCTGGGAGCTGCTCCCCAGCCTACCAGGGTGGGGCCTCTCCAGACCCCGGGCCCTCAGTCCTGGCCAAGCCACCCAGCTGGCACACTCCCTCCTGGCTGCTGGCCACGTGAATGCACGGCGAGCATGGCATTGGGGACCCGGGGATCCTTTCCAGGGGCCGCAGGCCCTGAGCGGGGCTGGTGGGCTCGTCACAGGACCCTGTGGCGGTGGTGGGCCCAGTACCTGGAGAGCCAGGCCGAGATGGACGCAGCGTTGCGCTACTACGAGCTGGCGGAGGACTACTTCTCCCTGGTCCGCATCCACTGCTTCCAGGGCAACATTCAGAAGGTAAGGGTGTCCCGGGGCCTGCGGGGCATGGGGAGGCGCAGACAGAGCCCCAGGGCTCCCTGCTCTCTCTCCAGGCTGCTGAGATCGCCAACGAGAGCGGCAACTGGGCAGCGTCCTACCACCTGGCCCGCCAGTATGAGAGCCAGGAGGAGGTGAGGCAGGCAGTGCACTTCTACTCGCGGGCGCAGGCCTTCAACAATGCCATCCGTCTCTGCAAGGTAGGTGCCGGCGGGCACACAGCCCCGGACAGTCCATGCCACGCAGGTGGGCAGGGGGCCCCTAGAGAGCTGCTTGGTGGGCGCCACATCCCCCCCGGGGCCCGTTCGCACAGCGTTCCTGCTGGAGTGACTGCTGCTGCTCCCTGGTCTCAGCCCCCAGGGGCTTTGTGAAGTGCCACCGAGAAGCCCTTCGGCTTCCATGGCTCTCCTGCAAGCACGTAGGCGGGCTCATAGCTCGTGGCCTGTAAGCAGCAGGAAGGACCTTCTGCATGTGTGGACGGGTCCCAGCCTGGGGCTCAGAGACCTGTGTTCTGTTAATAGAAAAAAGAGGCCCCCAAATTCTGGTGCACAGACTGCATGTGACCATCTTGACACTGGTTAGAAACCATAATCAGGGGAGCACCTGGGTGCCTCCGTCGTTAAGTGTCTGTCTTCGGGTCAGGGTCCTGGAATCGAATCCCATGTCGGGCTCCCTGCTCAGTGGGGAGTCGGCTTCTCTTTCCCTTTGCCTGCCACTTCTCCTGCCTGTGCTCTGTCTCTCTCACTCTCTCTCAAATAAATGAAATGTTCAGAAAGAAAGAAGCCGACATCACGTGGGCCAGCAGCGTGCCCTAGTGGGGGTGCTGGGCTCCCCTGTGGCAGCCTTAGCAAGCCCCACAGGATGCCCTGGCATCCACTGTCCCCCACAGGAGAATGGCCTGGATGACCAGCTCATGAACCTGGCACTACTGAGCTCGCCCGAGGACATGACCGAGGCAGCGCTCTACTATGAGGAAAAGGGCGAGCACATGGACAGGGCGGTCATGCTGTACCACAAGGTGAGCGAGGGCAGGCACACCAGGGCCTGCCTCGATATATGCCGGGGCCACTCAGGCCTTCTCGGGGCCTGGGGCTTGGGCGGCTGCTCAGAGCGCCTCCCATCCACAGGCCGGCCACTTCTCCAAGGCCCTGGAGCTGGCCTTCGCCACCCAGCAGTTCGTGGCCCTGCAGCTCATAGCAGAGGACCTGGACGAGCGCTCAGACCCCGCCCTGCTAGCCCGCTGTTCTGACTTCTTCATCGAGCACAGCCAGTACGAGAAGGCGGTCGAGCTGCTGCTGGCCGCAAAGAAGGTACGATTGGGAGTCCCCGCTTGGCACCCACTCGGGAACCGAGGCCTGGGAGCCACCTTTTCCAGCCTGGGTGGGCATGGCTTCACCATCTCTCTCGGTTATGATTTCCCAAGAGGCCCGTGACTCCCACCTGCCCCGGGGGGAAGGAGCGCTAGGAACAGGCTCGCCTCGCACAGCCACTCCTCTTGTAACCCCCACAGCCAGGGAGGTGAATGCGTGGTAAAATACACGTACCATATAAGTCACCATCGTCGCTGGTTTTTAAGGGTACGACTCATTGTTACCAAGTGCGTTCACACTGTGGTGAGAACCGTCTCCGTGCCCCTGTTTTCATCTTGCAAAGCTGAAACGCTGCCTCACCAAATGCCAGCCCCCCGGCTGCTCCCCAGCCCCCGCCCCCTCTTCTGTGTGTGTGCGTGGGACCATGCCAAGGACCATTGTACCTAGAATCACACAGGATTCGCCCTGAGTCCGGCTTCCCTGAGTGTCACATCATCAGGCTTCATTCATGTGGTAGCAGGTGTCAGAATGTCCTTTGTTTTTGTTCTGCTTTGTTTTGAGAAGAGAACATGCGTAGGCAAATGGGAGCAGCAGAGGAAATGGGAGACCGACCTGAGCAGACTCCCTGCTGAGTGCAGAGCCTGTTGCGGGGCTCGATCTCACAACCCTGAGATCATGACCTGAGCCGAAATGGAGAGTCAGACACCTGACCGAGGGAGCCACCCAACTGCTCCCAGAATGTCCTTCCTTTCTAAGGCTGCGCCACGCTGCCCTCGTATGCATGCTGCCCAGGGTCTGCCCGTCCACGGACTCTGTGTGGCCTCTACCTCTTGACTCTTGTGCATAGTGCTACTGTGGACACACGTGGACACGTATCTCTTAAGAACTCTGCTTTCAGTTCCTTTGGGTGTTTACCTAGAACTCAAACTGCCAGGTCATCTGGTAACCATTCTCGCTGTGTGAGGGACGTCCAGACGGCCTTCCACACGGTGCCCCCGCTAGCTGCACATGGCGTCCCAATGTCCCACGGCCTCACCAGCACTGTAGAAAGTTCTCTCGGATAGCCACAGAATGGTGACGTAGAAGATGGTTACTCATGCAAAATTAGCCCGTCCGAATTGAAAGATCTCTCTTGCAGAAGCCAGAACCGTGCTTACAGTTTGAGTGTTTCCCGGGAGAGCCACCCAAGACTTGCTGAGCACGTGTTCTAGAAAAATCCAGCACATGCACATGTCCACCCTCCCCAAGGCAGCCCCATACCTAATCTAACCCCAGGAGAAACACCACTCTGGCTTTCTCTAGCCAGATAAGTGGATTCTGTAGTTTTACCGTGAAAACCAGATAAGCCAGAACAGCCAGGAGAGCTCTGGAGAAAGATTAACAGAGGTGATTAAGCCCCCAGACCGTAAAATATGTGATGGGGAGGATAATGGGGGTCAGAACATGACCAGGCTTACGGGTCAGCAGAAAATCCAGACATAGCACCACTTGCGCAGGCACATCTCATACGCGCAAAGGAGCATTTCCCAGCAGCAGGCGGAACGCAAGCCTCCGGTGAAGGGGTCGAGGCCCCCCCACCGCTACTGGGAAAGCACCAAGGTAAGTCTAGTCCCAGCCCGTTCCAAGTGGCCTGAGTTGTGTGTCAGCCACACAGCGCCTCTCCCCTGGAAATCGTGATGTCTTGTACAATCTCGAGAGAGAAAAGGCATCTTCTAAGTAGGATTCAAAACCCAAATGCCGATGGGAAGGACTGATCCATTCAGCCAAATGTAAATCTGAAAATCACACATGGAAAAAAACACCATAAAAAAGTAAGGATAAATAATGGGGGAAATAACGTGTCATACCTCTATCCCAAAGTGTAATATTCGTGATAGATATGGAGTTCCTATGAACCAGTAAGAAATTTGGCAGCCACTCCAAAGAAAGGGACAAAGACTATGGACAGTTTATTCTACGAAGGAACTGTGGGCAGACCCAGCAGATCAGACACTCGGCCTGCTCCACAGAGATGCACAGATGAAAACTCATGAAGATCCCACTTGTCCTGGGTTAGACCAGTGAAGGTGGGAGGTCAGCAGGCCACAGGGAGTCGAGGGAGCAGACACTCGGGCTGGGTGTGAACACAGTGTCCCTCTCCAGGAGAGCTCACAGGCCCCTCGACCCAGCGCTTCCCGTCCTTGGGATCTGTCCTCAGCAGGACTGTACACATGTGGGTGGCACCCACTCGCCGCTGTCCCCGCATAAAGAACCCCCTTCCCTGCCACAGGGGGCGGGCACCAAGGGCTCCAGTGTTGTCGCTGTGTGGGGTCCCACGCAGCTCCTGACCGACAGAGAGGACACCGCCTCCAAGACATCCACTGTTTGTACAAGACCGGTTCTTAAGTGAAGGCTGTCAAATTTCCCTTCGATTTTCAAGAAGATTAATCAAAGCCCTTAGCTTAAAAATTTTAAAACAAACTGTAGAAGGAAATTAATTTCTGGTTTCTTTTCCTCCCACGACCAACACAGCATTCTTCCAAGCTCCACGTTCCCCTCGTCCCATTTCAGAGCATGAACAGCGTGAGAGAGTCAGTGCATGAGTGTTGGCCCGTGCCCAGCGAGCGCGTCCTGTCCCTGCCCTGGGGCGCGCGACCTGGCAGGCAGGGGCTGCCCCTGGACTGAGGACCTGGTCTCCCCCACACTCCCCTCTCACCACCCCTTCCTGGCTTGCAGTATCACGAAGCCCTGCAGCTTTGCCTGGAGCAGAACATGACCATCACCGAGGACATGGCGGAGAAGATGACCGTGTCCAAGGATTCCAAGGACCTGTCGGAGGAGTCTCGGCGCCAGCTGCTGGAGCAGATCGCCAACTGCTGCATGCGCCAGGGCAGCTACCACCTGGCCACCAAGAAGTACACGCAGGCAGGGAACAAGCTGAAGGTGAGCGCGCCCAGCCGGGGAGGGGCGGGGCGGGGGGGGGGGGCGACCTGCAGCCGGGGCTCACTCTCCAGGGCTGCACTTTCCCAGGCGGCGGCTTCCCGGGGCCCTGCGCAGACAGGGAGCCCGAGCTCCCTCTTGTGGCGACATCCCGCCTAAGCGAGGGGGCAGAGGGGCCTCACAGCGTTGCCAGGACCCGTTCTTCCTCCGCCCTCCCTCCGGCTAGGCCATGAGAGCGCTGCTGAAGTCTGGGGACACGGAAAAGATCGTGTTCTTCGCGGGCGTCTCGAGGCAGAAGGAAATCTACATCATGGCCGCCAACTACCTGCAGGCCCTTGACTGGCGGAAGGAGCCAGAGATCATGAGGAACATCATCAGCTTCTACACCAAGGGCCGGGCCCTCGACCTGCTGGCCGGCTTCTACGACGCCTGTGCCCAGGTACAGACCCTCCTGCCAGGGCCAGGACCCCCCGGGAGGGTGCTGGGGCCCTGGGGGGCTCATCTGCACTGACGGCACTCGTCCGCGCAGGTGGAGATCGACGAGTACCAGAACTACGACAAAGCCCACGGGGCGCTGACGGAGGCCTACAAGTGCCTGTCCAAGGCCAAGGCCAAGAGCCCCCTGGATCAGGAGACCAAGCTGGCTCAGCTGCAAAGCAAGATGACGCTGGTGAAGCGGTTCATCCAGGCCCGCAGGTGTGTGTGCCGTGGCGCGGGGAAGCAGGGACACACGGCCCCCAGGCTCCTCTCCCCATCACGGACCAGGCCCAGCTTCGCGGGCAGGGAGCAAGAGCAGAGGAGACCCGTGGGCCCTAAGTAGGACACGTGGACGATGTGTTGCCGCCTCCATGCTGAGCTCCTCCTGGGGAATTCCCCAAACCTGGAGCTTGACACCCTCCCCAAGCCCCCTGTGACTGCAGTCCCGGCCCAGGACCAAGGCCCACTGGGTCCCTCCCCTGGGACCCTCCCCGGCTCGAACACTGCTCTGTGGCAGACCCGCGTGTGCCCTGTGGAGCGCGTCCCTGCGCTGGCCTTTGCTCATGCTCACCCCCTGCCCCGTGTCCCCCCTGCATCACGGTGCCCCCTCCAGACTGGTAACCAGCAGGGACTGGGGTGACAGGCTGAGTCTAGCGCGGTGCTGGGACTGCAAGCGACCAGGAAGTTTTTATCAAGTGAATCAGTGAGTTGGTGAAGTCATTAGAGAATTTGTTTAATTCACGGGAGCTGACCTCACGAAAGTTCCATCCCGCGAATGCCAGGAGCTCCGCAGCCCCTGACTGGTGGCGAGGTTCTGGGCTCGGGCTCCACTGGCTCCGCTCTCGGCAGGACGTACGCCGAGGACCCCAAGGAGGCGGTTCGGCAGTGCGAGCTGCTGCTGGAGGAGCCCGAGCTGGACAGCACCGTCCGCATCGGGGACGTCTGCGGCTTCCTGGTCCAGCACTTCCTGCAGGCCGAGGACTTCCAGACGGTGAGGCCCTCGCGGGGCTCAGGGAGAGCCGGGGTGGCCCTGCTGCTGGCGGCCCCCACTCTCAGCCGGGGGGGCCAGGAGCTCACGGTGAAGAGGTGCTTCTCTGTATTTGTCCTTTTAGCCTTTGTTTTTCTTTTGAAATAATTTCAAACTGAGACAGTCACAAGAATAATAGAAGCTACAGGTACCTTTACCAGATTCCGCAGTTCTCGGCATTATGCCACGTTTGTTTATTCGTTCTATTTGCATGTCTTCTTCCTGTTTGATGTTTTACACATGAAATGGGTATTTTTCTGAGCGATATGTGAATGGCACGGCACGCGTCCTGCCCTTCTCCCTTAGTTTGCGGACACTAGATTGGACACCTCAGGGTGGGACGGCGAGGTCGCACAGCTAGCTCGTTTCTCATTTTCAGAAACTGCCTTTCCTTTAGTTTCTCTTTTGTGTTCTCTCTTTCGTGGTTGGTGTCAAGGATCTTCGGGCCACATGCTCTGGCCACCTCCTGTGTTCTCTGAAAGAGTTCATGTAACACTGGGGAGCTTCCTCCTTCAGTGTTTGATCGAGTGTGTGACCCAGCCGAGCCGGGTCTGGAGCTTTCTTGTGCAAGGATTTTGGTGATTCCTTTCAGTAGAGCGGTTCCCAAACATTTTGGTCTCAGGAACCCCCTGCACTGGGAAGTTATCCATGTGGGGCGACGTGACGCTGTATATTGTGTCACAGAATAAAACTAAGCCACTGAAAAATAAAATGAAATAAAATAAAAATAAAATAAAATAAAATAAATCCACCACATGTTGACATAAATAACATTTCCATTAAAAAAATGTTTATATTTTTATATTTTCCAAAACAAATTGCGTGGGAAGAGTAGGCCTGTTTTACACATTTCCAGGTCTCTTTAACATCGTGGAGGCCAGCGGGATGGACTCTGCATTTCTGCCCCTGCTCTCATTTTGGCGGGTGGGTTTTTTAGCAGATCTAGCCCCACACCAGTATGCAGGGGAGAGGTGGGGCTCTCAGACAGTCTCAGGCCACCTGGGCCTGCACCACAACATCCCCAGGCCTGAGCAACCACAGCCCCCGTGAGTCGCACTGACAACCCCAGATGGAGTCCTGTGCACCGGCAAGGCCTGCACAGGCGTGCTTCCCTGTCTCCACCCGCGCATGTGCAGGCCCTCAGTGCCACTGCTCCGGTGCTGCGGGGCTGTGTCTTGTGGTTTATGGGCGCCTTCTCTCCATGGCTGGTGGCATGGAGCACCTTCCCGTAGGCTCACATCCTCCTCGGAGTGCCCACGTCCTGCCCCTCATCTTGTTCAGCTTTGTCGTCTTACATTGGTCACGGCCTCTCATTCCTATGTGCCTTTCCTGGACCAGGGATGACCTGCCAGCCTTTTCTCCCGTCTGCGGAACGTTCCCTCCCATCCCTCTCTCCTCTCCCACCGGAAAGCCAGTTGCTTGTGTAGACTGTCTCCTAGCTCAACTGATTCTCTTCCCCCCTTTTTAATCCAGAATTTTCCCTGATCTTCGTTTTTGGCTGTTGCTTTTGCTATTGCTTCGAGTTCACCCGTCTCGTGCAGCGTCAACTCTGACGCTGCTCCCGCCGTGACACGCCACCTGCCATCACAAGCTCACCCCTGCCAGCCTCTGGACTTGTCCAGTTAGTCTCTGTCGTTCAGCCTGTTAGCTCACGTCTTCCTGTGGCGTCTCACAGCTGGCGATTGCGTCTCACAGCTGGCGATTCTTTTCTGTCCCAGACACTGTGGCTAAACCAGCAGAGACGGTTCTGTTACATTCCTCCAAAGAGTGTGCTTGCTTGTTTCTTCCTCCTTTCTTCCTTCCAGCACCTTCTCACTCATCTCAGAAGCTTAGCTCTCCCCTGTGGCAGGCAGCAGTGGGAATCACCGCTCCGTATTTTAGCTTGGGCTAGGCTCGAAGTGGGCCCCGGTCCCCACCATGCAGTGTGCCGAGTGGACTGGAGAGCAGTGTCCGTTCCCAGGCGTGGGCTCCCCTCTGGGACTCTCTCTTTTCCAATGTCTCCTCATTTCTGGCTGCTCTGATTGACCCCAGTTCAGATTCTGGTTCTTCAAGCCAGTAAGTGTGGGAATTCTATGTGCCAGTCAGCTTCCCCCAGTGGCCCCTGACTGGGCCTCCCTTCAAGCAAGAGCTACGGGGAGCAGGAACTCCCCGCACCCCCTCCCCCGCTCCCTGCTTCCCAACACCTGGCATGTCCCTGCTTGGCGGAGGGCTGGTCTGTGACCGTCCCTCTGCCCCCACCAGAAGCCTCTCCCCATGTTCACCATCCTCTTGTTACCAATGTAAGAAGTCTCCCTCCAATATTGGCTGCAGTTTTCCTTTGTTTCAAGGGCATCCTGTGGGCACCCTCCCAGTTTCAGAGTAGACGGCTCCCAGAGAGACTAGGCCGGCCTCAGGGAGCCTCTCAGCTTCTCCCGAGCGCTTGTAAAGCACCTAACGATGAGTCTGTTTCAGAAATATGGCTAGTGAGCCAGGCCGACGGCACTGGGCCTTGGCCTCCAGGGTGCCTGGGACTGCAGCCCATGCATGGTGCCGTAGCCCACAGGTCAGCACCACGAGTGACACTTCGCTCCCTGGCCTGCTGCTCACCACCTCTTGGTCCCCTTCCATGTCTACTCACTGACCCTCTGCTGTCAGAGGAAGCATCTCCAAATCTCTCAGCGGGTTTCCTTCTATTTTGGAGAAGAAACACAAAAGTGGACTCAGACTGTTTGCTCGTTCAACACCAATAGAAAAATCACTCTTCGTGATTTCACCAGATTCTTCGCTATCCCAACCCTTGTTTGGAGCCCACGGGATTTAGCAACTTTAACTTAGAAGAAACAGACCTGTGAGTGGTGAGGGGGTAGGCAGGCCAGGCATCCTCTGGTAGGGAAATAAAGCCCCTATCCCTGCTCCATGTCTCCCACTGTCCCCTTGCACTCATATCACCAGAGCCGCCTGCACAGCAGGAGTCCTCTTCGGCCTGGACGGCCTGGAGCACTTCTCTTCGTCGCGGTCCAGCTGGGTCTGGTGGCCGTGCCTTCCTTGTGGAACCGGCTGCCTTGCCCATTGAAAAACCAGCTCTACACACAGAAGGGCACCACCATGCACCATGGTTTCCACTGGCCTCTTGCTTCTAGACCCCACCCCTGAATTCTGTCTAGTCCCTAGAGCCCCAAACCCTGCTTTGTACCTGGGTCCCGGCACCCAGCAGAGTGCCTGGCTCACAGCAGGCAGTCGCCTACCGTGTGGGGGTCTCCCCGCCTCGCTTGAGAACTCCTGGGACTTGCACTCTGCCCCGCGTATGTTCCTCCAGCAAGCGCCGCTTACTTTTCTATTTTCATCTTTATCTCTCTCTCTCTTTTTTAAGATTTTGTTTACTTCTTTGACAGAGCAAGAGAACACAAGCAGGGGGAGCGGCAGGGGGAGGGAGAAGCAGGCTCCCCGCTGAGCAGGGGGCCCATGGTGGGGCTCAGTCTCAGGACCCTGAGATCATGACCTGAACTGAAAGCAGCCACTTAACCGACTGAGCCACCCAGGTGCCCCTTTATGTCTAATTTTTATGTCTTAGTTCTACCCACCCAAATTGAAATTGCTCTGGAAATTTTATCATCTTTAAAGTAATACTAAGATTTGGGACACCTGGGTGGCAGTTGTTGGCATCTGCCTCAGCTCAGGTCACGATCCCAGGGACCTGGGATGGAGCCCCACGTCGAGCCTGCTTCTCCCTCTGCCTTCGGCTTCCCCTGCTCGTGCTCATGCATTCTCTCAAAGTAAATAAATAAAATCTTTTAAAAAGAAACACTAAGATCTGATCATTCCTTATTTAAAAAAAAGTTTTGGGGCACCTGGGTGGCTCAGTGGGTTAAAGCCTCTGCCTTCGGCTCAGGTCATGATCCCAGGGTCCTGGGATCAAGCCCCACATCAGGCTCTCTGCTCAGCAGGGAGCCTGCTTCCTCCTCCCTTTCTCTGCCTGCCTCTCTGCCTACTTGTGATCTCTGTCTGCCAAATAAATACATTAAAAAAAAAAAAAATCTCTTTTAAAAAAAAAAAAAAAGTTTTAAGCTCCTGGAAGTTTTGATCGCATCTGAACTAATATAAAGTGTACCTTGGTGGTATGCGTTAGAAGCCACCTCATGCTTAGGTGTGGGCAGGCACAGCAGGCGTGGACAGGTGCGGGCACAGGCATGTAGACACATGGGTGAGTATACGCAGAGCTGAGCCTGCATGGCAGGTATGGGCAGGCGTGGGCAGGTGTAGGCATGTGCGGATAGGCGTGGGCAGGCGTGGGCAGGTGTGAGCCTGCACAGTGGGTGAAGGCATGTGTGGACAGGCGTGGGCAGGTGTGGACGGGTATAGGCAGGTATGGGCCGGCGTGGGCAGGTGTGGACGGATGTAGGCAGGTGTGAGCCTGCATAGGTGCGGGCAGGCGTGGGCAAGGGTAGGCAGGTGTGGGCAGGCTCAGGCAGGCTTGGACAGGCATGGGGGGGTGTGAGCAAGCGTAGGCAGGCATTGGCAGGTATGGAGAGGAGTGGGCAGGCATGGACAGGTGTGAGCAGGCGTGGACAGGCCTGGTGTGGACAGGTGTGAGCAGACGCGGACAGGTGTAGGTGTGGTGCTCTGTGGGAGGCTCAGAGCCCTCCACCCCAGGCTCTCCCACCTACTCCCACTGGCAGAACCAGAGGAAGTTTCACAGGAAAACCACTGATAGTTCCATGGTTTACTGGCTTACGACTGAGAATCGTACAAACGAGAGGCCCAGCGAGCTGGGGCAGATTTGCTGCTTGGTCAGAGGGAACCAGACAGATGGCATACGTCTGGTGCCTGCCCGAGAAGCAGAATCCAGCGGGAATAGCTCCTTCCCTCAGGTCTCCTCCAGGGAGCACGGCCCCCAAACACCCAAGTCCCCGAGCCCCAGCTGTTCCCAGGACCTTCCTGGGAGAGCTGGGAGAGCTGCCCATAGCCGACTGGTCAGAGCCTGGGCTTTGGACACTGCCAGCCCTTGGAGCAGCTGCATGCTTAGACAGTTGTCCCAGGCCCCTCCTGAAGGCAGGGGTAGGTGACCGGAAACGCGGGGCCACAGACTTGAGGGGTGGGCGCTTCGGTCTGTGCCGCGGACTAAACTGGTGATCGCTGTCCCGACCCAGGCCTACAGGTACCTGGAGGAGATGCGGAAGCGGGTGCCACCTGCCAACATATCCTACTATGTGAGCCAGCGGACCGTGGACGTCGTGCACCAGGGCCTGGGCCTCCCCCTGGTGCGCACCATGCCTGAGCGCATTTGCCGCAGCAGCGTGGACGACCGCAAGGAAGTAGACGAGGAGGTGCTGGAGGAGGTGGAGAGTGAGCCCTGACAGCCGCTGCTACGAGCTCCTCTGGAACCTTCCAGGGTTGGTAGCAGGAGCCTGACCTTGGTGAGATGAAAACTGGTATTTGTCCCTCTAGGGCACTGGCCGTCCTGCTTATAAGGGGCCAGCGTGGTCCTCCGGCATTCCTGGCCCCTGTGGTCCCTTTACCAAGAAGAGATTTGGCTCATTTTTTCCCATGACAGTCTCCCAAGTACAGACTGTAAAGCCTAAAATGCTAGAACTCGAAGGACTGTGCCTGTCCGTATGTTCACTGTGCCTCGTCCCAGCACGCAGGGGAGTCGCTGGAGAGCACGACTGAATGATTCCAACAGGACACGCCGTCCCTGACCATGGGGCCTGGTGTCCATTGGAATGGACATGGGGGTGGCCTTGCCCTGGTGACACGGTGGCCAGTGTGGGGTGGGTTCCTTCCAGGAGGCAGCCCCACACAGCTCTGTCACCAGCTCCCCCGGTGAGGGGATGGCCTTGGGGCATGTCAGTGCAGGAAGGACAACCTTGGGCCCATGGAGCACTACACCCTGCCCGAGCAATGAGAGCCATGCGGCCTGGGCTTGAACACCCACAGCTCCTTTTTATTTTTCCTTTTTGTAGTTTTTTAAAAGTCTTCTGTGTTCAGATGAGGAAAGGGCTTGGGGACAGGTTGACAATCAGCCCTCAGGGGCCCCAGCAGCTCCCTCCCTCCTCAGGACCCCCGGTCCATGTGCAGGTGCCCCTGTCCATGGGGGCAGCACCTGAGGGCCCGCGTGGACGGCTGGCGGAGCACGGGGGCGGACTACGGAGGAGCCGGCGGGACAAGTGTGTGTCTGAGCTTCTCCAGAAGCAGCAGCGCTCTCACCGCCAGCAGCCTGCAGTCCTCGTCGGGGTCCTGCTCTGCCACGTCTGCCAAGAGAGCACGCACGGCGGCAGTGTCACCCAGCTGCGCGCGCCAGCCCCCTGCGGTTTTCTCTCGGGGAGGTCTTCCCACACAAGCCCCCGTGGGGCCCAGCCTTCCCCCCCAACCCTCCCCATGAGACAGCAGCACCTCAGACCCCAGCAAAGGCCTCTGCTCCATCCCCATGTGGGGGTAGGCCCCACTCTCCTGGGGCAATGGTGGCAGGGAGGCAGCAGGATGAAACAGACACCACTGTCTCCACGGGACCCGTCCCGGGACACAGGATGCCACTGAACCTGTAGCACGAGGCCCAGAGCTGTCCCTGGGGGCCTGGTGCTCACCTGCTAGCCAGGGCCGGGCTTCCAGCAGCTCATCAGGCAGGTCAGCCAGCAGCCGCTCGGCTGGAACGCTGAGCAGGACGGAGGAGACCGCAGACAGAAGGCCCTGGCGCACGAAGCTGCCAAGGGAGGATAGAAGGCTGAGTCCTGATGGAACCCCAGGCCAGGGAGACCCCACTCCTCCTCGGGGTACAGCAGACCGATGGGCAACCAAAGCACACTCGACCCCCTCCTGCCCCTTCCTGCTTAGAAAGGGTCAGGCCAAGTTAGGACCACCCCCCACCCCCACCTGTCCACGTCACAGCAGGACATGGCACCACTGCCCTCAGCCCCATGGCCACTCACGCATCACCATGGAAGCGAAGAGTCCACACGAACTCCAAGAGGGCCTTGCCCATGGCCACAGCCACCTGAAACCGCACAGACCAGTGGGCAGGGGCCCTGGCAGGCAGAAGCAATCCCCACCTTTGACCCTATGCTTAGATCCAAGGTGAGGGCTTATGTGGGGACAGGCAGCAGCTCCCACCTCCCACTCACCGTGGTGTTCACCGCCAGGTACATCAGGGCCCCTAAGGTGTGGACCAATCTCCCAAGAACCAGTTGATCCTCTCCCAAAAGGTCAAAGGTCACCAGAGGCCTAAAACACAGAATCCAGTGACCAAGCAGGCTCCCCAAACCCCTGGACCACCGAGGGACACGGAGGGCCCCGGAAGCTCCTCCTCATTGCCTGTCCCCACGCGGCACCCAGAGTCACGAGGGGAAGGTGCTGGGCAGGTGCAGAGCAGGTGGGGTACTGAGGCACCAGAGTTGGCTCCAGCCCCGCCCACCAGAATCGGGCACCTGGGAGACCACCACACAGGACACCTCACAGAGCTGCACACAGCCCCAGCCCAGGTTGCCTCCGTGCTGGAGGACTGCAGACCCCACGCTAGGAAGCCGCCTGTCCCCGAGGGCTTGCAGACCTCCTGCTCACCTGTCAAAGTGCCGAAGGAGTGGGAAGAAGAAGTAGCCAGCCACCAAGTTAAATTCGTTGGGGCGAGCGTCCGGTCCCCGCCGGGCAGAGCCCTGCAAACAGACGGCGCTCAGAATGCCACTGCCCCTCCCCCGTGCAGGACTCCTGCTGCAGGACCTGTCCTGTGCGCCATGGTGGGGAGCAGCTCCTGCCCCATGACAGCTCCCACCCAAGGGACCCAATGGCTCAGCACATGCCAGGTCCCTTCTTGCTGATGCAGGATTCCTCGGGCTGCCTTCACAAGCATGTCACAGTCCCGTCTTAAAACCATGTCACTTGGATGCCCTATAGCACGTGTCCTTCACTCAGTCTGTACCACAGACTCCCGTCACAGAACACTAGCACTGGCGCTGTCCTGGTCCTAAATCAGCTGCCACCCCCCGCACCTCCGTGCTGGCAGCGCCTAGAGGCCATGGACCACTTGGCACCTACTTAGGTCCCACCCACGAGGACCTGGCCCAGGTCCCGGCTAACCTGAGAGAACCGCCGGGTCTTGTTTCTGATCCGTTCCTCCACGACCGCCTGCCAGGCGGGAGCCGGGGTGCTGCTGGGCTGGGAGCTGGGACTCGGGGAGCCACACTGGGGAGCCTTGGGGAGGCGCCCAGGCCGAGACAGCTCCTGGGCAGCCAGAGTCAGAACCTAGAGGAGAGGGAAGACCCTCGAGGTAAACTGAGTGCCCTCGAGCCCTCTGCGCCGTTGGCCCCCACAAGCTGTGCTGGAGGACACTTGGCGGGGGGCCACACAAAACGTTGTTCTGAGTATCCCGGCATCACTACACATGTGGAGGAAAGGAGAGAAAGCTGGACGTGCTCCCTGGCAACAGCCCGGTGGCCTTGCTCCACACCCGGCGCCCTTCTATTCCCGGACCTCGTCCCATCTGGTGCCCAGACACCTGGGAAAAAGAATGAGGCTCTGACCCAGACTGCACACGGATCGGCCCCGGAACACATGCAGGACGCCCCGGCAGTCAAGGCCACAGACAGCAGCCTGGTGGTGGCAGGCCCCAGGCCGGGCAGGGCACGCTAACGGCCATTCCTCTGAGGGTGACGCAGGATGCCAAAGGTCACACGCCACTGTGAAGGCCACAAATGCCACCGAGCGGCCAGCATAGAGATGGTGACCCTGTTCAGAGCCGTGACCGTGGTGACTATGCAGTTCAGGGCCAGTGAGCTCACGTTGCCTGGCCACCACCACCACCATCTCCATCTCCGGTAGGTGCTTCCACGCCATGGCGGCCGTTAGAACTGCTTTCCCTGTGAGGCCGAGTAGCGGTGCATGGTATGCACAGACCCCATTTGCTCACTTGAAGAGAAGTGCTGCACAGAACTGTCTCTCAGTAAAGCTTTTGTTTAAGATAAAGGGCGCAGCCTCCACTAAGCCCACGCGCTGCCAAGAAACCCCAGATGGGCACCAGTCCCAGCCCCTCCAGTCCAGCCACAAGGAAGCTGGGAAGGTCCTGGTCAGGTAGCTTTTGGCAAGTACGTGCTCCCCGCCCTTCCTGAGGGCATCCTGGGCCTGACAAGCGGACAGAAGGCGCGGGCACTTACGTCCAGGATGTCCATGCGCTGCCGGAGGCTGAAGTTGACGGCATAGAACTGTGAGGTCAGATACTCTGCTACCTAAGCAGGGCACACAAGAGGCCGCTGGGGCCCGCCACCCAGGGCTAGGGCCCCCGTGCAGATGCTGCCTGGGTGGCAGGACCACAGCACCGCCCCACCTCGCCCCACCCCTGTGACTCACCGGAGCCGGATCTGTGACCACGACGGCCACCAGGGCTCGCTGGCGCAGTCCCTCAAAGCCCACCACACTTGTCTTCTCCTCCAGGTGCAGCAGCACCTTGGCCAGCTCCACACTCACCTGCAGGCACAGGGCTTGGCGTGCCTCAGCCCCCAACCTGCTCTGGTCCCCCACAGCCCTCCACCTCCCCATCCCAGCCATGCACGGGCCTCCTGGACCAACACCCACCCCACCCTCGACATCACCTGTCCCGCTTACCTCACGAACAGCAGCTGGGCTCCTGAGAATCAGCCCCTCGAGGGCTCGCAGGGCCGCCTCCCAGCGCTCCCAGTCCTCAGACGAGGTCAGGGCTACATAGAACAGATGGGCCAGCGCTGGTCCTCAGCCCTGACCTCATGTGAGGCGGAGCCTACAGCCAGAGTCGGGGCGCTGGGCGGAAGCAGAAAAGTCCTGGGACCTGGGCAGGGCACTTCCCATGGTTCAGCCACCCCAGGGCAGGTGCGAGCGGGGCGTCCGATGGGGAAAAGGCCCACCTTCCACGCAGTCCCGGACGTAGGCAGGCGCCTTCCCACTCTTCAGCTCTTGGTCCCCCGACATGTCATACGGGACAAGCTCATCATCACTGGGAAGCAGCCGAGACCACGGGGCCACCCCGTCACCCAGGAGCAGGCAACAGGCAGGCCGTGCTCCTGAGCCACCAGCAGTCACCCCCAGTCCCTGAAGCCTCAGGAATAACAGATTTTCCTAGGGTGCCCCAGGAGAGCAGTGCTGCGAGGCTGATCCACAGCCTCCAGACAGCATGGGTGCTGCTCCCACGTGCATGTGTGTGGGGCTCTGATGCCAGCATGGAGCTGCCCCCCACCTCTGCAGTTTCCACCTGAGACCAGCCCCTACCTGTCCAGGTCAGAGCCTGAGCCCTCCAGCTGGGCCTGGGGGACACCACCATCTGCATTCCCTCTGTCAGGGTTTTCTGCAGCCACTGGAGCCACACTGGGGCTTCGGAGAACAAAAAAGGAACCCTTCAGGGAGGTTCCTGGGAGGTCACACCCAAGTTTCTGGCCCCAGAAACCACCTTGCCGGGGAAGTGCTCTCCCTGCCGCCGCCCGGCATTTCTTTCCTGGTGTCTCAGCAAGTGGAGTCCAGCATGACAAGGTAAGGAAGTAGCATGTGTGCAGGAATGGGCCCTGCTCAGCCAACCATTCCCAGAGTTCGGGGACCACGGGGCACGGAGACCCTCACCTCGCGTCCGCCTCCGCGGGGCTGTCAGCCCCAGGCAGGGGTGCCGCCAGGGCCAGCAGCTCTCGGCTCAGCTCGTCCTCTTCATACTGCAATACACACAGGCTGGGGCCGGCAGGGGAGGGTGCCAGAGGGCGGCCCGTGGCCCCGGGAGCCTCCATCACTGCCTGCAACCATGCAAGTCTCCACAGGGCAGTGGGCAGCCCACCCTCCAGAGTGGCTGGCATCCCCAAGGACATCCTGGAGGCTTTTAGAGGTGGAGGGGATGGGACGCCTGTCTACCATGCCTGAGCCTGTCCAGAGAGGACGCTTTCAGACGCCCCAGGGAATCCTCCTGGGGGCAAGTGTTAAGGCAGCTGCTCGGAGGCTATCCCCCTCCCCTCGGGGTTGGGGCCCTCAACTCCACACCAACACGCAGATCTATGGACCCAGACCAGGGAAGGCGAGGTGAGGTGGGGACGGGGAAACACCAAGGGTGCAGCCCTTGTTCACCTGGAACCTCAGGCGAGGCCCCTCGGGGTGGATCCGGGCACTGGCCACCTCAGCCACGATCATGCCCAGACGGCGCACAGCCGGCAGGCTGCTGTCCAGACGATTCTTCACTCCCGCCATGAGGCTCGCCAGCAACTCTGGAAGCACCAACGGCCACACGCTGAGCGCCGGGGGCGCGTGGGGCCAGGCCCGGGGATGGGACGGGGCGCCTGGCCGCCTGCTCACCGTCTCGGCTATCCCGGAGCTCAGCCTCCCCCAGGTGCACCAGGCAGATGAGCAGGGCTGTGCTGACGTAGCGCTGCTGTGGGAGGGGCGTGTGGCGCACGGCACTGCTGCTGCCCCACGTCTCCAGGAGCTCCCTCAACACCTGGCAGGCGGCACGGCGCCGTCAGACAGCTCTACCGCCAGGCCAGGAGGGCCTCTTGCTGGCACCTCTGGCCCGGACCAGAGCATCAGGGGTGGGGGTACCACGCATACCTGCACAAGGAGCGGGCGCCGCTGGCTGTCCATGGCCAAGTACCCCAGCAGGCTCTGCAGCGTGGGCGTCTGAGACATGGGCCGGGCGTCACTGTCTGCTGCGCAGATGTCAGCTGCCCATGTGACAAGCTGAGGCCCGTCCGGCCAGGGGTCCCCGAGCAAAAGTGGGGCTGGGCTGAGGCTCAGCAGTGTTTTCTGGGTGACTGAGCTCAGCTCCACCTGCTGCGGTCACTTCAGGGCCCCGGGGCGGCACTCAGCCCATACCCTCACCACAGCCTCACCGAGTGTCGGTGCTGGAGGAACAGAATCTTTCGGGTCATCACAAACCGGGCCTTCCTACTCTTCACCACCAGGTTCCCCAACAGCCGCGAGAGGACTTCAGGCCTGTGAGGCACAGTCGGGGGGAGACAGAGAAAAGCGTGCACTCCAGCCCTCCCCAGCTCCGTGCTAACCACTGGGGGCCCAGGGCCTGTGCCCCAGCTCTGAGTCGCGCCCAGTGCCCCTTCTTCCCGGGAACAGCCCAGCGCGTCAACACTAAAGGATGTCCTTCCCTGCTCTGGCCACGTCTCGTCAGGGTGACGAAAGAGGCAGCAGCTCTCCGCATGAGCTCAGAATACACACGAGAGAACAGGACACTTGCCATCCCTGGAGGCCCTGCCTCCTGCACTCCTGGCTCCTTACCCTGCAGCGACCTCCACCAGTCCCATGAGCAGAGCCTCCATGGCCCGGTCGGGCACACTCTCCACCAGGCGCCAGCAGACCCTCTGCCAGAGGCAGCTGCCCTCGCTGAGCGCCGTCAGCCGTGGCACCAGCACGCCCAGGATCTCCTCTGAGGGGACGCACATGGAGGCCCTGAGCTCGGGGCCGTGTGGCACACATGGTCCACTGGCCCGCCAGCCCGGCCCCTGCTGGGGGCCGGGGTGGGTAGCAGGCCCAGGTTCCCCAGGCGAGGGGACCGCCCTCCACAAGGGAAGTGTGCTATCCACCCCTGCTGCGGATGGCGGCAGGAGGGATGGGGAGACGTCCAGAAAGGGCAAGGGCTCCTCCTGGGCCAGGAACCACTCACTCTGTCTCCCGTGGACGCAGGCTTTCCCGAGCACCCGAGACAGGAAGGAGATGGAGCAGTCCCAGCCACCTGCGACAAGAAGGAAAGTGGGATTTTAAAGCAGGGCAGCGGTGAGACCATGAGACAACCCCGGACTGGGGAGGAGCAGACCCCACTCTGGACAGCCATCTCTGCCTCATAGACGCACCACTCCTCTCCATCTAGTTCCGCCTGAACTCTGAGGAGCACCGTCTCTAGCTAGAAGCACCCAGCATAGCTCCCGAAAGCCTTCCACGCCCCCGCTTGCCTCATCACCTGCGATGACCCCACGCAGTACAGACCAGTGTGGGGGCACGGGGCGGAGCGGGCACCAAGGGCAGGAAATGGGTCATGGGGACAAGGGGAGGACAGGCCCACCAACCCACCAGAAGCACCCGGATGGCGGGGCCCAGCGGGAGACAGTCAAGATGTGCACGACAGACAGAAGCACCAGCCGCCTTGCGAGCGGCGGCTGAGATCCTGCAAGGACGAGGTGGACACAGCCCCCCACAGAAGCAGACGCAGTCAGAACGTGCTGGCGGCTCCTCCTAGCACAGCGCAGGAGCGCGGGCAGCCTGGCTGAGCCAGACAGAGCCCATGGGCTGGGAGGATGCCAGCGTGTCCCGCCTCCGCCTGGCTCCGCACCCTCTACAGATAACGTGAGCGCGTGGGAAGGGCACCCACGCCACAGTCTTGGTGGGACCCTGTGTGCGCCCCGTGACAGGAGAACAGCGAGTGGTGCAGACTCCAGGCTTGACTAGAGCAGCGGAGACCAAGCGATGTGGTCTTTAAGATGCTCAGTGAAGGCCCCAGCGGTGAGCAGCCCCATCTGGACAGCCCCCCCAGTGCGTGCAACCAGGAGCTAAAGGAGTCAAGGTCAGCGCTGTCTTCAGGGCCAGTAAGCCAAGAAGTGGGTGCAGCTCAGTGTGCGGGCGATCACGCCCCAAGAGGAGACAACTGACCTGCCACTGGCATCACCCAGAGAATCCCAAGTCCCCAGGAGCTGTGAGAAGCCGGGGGCAGGAGGGAAGGACGGGATGGTGACCAGAGAAGATGGCTGGAGGGATAATGTGGGGGGCCCGCACCTCGGAGGGAGTCCACCACTGCCTGCAGCGCCCGCATGATCTCCTCGCCGAGCAGTGGGAAGTAATTCTGGGGGAGGAAGGCCTCCAGGTTCTCCCGCTGCAGACGGTTGCCCAGCTGGTCGGGCAAGCCCACCACCTTGGTGAGGAGCGTCTCCTGGAGCAGGGGGAAGGCCGGCTCTGCCGGCGGCCGACACTGGCCCTCCATCACAGCAGCCATCCTGTCCATGCTCAGGAACCTGGCCAGCAGCTGCGCCACCTTCATCAGATGGAAACTCGGGCTGCAGCGAGAGCAGGAGTGATGGGCAGAGACGTGAGCCCCCATCCCTGCCAAGCCGCCGGTCACGGGCGGGGCGTGCACGCCCGCGGGGCCCAGTGCCTATTCCCCACCGTGGAGTCGCCGGACACTGCCACTGTCCTCTCCTGCTCCACGCTGACCCTGCGCTTTACGGCAGCAACCCGCAACCCAGTTGCGTCAGAGCACAGTGGCCATGTAGCAGGACGGTCTCGTGCTCTGACACGGAGTCTGGGAACCGCTGTGAGCTAGGTGTCCCCACAGGTGCGTTGCAGGGTCTGGGGGGCCCTCACTGCAGAGCAAAGGGCCCCGCGAGGACGCCCACTGCCTACCGATGTCACCCCAGCCTGGAGCCAACCCACTGCCTAAGCCTTCGGGATGGGAATGCGCCCTCCTGTCACCAGTGTGGCGGGACCCAGAGCAAGGACTGCAAAGGAGATTAACACAAACCGCCTTAAATTTTCAGACGCTCTGCTGGGCACGTGTTCTAGTCTCTCACCTTTCAGGACACCACATTGTCAGAGAAGCCGGACAACCTGCTGTTTTGCAATCCTTCAGGCTACACTCCTTCTTCGGACATTACAAGTGACTCTATCATCAGACCCCACTCACCCAGCAGCACCCTCGATGGACTCCATCAGCACCAGGAAGGCTTGGTCAGCAGGACCCTCCAGGAAGAAGCTGGCCCACAGGTCCTCCAACTGGCCGTCGGGCAGAAGCCCCAGCCAGCCTGGGCTCAGCCTGCCCACAAGACATCTGAGGACGGCGGAGAAGTGCATCCTGGCGAACTCCTCCTGCTCCCCGGGAAGGGCTGGGTTCTCCGCTCCCTGGAGATACCGCTTCAGGGCCCCCAGGGTGGAAAGGATGTGGCCACCATCCTCAGAAGTGGAAAGGTTGTGAAGGGCTTCCTGGACAGTGAGCAGGACGGCAGACCGCGCCGGATCCATCCTGGAGGCCACAGGACAAGCCCGTGAGAAGTCCACGGAGCCCTTGGCACCCACACAGGGCCGGTCTCAGACAAGAAGTGTGTTTCACATGCTCTCAGAACCGGCCCCCATCTCTCCTGACTCCTGCTGTTGCCCAGCAGTACCCTCCCCCTGCAGCATCTTCCAAGTCGGTTCACAGCTGGGTACCCTCCACAGTAGGGCACTGTGCCCCTGGGACACAAGTGGGGGTGCTGCTGGTACCTAGGGAGTGGGTGGTAGAGGCCAGGGATGCTGGTCAACACCCCATCTGGGCAGGACAGCACCCAGAGCAGAGACTAGTCCAAACTCAAAGGTGGGCTGTGCTGAGGCTGGCGGACCCCGGACCACTGGCCTCCTATCACTTCTCCCCCAGAAAACAGAATTATCTCTGCTAGTATTTGGGGTCGCGGGCCCCTGCAGGGTTGAGTATCATTAGGTGGGCATCTATCACCAGTGCACCCGGACACTGGATAAGGCCGCATGAGAAGGGCCCCCACGAGCCGCCTCCCCACCCAGCCGGGTCTACGCGGTCTGTGCCGCGACCAACCCACCCAACGCTCCCTTGCCCAGCGTGCGCCCGGAGCCCACATCGTGGCGTGGCGGGAAGGGGCCTCGTGGAGCCGGCAGGGGGCCTGGGGGACGGGAGAGCGGTCTCCGGGGCGGGCGAGGGCGGGGGGGGGGGGGGGGGGGGGGGGGGCCCGGGGGGGGGCGGGGGCCGGGGGGCCGGGGGGGGGGGGGTCTCGGGAGGCGCGCACCCGCTCGGTCCTGTCCCAGAGCCTCCCCGGCGCGCTCACGGCCCGCCCCGCCGCGGCCACCCATCCGCCGATTCGCCACGGTCGCGGAGGCCCAGCTCCGCGTGCGGTTCCCGGCCTAGAGCGTGAGGCCGCGGAGCACGAGCAGCAGAAATGCCGCTGAGTTTGCCGAGTCTGTGGGGCCGGTCCCCGCGGGCAGGTCGCGACGAATCTGCCGCAGCGCCGGCAGCCCGGAAGAGGCAAGGCGACGAGCGGCCGCATCTGCGCCTGCGCCTAGCGGGGGCGTGGCCCTGGTGGGCGGGACCCCCCCCCGATGGGCGGGGCCGCCAGGGAAAGGGGCGTTCCACGCCGGGGTCGCCAGCGCAGGTGGCCGGGTCCGTGGGCCGAAATCCGGTTCCTCGGTGGCCGCTTTCCAAGGGCCGCTCTTCACCCCGGCGCACGTGCGATGGGCAGCGTCGGGTGCGATCTGCGAAGGCCTCCGAGAGGCGCCGGTTCAGCCTCGACTGCCCTAGGCGACGCCCGGGAAGCAGGCCTTCTCTCGGCGCGCACCGTTTAAATGCCCACTGCGCACCCCAAGCCCTGCTCGGGGCGGACCGTGAGGCCGAGAGTCCCCGCTCCCGAATTAGGGACACAAACGGAGTGCCGGCGGGACGTGTATGATGGGAAAAACTGGGCAGGGGCTCCTGCGTGGCGCAGCCGGTGGAGCGCGGAACTCTCGGTTGGGGCCGGGGTCGTGGGTTTGGGCCCCGGCTGCGGCTCCGCGCTGGCCGGCCGGGAGCGGGCTGGAGACTCTCGGTTCTCTCCTCGTGCGCCTCTGCCCGTCCCCGGCTCGCGCGGGCGCGCCTCTCGCTCTCGCGCGCGCTCAGATCGGATCTTTCGAAAGAGAAGGCGGCCGGCTCTGGAGTCTGGTTTTGGAATTCCCGCCCTGGGCGCGGGCGGGAGACGCGCGGGAGCGGGCAGCTGCGGGCGCAGGGAGCGCAGGTGCGCGGCAGGTGCAGCCCGGGTGTGGGCGGGTCGGAGCGCTGGCCCGGTGCCCGGCGGAGCGGGGCTGACGGCGGGGACATGGGCTGGGCCAGGCTGCGCGGAGTCCCGGAGGACGCCTTCCTGGGACTGCGGGCCTCCGCCCCGACCGCCCCTGAGTTGGAGCCTCGCTCTCCACTTGCTACATACAGCAGCTTCTCTCGACCTTGACTCCCGTGTTTCCAGCAGGCCTGTCAGGCTGCTAGGCGCCTCCTGCCGCGGGACACAAACCTCTCCGGCCTTCACGTGTGTGAAAAGTGCGTTTGCTCTTTGCGCCAGGCAGGTTCACGTTTGAGCCTGATGGACAATTTTAAGTGAAAATAAATTTCACTCACTCGGGCATGTGAAGGTTTGTTCCTCTGGGTTGGTTGGTTGAATTTTTTTGTGTTTATTTTATTTCAAAGATTTTATTTGTTTTTTTTTTTTTTAAGATTCTATTATTTATTTGACAGAGATCACAAGTAGGCGGAGAGGCAGGCAGAGAGAGAGGGGGAAGCAGGCTCCCTGCAGAGCAGAGAGCCCAATGGGGGGCTCGATCCCAGGACTCTGAGATCATGACTTGAGCCGAAGGCAGAGGGTGTAACCCACGGAGCCACCCAGGTGCCCCAACAAAGATTTTATTTATTTGACAGAGAGAGAAAACACAAGCAGGGGGAGCAGCAGGCAGAGGGAGAAGCAGACTTCCCACTAAGCAGGGAGCCTGACATGGGACTCAATCCCAGGAACCTGAAATCATGAGCAAAGGCAGAGGTTTAACCAGACACCCCGCCCCTCTGTTTTTGGCAGCTGGCCAGCATTTAGTTCTCTAAGGAGAGTCTTAGTCTTTCCCATTGACCAGGTTTTTCCTCCTAAGACACTTCTAGAATCCTCTCCTCATCCACAGGGTTCTGACACTTGATGACACACCTGGCCTCTCTGACACACAGTCTTGAGACTGACAGATGCTCTTGACTGTGACACCTTCCCAGACTATCTTCCCATTTTCTTTTCTTTTCTTTTTTTTTTTAAGATTTTACTTATTCGGGTGCCTGGGTGGCTCAGTGGGTTAAGCCTCTGCCTTCAGCTCAGGTCATGATCTCGGGGTCCTGGGATCCAGCCCCGCAGCGGGCTCTCTGCTTAGCGGGGAGCCTGCTTCCTCCTCTCTCTCTGCCTGCCTCTCTGCCTGCTTGTGACTCTCTCTCTCTTTCTCAAATAAATAAATAAGATCTTTTTTTAAAAAAAGTTTTAAGTTTTTTTTTTAAAGTTTTTTTTTTAATCTTTTTTAAAAAAAAGATCTCATTTATTTGACAGAGAGAGACACAGTGAGAGGGGCAACACAAGCAGGGGGAGGGTGAGAGGGAGAAGCAGGCGTCCAGCTCAGCAGAAAACCTGATGTGGAGCTCAATCCCAGGACCCAGGGATCATGACCCAAGCCAAAGGCAGACACTTAATGACTGAGCCCCCCCAGTCGCCCCCCTATTTTCTTCAGTCTCACTCTCTGTACTCGCTTTTCATTGGATTGACCTTGAAGGGCTTGTTTTCTTTCTCTCTCTCTCTCTTTTCATCTCTTTGTCTTCTTGCCCTACTTTCTGGGCAATTCTTTTAAGCCTGGCCTTTTAGCTGTCCTGATTTAATTACTTATTTACTTGGAAAATCCTCGTTTTCATTCTTCCGGACCAACTTCTTCATTTTTTATTATTCCTTTTCTCGTAATATCCACGTTTCCGCCTTGCGGACACAAAGCTTTTCTAGTCTTCCTGGGGGTGGTAATTAAGATCTTTCAGAGCTTTCCCTTGGCTCTCTGCGTGTTTCTGTTTGGGCAGATTTCTGTCAGAGGCCCCTGTGTCTAGAGATGTCTAGTTTAGCCTTCATATTAAGCCCGAGACAGTTAAGGGCCAGAAGCTGTGTATGTGGATGAGGGGAACTTGCTTTGACAGATGGGGGGGGGGCGGCGGAGGGAGGCTCTTGCTTCTTCCCAGGGTTAAAGAAGTCCCTCCTCCTACCTGGGGGCAGGTGTCTGGCTGTGGCTGCTGCTTTCTGGAAGTGGGTGGAACCCTCAGCGCCCCACAATTCAAAATGCAGCATCTTTCTCATCTCTTTCTTTTTAAGTCAGTTTCTTTATTGAAAGTGGTCTCCATGCCCAATGGGGGCTTCAACTCATGATCCTGAGAGTAAGAGTCAGGCGCTGTACCGACTGAGCCAGCCAGGCGCCCCAGCAAATATATTTTATGTAACCCAATCAGTCCAGATTGTTACCTTTTGAACACGTAGTCCCGTATAAAGTATGATGACTGGTGAGGTGGTTTGCATTCCTTTTTTGTACTAAGTTCTGAATCCAGTGTGCATTATATCCCTGGCGGACCTCAAGGCCAGTCACATGGCAGGGGGAAGGGGGGCGCGGGAGAGCCAGCTGACCACATCCTGTGGTGGTGGGGCTGGTGAACAGAGCTTTCACCAGCTGCAGGAGCTCAAAGAGGCTCTGGGGACCCAGGAGCTCTCCAGACTCACACGAGTCCCTTCACTTAAGCCTGTGCCATGCCCCAACTTCCCAGTGTCCCTGGATGCCCTTGGCCTCTCAGAGCTCTCTGTAATAAGCTGAATGGTGGATCCCAAAACGTAGGTCCAGGTCCTAGGCCCACCCATGTGAATGCAAGCTTTTTCAGAGCCCTGGGGAAGAAGGAGCAGGGCCCTAGGACATTGGGGCATGGGCGCGCAAAAGAAAAAAACCCTGTTTTCAGCTCCCCTGTGGGGGTCACGGGTTACCAGCCCAGCCGTGGGGCTTGAGCACAGCCAGTGGCCTAAGGAAGTGGGGCCAGTGGGGACCTCATCCCAGGGCTGGCTGCAAGGACCATGATGCGGGGAGGGAGCAGAATAAACGGCGGTCAGTTAGACAGCCGTGCAAGTTTCCTCTTCCCCAGGCACCGCTTCGATGGCAGCAGAAGGACAAAGGTGAAGGAGCCCAGGGCCCAGGAGAGGGCAAGGGGAGCTGCACGGGAGGCACGGATCCATTGTGGCCTGGGAGAGTGACAGGTCAAGGGCAGAGCAGGGGGAGCTGCGGAAAGAGCCGCCCAAGGGAAGGGAGGGAAGGAGTCAGTGTCCCCAGGCCCCAACCAATGACCCGTAACCAATGGAGGTCCCAGGTCAGCAGGTCCCAGGCTGCGCCTTCCCAAGGCTCCAGGGAAGACCGCTCAGGCCTCATCCAGCTCTCCCTGCACCCGCAGCGCTCCGGTCTCTGCCTCGGTCTTCCCACGGCCTTCTCCCCTGTGTCTTTTCTGTCTCTTGTAAGGACCCCCTAATTCAGCATGGTCTCCTCTCGAAACCTTTCATGACGTCTGCAAGGGACTTCTTCCCAAATAAACTCACCTTTGCAGGTGCACGGGGATTCACAGGGTTAGGATGAGGACCTACAATTTCGGGGGCCACCGTTCAGCCCACCATGCAACCTCTACCACAGAATAATTTAAGGTGGCCCCCAACCCCATTTCCTTTGCCTTATCCGAGGGAGAGAGGTAGACTTCACAGGCCCCTCTGTGCAAGGCCCAAACTCTGGGCCCCACAGCGGACTTGGCTCCAGAGGCTCCCTGGCCCCAGCCTGGCCCCAGCCTGCTTCAGCTTCTGGTTTTTGGGAGCCGAGTGCGTGTGTCCCCTGCTAAAGCAATCACCTCCGCATGGCTCTGAGCCGGCCAGGCCAGGGCTCGCACCCAGAATTGTCTTCCAGAGAAACTGTTTGCATCTGTTTTAAGCTTGTGTCCTTGGGAACCTCTAGCTCTCCAGAGTTCACTGACTGGAGGGCAAATGCTTTTCATTAAGGTGGCAGGAGGAAGCTGACTCCCAGCCAGGGTGGGAGAAGGAAAGCCGCCGCACTGGCTGGCTTGGGGGGGTGGGGGCAGCAGCGCACAGCCTTTCAGTCGGGGGCTCCTCTCCACGTCGACAGGATGGGCTGCCCGCGGAGGAAGGCCCTGTCTCTCCTCATTATTCTTGTGCCGGTGCATCTGCACAGGGCTTTGTCGCAGGGAGCCAGCCCTGCAGGGCCAAGGAAGCCATTTCTCGAGCGGCTCCGCAGGCTGGAAGAGCAGGTGAGTGTCCCCACCACGTGGGACAGCTGTGAGTGCAGCTCTATGGCAGACGCAGCGACAGACGGTGAGCGTCCTGCTCTGGAGATGCAGACGTGAAACGCAGGCTTCTTTCCATCCGTGACTACTGTCCCCTGCAGTGGGGCACCCATAGAGTAGGCTGCTGGGCTCTGCTAGGAAGTCAAGCCAACCGACGTGGAGGACAGGTTGGGAGTCGGGCTGGGCGGTGGAGTGGGATGCCCCAAGAGGGGGCGCTGGAGGGGTGCTGGGGCGTGCTGGGCATCGGGGTGGGAGCTCTGCCGGCACTGCCCGCTTTGATCCCCAGAAACCACTCATGAAGCTCGCCCTGCCCTACGTCCACTCAGGCAGGACCCCGAGTGTCACAGGGGTGAGGCGTGCACGGTATGGGGGGTGTAGGGGAGATGGGAGCCTGAAGCCCTCACCCCACAGTGTGCACCCCAAAGACTTTGGGCTGGTCTCACGCGTCTCTGAGCAAGGCCACCACAGGGCTGGGTGTGGTCATCGGCCCAGCCCTGGTGCCGCTGCCTGAGGAGCCGGTCAGCGTGGGGCATGGCCGGGGGGTGACAGGCACCAAGAAGCGTGAGCGGGAAGGCTTGTCCTGCGTCCTCTCTGGCCCAAGGCCCCTGTGACTGCTGCGTGTCTTTTCTGTAGTTCCGGAGGTTCCAAGAGGTGACCTTAACCCACCTGCAAGACCTTGCCAGGAACTACAACCTGTCGTACGATGTCGATGCCCGGTTCCAGAGCCTGGCCTGCAAGACCCAGGCCGTGGCCCTGGCTGTGAACCAGTCACATGCTGCCGTGCAGGGTGACCTGAGCCACCTCAGGACACGGATGCAGAAGATGCAGCGCAGAAGCCGGAAGGTGGAGTCCAGGCTGCTGGCCCTGGGGGCTGCCCTGAGTGAAAGGCAGCACACCCAGGACAGGGAGGACCAAGAGGCGCGGAGGGGTGCCCTCTCCAGCCTGGCCCCGGCCGTGAGAGCCCTGCAGGACACGCTGGCTCACCTCACGGCCCTCGTGCAGGGCCAAGATGCCAGGCTGGGTGCTCTCGAGGCCCGGATGCAGGGGGCAGGTCCCAGCACCGCGACCCCGGCGCTGACCCCGGCCCAGCCCCTCCCCCCACCTGGGCTGCCCAGCCCCAGCTCCCCGGCGGAGCACAGGGGGAGGCAGGTGCTCAGACCACCTGAGACCGGTGACCCGCCTCAGGACTCTGCAGGCCATCCGCAAGGGACATGGGCACCCCCTGGCCCTGGCAGCCAGCGGGCGTGGCCCCCTGAGAAACCAGGAGAGAGTGAGTACCACAGCCTGCCCTTACCCTGTCGGCCTCCCCTCTCCTCCCTCGTGCCTCCTCAGGCCTCTGGTCCCTTCTGAGCAGCCTTCTCCCCCGAGCTGCGGGGAGAGGATACTTCACAGCCCTGGGCACCCCCCACAGAAACGGGGGCCATGGGGGAGGTGATGGCCTGTCTGCAGGCTCTTCCCAGCGCCCTGGAGCAGACATGCACAGACATCGGGTGCTGCCCAGGGGGTCCCCCACTCCCTCCTATGACCGCTCTCACAAGGGCTGGTGGGTTAGCAAGACGTCCTCCGCTGCTCGGGGAGGTGTTTTGTGCCGAGCGGGGTCCCACTGCGGAGCCGGCCCTCTGCTGTCTCGGATCTCCCAGGAGAGGGTTTCTTGGGCACTACTGCGGGGCGGCCTTGCCCCGGGTGCTGTGGGGTTGAGCAGTGGCCCCAGCCTCTATGCACTGGAGGCCTGTCCATGTTTGCCTTGTTTTTGACTGGATTGCTTCTCTGTCTGGCTGACCAGCCCTGGGGTCCCAGGAATCGGAAGCAGGGTCCCCCTCCCTCTGGGTCGCTCTGGCAGCCTCACCAATAAGACGGAGCTGACCAGCTGACCTCGGAGGGACCACCAGGGCCCCTGGGAAAGATATGGGGATCCCCAAAGTTCTGACAACTAAAATGCCTGCAGATATCCCTAGGTGTGTGCAGGGGGGCAGTTACCCCCAATGGCACCTGCTCTATGTTATTATTATGATGATGACTGTTATTTTAAAGAGAGAAAGGGGGCAGAAGGGGCTGAGCAAGAATCTCAAGCCGACAACATGCTGAGCTCAGAGCCCAACCCAGGGCTCGGTCCCACAGTCCTGAGATCACATGACCTGAGCCAAAATCAAGAGCTAGACACTTAACCGACTGAGCCACCTGGATGCCCCCTGCCCTAGATTACGACAGATACCCCTGAGGGGAAGATTGGGGCTGGGAGCCCTCCATCCTTGGGTCCAGTGGGGTGGCAGGTGAGACCTGTAGGTCCCCAGCCTGCCAGTCGGAACCCCAGACCTCACCCCACCCCATAGACCCCCCCTGTCAGGCTGACCTGAAGGGGGGTGGCCCCAAACACGTTCACATCCTGACCCCTGGGCCCTGTGGATGCAGCCCCTCGGGGGGTCAGGGGACTTTCCAGCTGTGATTACAGATTGTGAGACAGGAGGGGATCTGGGATTAACACCAGGGTCTTCTCAGGGGAGGCCGGAAGGTCAGAGAGGGAGCTGGGACCACAGGGACGGAGGTGAGAGGAAGGTACTTTGATGATGAGGAGGGGCCGTGAGCCACGGAGCGGGGGCTTCTCCGGAAGCTGACGGGCAGGAAAGGATTCTCCCTGGGACCTCCACCTGGAGCCAGCTGCCTCCATCATGACTTTAGTCGGAGGGACCAGCTCTGGCCTTGACCTCCAGAAATGGAAGATACTCAGTGCATGTTATTTGGAGCACCTGAGTCTGTGGGGCTCCTGCAGCTGGGGCCGTGCCTGCAGGCTCACTCCCACTGGGGCGTAGACCGCTCTGGCTCCCAGTCTCCCCACCTGCAGGATGGGCCCATCATGCCATGGGGCCCATGGGGACCCCGCTCGGCCGGCCTCCCGGCTCGTGCTGAGGCAGCCCCGCCGGGTCTGCAGCCCCTGCCTCCGCGTGCTGCCGGGGCTGACTCCCCTCTCTGTTTCCAGCCTGTGACGTGGGCCCCGTGCTGGTCTTCCCCAACGCCTCCACCCAGAACGTCGCCTTCCTCAGCCCCGGCTTCCCGTGGGGTCTGCGAGCCCTGTCCGTCTGCAGCTGGGTGCGCACGACCTCGGGCCGCCTGGGCACCCTGCTGTCCTATGCCACGGAGGAGAATGACAACAAGCTCGTGCTGCATGGCGGCGGGAAATCCCTGGCCCCGGGAGCCATCCACTTCGTGATCGGAGACCCGGCCTTCAGGGAGCTGCCCCTGCAGCCACTGCTGGACGGCCAGTGGCACCACGTGTGTGTCATCTGGACGTCCATCCTGGGCAGGTACTGGCTGCACGTGGACCGCAGGCTCGCGGCCACCGGCTCCCACTTCAGGGCGGGCTATGAGATCCCTGCAGGAGGGTCCCTGGTGCTGGGCCAGGAGCAAGACAGTGTGGGCGGTGGCTTTGACAGCTCTGAGGCCTTTGTGGGGAGCCTGGCAGGCCTGGCCATATGGGACCGGGCGCTGGTCCCCGGGGAGGTCGCAAAACTGGCCACCGGGAGGGAGGTCCCAGGGGGCGCCATCCTGACACTGGACGATGCCCAGTGGAGAGGCGGGTTTGTGCAGCAGGTGAACTGCAGCTGCCTGGAGCTCTGTCCCTGAGGCCCTGCGCTCTGGGTCCCCACAGGAGCAGCCTCCGCCGCCCTCAGCCACCCCCTCCCCAGCCACCCCAGTGCACGTGCCCTGTCCAGGGCCACTGAGGGACACCCTGGGCATTTGGATTTGCAGAGCTGAGATGTGGACAAGACGCTTTAAATGTATCTTTCTCTGAAACCGTGAAAAGTCTGTGGCTGGGTAACAATTCCTCACAGTGGGCCTAGCATTCCCCACAGCAAACGCTTTCTGTCTTGATTTTATACTATTCCCCAGCAGGGCAATGTGGGAGGTAGGGAGCGGACTGACAGGTGCAGTGGGGCTGTGGGAGGACCCGTGGGCTGTGATGTCATTCCCTCCTGGGGGGGCAGGACTCTGTGGGGGCCTCGCGTCTGGGCTGGGTTTGCCAACGGAGAGCCCTGTTTTCGTGGTACCTGGCTGGGTGCATTTGAACGGCCCTCTCTCGAGGTGGCTTGGAAAGCCCCCGGGTGGTCCTTGCTGCCATGTCCCTCATGAAAAGGACCAGGAATCCATTGCCTGCCCCGAAGCCCCAGCGACTTGACCGGTCGCCCCCCCGGGGCCTCCATCAAGGTGCCGCTGTGGGAGTCTGTGAAGGGAGCAAGTGATTCAAGCGATTCAGAAACAAACGGGAGCAATAGCAGGCAGCACTTTCAAGGCACCCTCGTTGGGGTACTATGGGAGCAGAAGCCAGGAGGCCACCGGGATGTGTGTCCAGTGCAGAGATTGTTAGTGAATTCACAGAGCTGTGCCCCCATCACCGCAACCTAGCTTTAAGGTGTTTCCATGCCCCCCCAAATCATGCCTGTTAGTGGTCGCTCCTGTCCCCCCCAGCTCCGGTGCCCCCTGACCGGGACCCCACACTGCTCTCCATTCACCTGCTTCCAGTCTCTGGCTTTTGTGAATAAAGCTCTTCGAGCACTCTCACATGAGTCCTTGTGCATTCATGGGTTCCTGTTTCCCTTGAGCGGGGGCCTGGGGCTTGAATTTCTGGGTCTCGTGGGGAACTCATGTCTGAACTTTCAAAGAAAGACCGGTTTGCAGAGGAGCTGCCTCCCTCTCCGTTCCCACCCCACCCCTGCCGGTGTCAGCTAGATGTCTGCCTGCCAATGTTTATTTTTGCAATTCTGAAGCGAGGCCCCTAGAAGATCAGGCACCGACAGAAGGGCCTTCCGTTTCAGTGTGATGAAAAGGAACCCCTACGGTATCGGGGATTCTCATGGGAGAACCAAATACAAGCTCACACAATCAGGAAGGAGGCCATGAAGACAGGAGAGGGTGCTCGGGCAAAGGGGGGCACCACGGCTGGGAGAGGCAGGGAATCACCGAGTTCAGAAACAGCCTCGGTTCTTAGAACTCTCCTTGCTTTATTTTTTTTATTTTTAAAAGATTTTATTTTTAACTAATCTCCACACCCAATGTGGGGCTTCAGCTCACGACCTCGGGATCAAGAGTCCCACACTGCACCAGCTGAGCCAGGCATATGCCCTGAGAACTCCCCCAGTTTTGTTTTTTTAAAGATTTATTATGCATTTGTTTGGGAGAGAGCACGCATGTGCGCATGCATGAGAGCTTGGGGAAGGGCTGAGGGAGAAAGAGACTCCCGAGCTGACTCACCGCAGAGCACCCCATGCATTGGGGGTGGGGGGCACTCAATCCCCGACCCTGAGATAATGACCTGAGCTGAAACCAATGGTCAGATCTCAGGCTTAACTGACTGAGCCACCCAGGAGCCCCTCCCCCACGTCACCCTCGCGCCAGCCAGACTGGCCTGGCCTCTCAGCCCTGAAGCTGCTCCTTGAGGGAAGTGCTCTATCCAAATAAGGACTTCCTGGGTCCTCTAGGGCACTCCCATCTCTGCAGAGCTGTGGTCCCAGCCATCAGGGGCTGTGAGGTGTTCAGACGAGGTGGCTGCCTCCCCATGAGTCAAGATCAAGAGGAGGCATTCTAGGACCGAAATCCCCCTGGGTGGCTCCATGGGTGCTCCCTGAATCACTGACTTTGGCTTCCCCTTGCACTTCCCCAGGGCACATGCACCTTTAGGGACCATCTCGGGCTCTTCTTTCCTGGGCCCCTGGGACTTTCTCCGGAGGTCTTGGGATGACATGCTGCTTTAGGGAACACTGGTAATCTCTTTCTTAAGGGACAGCAGGGTCCCCAGCATAAAAAGACCACACAGGGTACTATTTCCGGGCCCTCCCCTTCTTGTGGGTACTTTTAACACCTGGGGTACCCAGGATGGCCCACCATTCATAGCAGCATTCCCCTACAAGTCCACAGACCCTAAAGCTGCAGGAATAGGGCAGAGACAGCAAGCCACATTCATACTCGGGAAGCTTTGTGGGGAGTGGGATTCCAGGAGGACAGAGTGGGCTGGGGAAGGGCTTGGAGTCAGGGCTGAGACAGCTTCAGGGAGAGCTCTGGTCACTGAGAATTTGGTCTGTCCAGCAAGACAAGGGAAGCCATGCACGGTTTGAAGCAGGGCAGTCTGAACACAAAACTCGAGCAATTGGCCATCCCCACAGGGTCAGTTTCCCCCCTCCCTGCCCAACCTTGCATTCTGAAGCCTGACCACCTGTGGTCCATCAAACCCTATCAATGACCTGAGCCTGTTGTGTTTCCAGGTAAGGACAGCATGACCCTGAGGTGCCCTTCTCATGCTACAGAGTCTGGGGCCTGGTGAGAAGCTGGGGTTGGCTTCTCCCTCCCCACCCCATGCCCTCAGCCTGTTTATCCTCCAGAAGGACCACTCAGCCCCCACAAGTGCAGTCAGACCCCTCATCTGTCTGACAGCTTTGGCCTTCGGGACTGGCCACAGAGATGCCCCCCGACCTCCAGCAGGAACCCCTTCTCCAGTCCAGTCGGGCATCCATGCCCAGCCCCAGCCCACCTGAGCCTCACAGCTGGTGTGCCAGGCCACAACTGGGGGCCGTCACACTGCCCCGGTCCATCACTCGAGAGGATAAAGCCAGATGACACGAATGAGAAAACACCCTTTTTGGAAAGAACGTTGTTCTCGGAATTTCCAAAAGAGCATTGCACAGTCATTGTAGGGAAAATTCAAAACCCTGTCCCACTTCTCTTATTCTGGTTTTCGTTCTGATTTCGAGTTATGTGGGGGGAGGGACTCTATTCCTTTCTCAGCCTCAGAGCCTCTGAAACACCCCATAAACTATTTTCTTTTGACAAGTTTCATACCTAAAAAACAGAAGTTGCAAGACGAACACATTGTGGTCATACAGGTTGGGCCTAGCCTGACCGCGTCAGCACCCGGCCACATCTGGTCCCCTCTGTCGCTGGCTCCCGTCCCCATGATGGTGGAGGTGCCCCGTCCCAGCCCATCCCCCCGCATAAGCCCCGTGTCTCCTGAGAACAAGGACTTTTCCTGCGGTGACCCCAAGACAATGTTCACCTTGGGCAGGGAACCGGGCAATCCCCCCACCCAGCCCAGTGCACGCCCAAGGTCTGCCAGTCGTCCAAGCGAGGCCGGAGCCGCCGGGAGCCTTCAGCTGTCCTGTCCCTTCAACCCCATCACGGAGGGCGGTCCTGGCCCTTCGCGGCGGAGCACAGCCGCCTAGCAGGGTGTGTGCAATTGCCCGGTGGTGAGGGACGCCATGCCCCAGAGCCGCGCGTCCTCGTCAGCACAAGCCCCGGGAGGCCCAGGCGGTGCTCAGCCTGTCCTGGGCTCCGGGGGGCATCCGCGGGGCTTCCAAAATCCTACATGATTATAGAAGACATGATTTCTTCCCCTTCCCGCTTGTCGGTAACGTGCAGGCAGATGCCGAGACCGCGCACGGAGTCCGCACGCAGCGGACCTGCCCGGACGGTGGAGGACCCGCCTGCGACCGGTCGTTCCTCCCGCGCCGCCACCTGCTCCGGGAGGGACAGCCTGCCCGCCTTCCTCCCCCTTCCTCCTGTCCAGTCCTCGCGGATCCCGGCTCCATTCTCCGTTCTCGGGGACCCGGTCCCCGCTGGTCACCTGAGTGGCGGTGGAGCACCCTCCGCCCCAGACGGCACTGGGGCGCGGCACTACAACTCCCAGAAGGACCCCGCGCGCATGACCCCGCGCGGCCGCCGTTGTGCCTCAAGTGCGCAGGCCTCGCGGGTCACGTGGGCGCGGCGCGGGTCACGAGAACAAACACCCGGTCGCCGCGCTTCCCCCGCCGGGCCGTCTGCCGCGGATCATGGCTAACGTGTCTAAGAAGGTGTCGTGGTCCGGCCGCGACCTGGACGACGACGAGGCGGCGCCGCTGCTGCGGAGGACGGCGCGGCCCGGGGCGCGGGCCGGGGAGAGCACGCCGCTCTTGAACGGGGCTGGGCCGGCGGCCGCCCGTCAGGTGAGGCCGGTCCGCCGGGAGAGCCCCGGGCCCGCGCCTCAGTCTCCCCGCGCCGGGAGCCGGCCTCGCCGTGGCGGGCGTGGACCAGGTCCTCCGCGCCGCTCGCACTCGGGGGTCAGCGGCTCTGGCATGCGGAGGGTGGCTCCCTCGCCGGTGGCCTTGTGCCTGGCCGGTGCTGACCGGCGCGTCGGTGCTCCGATCGCCACCCGGTGAAGAGGAGGGGATGTGCCGCGGTCGGGCGCGGGAATGGGCCCGGGGTCGTCTTCCGCACGTGGCAGCGCTGGCCTCGGAATCGAGGCCCTGGGGCTCTGGGGTCCCGGAAGGGAGGAAGCTCGGGGCCGGGTGGCTGCGGGGCTCGAGGAGCAGGCCGAGCTCACCGTGACCCTGTGCTCCGAGCGCGCACGAGCTGCCGGCCGCCGGCTGCTCTCGGTAGTGCGGCGCTCTGCGGGCCCCTTCTCTGCACGCGTCCGTGCGGGGCGATCTTAGGGGTGGTGGGTGTCTCCACCGCGGTTTCCTCACCAGTTACGCGACGGGAGAGCGTGCAGACCCGCGCTCTAAGCAACAGGTCAGAGCGGTTGCGCCGCTCGGTGACTCGGGTTGCGGCTTTGCAAGCGTGCACGGGTGTTGTGTTGATTTTGAGTTAATGAGCTGTTTCTCTTTGTCGCTCGGTCTTACTCTGCTTTTGGTTGTTATTCTTGTTCCTTTTTTCTTCTCTGTCCATTAACCATTGGAACAGTCCTCAAAAAGCGGGAAGGAGGCAAACGTCAGGCCGTTTCTGTAGGGCTTATCCCCAGGTTGCCTCCCTCCCTTGGAAATGCATGAGCGTGAAAGTGCAGGTCTACTCTTTGAGTGGCATCTTGTTCGGAAATGCCCTCTGTTATCTACACTAGAAGTGACCTGAAATGGCTAATTTGGAGGGGAGGGCCTTAAGGGTGCTTTGTTATTTTTTCCTTCTAAAAGAAAGTAGCCTAGGGTCTATGAAAGGGAATCGTGAAACTGGCTTTAAGAGTCGACAGGGAAAGCGCTAGAAACATTGAGGTGGAATTTGGGTTTATCTCAGGACTGAACGTGTGTTTCCCACTTTGCAAGTTGACCAAAGGAGTTGGCTTTTTTTTTTTTTTTTTTAAGAAGAGTCTTTTGAACTCTTAAAAAAAATCGTTAAAAACTGTTTGCAAACTATTGCGCATTTGTGTTTAGTAACACCTGACTAGCTTCTCTTAAACAACTGAAAAAGAATTACTATGCACATACTGTGTGCCTGGCTGCCTGCAATTTACCCAGAACAGAGGTGCAAAAGCAGCTTCCTTCCTACTGGCTGCAGGCTCGTGGAGAAGCATGCCTGGTGCTCTGTGAAGACTGAGGGGCCCCAAGGGCAGGAGAGGTACCATCGGGGTCCAGTCTTGAGTGCAAGACGCACAGGCAGTCCGACAGGTGGGAAAGAATGGAGAGCGTCCATGGGATCCTCTGTGAGTTTGGAAAGTAGATCGGAGCAGGGAGAGAGGTAGGTCAGACCTGTAGGGGACAGCTCTTGGCTTTGAATCCAGCTTTCTCTCAGGGGGAGTCCTGCAGGAAGCTGGAGATTTCAGTCTTCAGGGATCATTCAGACTGATGGCAAGGGGGAAACCGCTACGCACCCCAGGAGGCAAGCCCCGCGGCCTCTGCTGCCTCAGGGTGACCCCCTGCAGGAAGGTGAATGTGTGTGCCGTTCTGAGCAGTGCCCGTCCCGGCTGGTGGATGGTGGCCACTCTGTGGATTAGTACCGGAGACAGCATGAAAGTGACGGTCTTTGGGTTATTGCTCACCAGGTGACCCCACTGGCAGCTGATGGGATTCCTTGATGCCAGCTTTCTTGTGGGGAAGGTGTGCTCTGGGCTCGCAGGGCAAGTTCAGAGTTGGGCTCGGGGGCACCCTAGCTCTGCGGCAGACAGTGGCCTGTGAGGTGCTGCCAGTCGGGGGCCATTGGAACCAAAAGGACACCCCGGACCAACAACCATCCTGTGGACACGTCCTAGTGACTCTGACGTGGGAGCTCATCTTGGCCACCTCCCGGCCCTTTGGGGTTTCTTGCCCGACACCCAGAGTGGGATGGTGGTGGCGTGGGCACAGCAGAGCCGGCCAGCCTCCTGAAGCTGTTGCTTGGGGAGGCATGTGCCGTGTGGCTGCCTGGCAGGCTGCTGAGTGCCCCACGGGGAGAAGCATGGCCCTGGGCAGGAGAGACCTGGCCGCCCTGAGCTAAGCCTCCACCTGCCCCGGAGCAGCTGTTCAGAGGCCCCTGTGGGCTGCTCTTCCCTTTGTCAGGCCCCTGGGCCCAACATGCTGGAGCAGGGGGTCATGGTGAGTTACCAGAGCGTCACTGCCATTCAGCCGCTGGGAGAGAGTGAGGTCAGCCAGCAAGTCATTGTCATGTGTGTGGGCAGCGGGAAGCGGAGCATTTCCAGAGCTTCTGCAGGGAATTCTCAGGCAGAAACAGACGCTCTGGAGGCGGAGGGTGGGATAGCCGTGGAGTTGGTGACTGTGGGACATTTCCAGGGCCCACGGCTTCGGGAAGCTCCTCCTGAGACACTTGGCAGCACGGGGTGGGGATAGGACTCTCAGGTTTAGAATCCGTTCTAAGGATCCAGCTTCTTTGGGAACTGGCTTACTTCTGTGTCCTGCCCATACAGCTGGGGCCCCAGACCGCAGCCTGGAGTGCCAGGGGCAGCAGAGGCGGCGCTCACGGGTGGCTCATCTGTCGTCCTCACTGGCCCCTCGAGCTGTGCTCTGCAGTAAGCAAGCACCCCATCTTCCTCCGAGGTGGCTCTTAGCACCGGGCTCAGCTCCTCCTGGAGGTCCCTCCTCGCTCTCTGCCCACCCATGGCCTCGCTGGTAGGGTTGGGGTGGGCTGCCTGAGGGCTGCCCAGGTCTGTGTCCCTCCTGCCTTTGGTTTCACCTGTGCGGGGTCAGTGAGAGCTGAGGGACAGGACTGGGCCCAGGCTTAGACTGAGGGTCCTGGGACTGCGCCCCCCCCCCCCCACAGCGCAGTCCTTCTCCTCACTGGGATGGGGTTCAGCCTGCAGGCCTCCTCATCAGCCTGACCTCACAGGCTTCCTCACGTTTGCAGTTACCCTGTTCATGGGCGTCTGTGTGCTTAGCCTGGAAGCCTGTGGCTGCTGGAGCCCCGTGTCCTCCGTGCTGAGCGTGGAGCCTGGTGGCTGCGGGAATACACACCAGTCCAGCGGGACAGGTCATGGCCTTGGGATTGTTTGTAAACTTGGTTTTACTGTGAGTGAGAACATACAACAGAATTCACCGCCATGACCAGCGCACAGCTCCCTGCACTCAGAGGCCTGCATGCTGTTGTGTAACTGTCCCGCCAGCTCCCTGGGGAACTGGGCCGCCTTGCACAACTGAAACTGTCCCCATGAAACACCCAGCACCCGCCCCTACCCAGGCCCTGGGGCCCACCCTTCTGCTTTCCCTCTCTGTAAACCTGACTGTTTTAGAAGTCTCACACTGTGGCATGTGTGTCTTTTTGTGACAGGTGGCTTTCTTCAACATAATGTGCCCGAGATTCGTCCCTGTTCCCCGTGGTAGCAGGTTGCAGAATTTCCTTCCTTTTCAAGGCCCTGCGACCTTCTGCTGCCCGGGTGGGCCCTGGCCAGTTTTCCCACTCATCTGTCAGGGGACGCTGGTGTCGTTTCCAGCCCTTGGCTGATGTGAGTCACATGGGTTCCCATGTCCAGGGGTTGGATCCCTGGGTCACGTGGTCATCCCATGTCTTTGAGGACATGCCAGGGGTCGGATCACTGGGGCACGTGGTCGTCCCACACTGCTCTCCACAGCTGCTGTGCCGCCGTGCACCCACCCAGCGTGCTTCCGGCCCCCTCCCTGGCTCACGCTGCGCTGGGGGCAGCATGTCCTTGTGGTTCGGCTGCTGGTGTCAAGTGTGTTTTCATGTGCTTATTGGCTGTGCGTGTGTCACCGTTGGAGATGTGTCTTCAGGTCCTCTGCCCACTGTTTCTTTTCTTTTCTTTTCTTTTTTTCCCCCCACTGTTTCTTACCAGGTTGTTTTGTTGACTTCAGTTCCTGACGTGAGGCAGGTGTTAACTCCTTTCGGGTGCGCGATCTGTAGTACGTTCTCCCGTACTACAAGAGGCACGGAACTCTCTTGTCCTGCCTCTAGGTCGCCCCTCCCGCACCCAACCTGCTCCCATTCCCCCGGGCCCGACGTTTTGAGGTCGGGTCAGTGCGGCTGCTCAGTGTGTAATTTGTGGGATTGGCCACTTTTCCTTGGCATCAGTCCCCAGAGCCTCTGTCTGGCCTCTTGTACGTGTTGTAGTTGGAGGAGCTGGTACGTGATCTAACCTGTGTTCAAGGGGAAGACACAGACACTTCGAGGAGATCACTGAGCTCTAAATCAGCTTGCTTCACCACAAAAGATATTTTCTGGAAGATGCACGTACAGCCCAAAGAGAGAAGCGGGGGCGGGGGGGAGAAGGGAGGGGCCGCCACCTCCCAGTCGAGGCATGCCCTCCTGGGGTGCCCCCCTGCCCTGCTGGCGTCCTCTGGTCAGGGGCTAAGGGCCTGTATCCCCTGAGCCAGTAAGTCTGTGCTGACTAGACTGTTCGTTTTTTTTTTCTTTTGGAAGATTTTATTTGTTAGCGAGAAAGAGAGCAGGGACAGAGGAAGAAGCAGGCTGCAGGTAGGGAGCCCTGTGTGGGACTCGATCCCAGGACCCTGGGATCATGACCTGAGTGGAAGGCAGATGCTTCGTTGACTGACAGGGGACAGGCATCCCCTGACCTGACCGTTCTTGTCACACCTCTCCCAAGGCTGCCGCGTGGCTCTTGGAAACTGCAGAGGCGAGAGGAGATGTGTGATGGGTCCTGACTTTGGGTCCCTTGTTGCGGAGGGGTGACGGTCCCATGTAACCGAGCTTCTTTCCTGGTCACTGGTGGGGGCGTTGGAAGTGACCAAACAGCCTTTCTCTATGGCTCCGTCTGCCGGTTCGGGGTGTGGATCCCGTCACACTGTCCACGTGGCCTGGCCTTGCTCAGTGGGGTCTGTCCATCTGTGCACCCTGTCTGGCTGGCCGGTCTGTGTGTACAGACATATCCCCGGGGATGTGCATTTGGTGTTGCTGTGGCTAAGCTGCGGGCTGGGTGGTGGCCCAGACCCCTTCCTGCTCACACGTGTCCTGTCAGTGGAGCGGAGGTGGCAGCCAGCTTGAGAACGGGGGTTCCTTGCGGGGCCGGCACGGTGGCCAGCAGGGATAGTTCTCCTGGAGTCGGTGGTTTGGGGACACTGTCGGTGTTCTTTTTTTTTTTTTTAAGATTTTATTTATTTATTTGACAGAGAGAGATCACAAGTAGGCAGAGAGGCAGGCAGAGAGAGAGGAGGAATCAGGCTCCCCGCCGAGCAGAGAGCCCGATGCGGGACTCGATCCCAGGACCCCGAGATCATGACCTGAGCCGAAGGCAGCGGCTTAACCAGCTGAGCCACTCAGGTGCCCCGACACTGTCGGTGTTCTTAAAGAGAAATGGGTTTCTCTCCGCCACCCCCGGTCGCTGGCTCTCGGTATGCGTGTGTGAAGGGCGCCCATCTGTGCGCGGGGAGCATGGCAATGCCCGTGTGCACACGCGGCTCAGAAGGCCCCCTGGTGGGGCAAGCATGTGCAGCCCGAGCCTGCGGACTGTGCATACTGCAGCGCCCTGCTTGGGCAGTTGGTACGTCAGGCGCGGCGAGAGGTCAGGCAAGAACACGTGCAGCGACACACGGGGATGCAAGTGCTGCCGTCACGGGGCTCCTGTTCCCACGTGAGGGGTCCAGCAGGGAGACCGGCGCTATGGGGTGCAGGGTGAGCTGACTGCTGAGCTGCTGGTGTGGCAGGAGGAGGGTCATCTGCTCCCGGCTGAACCCATGGGGCTGTGGTTCCGGGGGCCGGTGTGGGTGTCGCGGTCATGGAGGGCCGCAGGGTAAATGACGGGGCAGCCAGTTCCACCTGCGCTGCCGAGGAACCCCGGGTCGGGCTTCCATGCAGCATCTGGGATATACCGACCCCAATCGAAACAGGTTTCACGGCAACGCACACCTGCCGGGCGCCTGTGTTCTGCTTCCCAGGCCTCTGCCATGCGGTGCATGTGAGGACAGTCAAGTGCCTGCCTGTCTGTCCCCGGGGACTGACAGGAGTGTGGCTGTGTGTCTGGAGGGCCTGCCTGGAAGCCGGGGACGGCTCCCTGCCTGCCAGAGCCCCTCAGTCTCATGATGAGGGGACTCGGGAAGTGGCTTGGGTGGGGGAACCTGGGCGTGGGCGACCTTCCGATCTCATCCCCAGGGTTGGCAGGTGTCTGCCGTTTCGGCCGTGTCTTAGGCCAAGGTAATAGGGGGCCCTGTGGGGAAAAGAAGGCCTGGGCTCATGCAGAGTCTGGACTTGTCTGGGGTCCAGCACTGGTCACATGACCTGCGGCTGAGCACCTGCAATCTCTCTTCCAGTCGCCACGTTCAGCATTCTTCCGGGTTGGACAGATGAGCAACGTGGAGCTAGACGATGAGATGCTCGACCCGGTGAGTAGTGGATTCGCTCCACCCTGCAGCTCTCAGCCCCTGCCCACCCCCAGGAAGGTCACGGCCCGCTCTTGTGGAGGTGCCGAGCAGAGTGCAGGGGTAAACAGCAAACAGGAAGGCGATGGACAGCAAGCAAGGCAGTGTAGAGCTCGGGGACAGGTACAGGCAGCTCTGTCCGGAGCGAGGAGGCAGGTGTGGACAGTTCCGTGCAGAGTGGGAGGGCAGGTGTGGGCAGTCTCTGCAGAGCTGGGGGACAAAATGATGAGCAGACCGTGGGCGGGCCCCCAGAGCCTGGGCAACCAAGGAAGTTGGCTCTGAGGGTCTGTGTCCCCTGAGGCTGATCTACATGAGCAGAGATGGGGCAAGTGCATGCAGGAGGTTGCCCTGAGCCTGTCCTATGCAAATGGAGGAAGCAAGGCCAGAGGAGCCGGCAGCACGTGTGGGACAGGGGCCCTGAGTGGGCAGGAGGTGGGCTCTGGGGACAGGGATCTCAAGGGTCAGGGACCTTTAGATAGGGACCTTTGGACCTTTGTCCTCTTCTCCTGCCCCCGTGCCAAGCTGTGTGGTAGCTGGCAGGGAATGTTTCTTGAGCCTGCCCTGTTCTCCAGCCTTGCACTTGACTTCCTCCCCAGGGTTTTGCGGTTCTGACCTTCCCCCCCTCTGATGGCCAGTGACGGCCAGCTGATCTTTCCTGCACTGGTGGCCACGTGTATGTCTTCTTTGCAGCAACATCTCTTCACATCCTGTGCCACTCTAATCGCGTTGTTTGTATTTTTGTCGTTGGGTTACAAGAACTCTTTGTATATTAGACGCGTGTTGTTGGTCAGGTACGAAATCTGCAGACCCCGTCTTAGGGTGTCTTCTCGCTTTCTGACAGTGTTTTTGAAAGCACAGAGCCTATTTTATTTTATTTTTTAGAGAGTGGGAAGGTGCAGTAGGGGAGAGGGAGAGGGAGATGGAATCTGGAGCGGGTTCCAGGCCCATCGCAGAGCCTGACACAGGGCTTGATCCCACGACCCTGGGATCATGACCTGAGCCGAAATCAAGAGTAGGACACTCAGCCTTTGACTGTGGCTCCCAGGTGCCCCACAAAAGCTTTGATTGTAAGTACGTCAAGTTGTCTGTTGTGTTGTTGGTGCCGTGCTGTTGGCGTCGTGTTGAAGAAGCCACTGCCTAGCCCAAGATCATAAAGATTTTCTGTTTTCTTCTGAGAGTTCTCTGACTTTAGACCTTTGATCCATTCATTTTTCACCGATCTTGTGTTCAGTGGAGGAAAAAAGGTACGAGCTCATTCGCGTGTGGGTGTCTGGACTCTCAGGACCCTCTCTCTGAAAAACCAGTCTTTCCTAATGAGTCATCTAGGCACCGTCTTAGAGAACCAGTTGGCCATGAACACGAGGGTTTCTCTCGGGGCTCTGCTTCTCTTGCACTGATGCCCGTGTCTGTCCTTGTCCCCGGGCCATGCCCTCTGGAGGACTAGGTCTTTTGTGGTGAGTTTTGAAACTAGGAAGTGAGAGTCCTCCAGCTTTGTTTTCCTTTTGCCTTTTCTGTAAGATTTTATTTACTTATTTTGAGAGAGTGCATGAGCACAAGCAGGGGGAGTGGCAGGCAGAGGGAGAAGCAGACTCCCTGCTGGGCAAGGAGCCCGACACAGGGCTTGATCTCAGGACCCCGGGATCATGACTTGAGCTGAACACAGACGCTTCACCGGCTGAACCCCCCAGGTGCCCCTGTTCTCCTTTTTTAGGGTCGTTTTGGCTGCTCGAGACCCTGTGCATTTCCATGTAGTTTCAGGGCTGCCCGCCGCGGCTTCACTCCCAGTCTCCTGACAGAAGGACGCAGCATCCTTCCGTTCATTCTTGCCTCCCACTCCTCCCGGCAGCGCTCTGTGGTTGTCAGTGTACATGTGTTCCTTCGTCGAGTGTATCTGGGGAATACACTTCAGTTATTTTATTCTCGCTGCTTTTGTCACTGCAGTTCTCTGGATTTCCTTCCTGGCTGTGCTTGCAGGCGTGTGGAGAAGCCCGTGGGTTTGCGCACCAGCCTTCTGTCCTGCAGTCTTTTTGAGCACGTTATTCTGATAATTTCTTAGCGTATTTTTGGGGATTTTGTGTATGCGAGGTCATGTCATCTACCAATAGTGAGTTTCATTTCTTCCTTTCTGCTCTGGATGCCTGTTATCTCTTCTTGCCTCCCTGCCATGGTCGGAGCTCCAGGGCCATATGGAGCAGGCGGGGCCCGGGCAGGTGTCCTTGTCGTGTTCCTGATCTGAGGGGAGAAGCTTCTGTCTCTCACCGTTGACTGGGACGCTCGCCGTGGGGTTTTCCTGGACACCCTGATCAGGCTGAGGATATTCTTTCTGTTCTTACTCTGTTACGTATTCTTGTCTTGAAGGAGTGTTAGATATTTGTTAGATCAATTTTCTGAGTCTGTTGAGATGATCGTGAGGACTTTGTCCTTTATCCTGTCGCAGCAGTGTTGAGGGTTGTGAGTACCACACTGCAGATGCTGAACGTGTGGGTTTCCTTAGCAATTCGCTCTCCCGTCCTCTGCAGACAGCAGCTGGGTGTCCTACAGCTTAACTCAGTTCTGACACCATCTGCCAGGCATGAGTGCAGACCCCCTCCCCAGGCTGCCGGCCGGGTCCCACGAGACCGCCCCCATGTCCAGGCTGTCACCAGCTATAAGTCAGGGTTCCAGACCTCCTTGTCCAGCCATAATTTGCTAGAACGGCTCACAGAACTCAGGGAAACTGGTTCATTGTCAAGGACAGGACCCGGGAACAGCAGAAGGAAGACACCCACAGGGCGGGCGGGGTGTGGAAGGAGCACAGGGCTTCCAGGCCCTGCCCCCTGCCGGCACCCCTATGTGCCTGGAGGCTCCCATACCCCTTCCATTCTTAGGGGGCCTCGGGGCTGATGGGCTCCTCAGTCGTGGGTGATAGGCTCAGTCTCAGCCCCTCCCCCTCTGCAGAGGTCACGGGTCAGGGTGTGGAGCTGAGAATCTGCCCTCTGGTCAGCCTTGATCTCTCTGGCTGGCAGCCCCCACCGGTCCCTGAGCGCATAGAGAACACCCTCTAGAGAGGCCACAGGATTTCAGACGTGGGGGCAGCACCTGGGACACAGACCAGGAACATGTTTCCCACAGTTTCACAAACACCATGTCACTTGAGTTCTGGTGTGTAGCTGGGATGATCCTGACCTGCCCGTGGTGCCGCAGGGCATGGGCCTGCACTTGCAGCCTCCTGGCTTCGTGGGACACACAGACATGTGCCCCCCCGCCCCTTTTCCTTGCTCTGTTCCTGCATATGCTGGTTGTCAGGTGTGCGGCTCTGCTTCTTTCTTCTGCAGGAGACGGACCCCCCTCACCCTTTCCCCAAGGAGATCCCGCACAACGAGAAGCTGTTGTCCCTCAAGTACGAGGTGGGCCTTCTCCCTCGCCGCCCCTACCCCATGCAGACCCTCGCCCCCTCGCCCCTCCCCCTTCTGCCCCATGACCCAGGAGCACCGGGGTCAGCTGTGTGTCTTGTGTGCCTTCCTGCAGAGCTTGGACTACGACAACAGTGAGAACCAGCTGTTCCTGGAGGAGGAGAGGCGCATCAACCACACGGTGAGTCTGCGCTGGTGTCCTCACCATGCACCCTGCTCTCAGCTGCCCTCGTGCTGCCCCCTGGCCTGGGTGCAGCCCCCTCCCACCCCCTCTGGGGTCCTCCAGCCTCCGATCCTGGTTTGTGTCCTGGAGCCAGAGACGCCTAGGGACAGGGATGGGAGTGGGTGTGTTAGGTGGGTGTGATGGAGGAGGACAGGCAGTCGTCAGCTGGGTGCCTGCGCTATCAGCCACTGACTGTGAACTGGTGGGGAAGGTCCACCGCCTCTGAGATGTTGACCAGAGGCTGCCTTCCCTGGATGCGGGGTCCCGCACGCATTGCACTGGTGGTGGCCTGCAGAACCCCTGGGGCTGGACGCACCATGTCCAGAGGGGCCTGTGGTGGAGGTGCCTGCACCGTGCCTGTTTCTGATGGTTGCCCTCCCCGCAGGCCTTCCGGACGGTAGAGATGAAGCGCTGGGTCATCTGTGCCATGATTGGAATCCTCACGGGCCTCGTGGCCTGCTTCATTGACATCGTGGTAGAGAACGTGGCTGGCTTGAAGTACAAGGTCGTCAAGGACAGTATCCTTTGTCCGAAGTCCCTGGCAGAGAAGGCGGCGCGGGCTCCACCGGGTGGGGTTGTGCAGCTCTGAGCCGGCTAGCGGTGAGGCCTCCCTGCCAGGCACGTTTGCCATCCTCACGGGGGAGGCGTGGCTGCGTGGGGGCATCGGGGGCCAGGGTGGTGCTACGGGCCCAGGAGGGCAGCAGGCAGGCCAAGGGTGAAGCTGCCAGTCGTCCTTGATGAGCACCAGATATCGACAAGTTCACGGAGAGGGGCGGGCTTTCCTTCTCCCTTTTGCTGTGGGCCACGCTGAACTCCGCGTTCGTGCTCGTAGGCTCTGCAATCGTCGCCTTTGTGGAGGTACGGCTGCCAGGGGGCTCCTGTGGGAGGGAACCCTGAAGCCTGTGCCAGCAAGGTCCACGCGGCTACACTGGCAGGGCCTCTGGTGCAGACATTCCGTGTTCTGGCAAAGCAGAAGGCGGCGGGGCCTCAGCAGCAGGGCTGGTCTGGGTGGAAGGGAGCACCCCTTCCTGGACTTCTCCCAGAAGCCTCCATTCCTGTGGCCTGCCTCTCTCTTGGCTTCTCCCCTGCCATGAGTGTAGCATCCGGAAGCTCCTATCTGCAGTGCCCGTCCCCCACCCCTGGGACACTGGGCCTCTTTTCCGCTCAATTCCCGACCCCTCCCATGGCCTGCTCCCCGTTCCCCACCATCATCACTGCCTCTGGAATAAGAGGAAGCAGGAGAGGAACCCAGCTCCATGGGCAGCTGTCCTGTCCCGGGCACCGTGTGGCCCTGTCTGCTGGGACCCATGGGGGCTGTAGCACCGCCGTCGCTCGGCCTGCTCAGTGCTGATCTCTCTCCTTCCAGCCGGTCGCCGCTGGCAGCGGGATCCCCCAGATCAAGTGCTTCCTGAACGGGGTGAAGATCCCCCACGTGGTCCGGCTCAAGGTGAGGCCCGGAGGCCGCGCTGGGCGGGAGCTACGGTGGGTCCCCGAGCGCCTCTGGGACTTGGCCAGACCCTCCTTGTGCTGCCCATGAGCTTGGGTGTGCATTTCACGTAAACCTGCTTCAGAAGGGGCTAGAATTTTCTCTTACATACTGTAAATTAGGTACTTGTGCTTAAACGGGGCGGCAGCTGGGCTCACCAGCCGTGTGGAACGTGTCCGTATATTCTGCGTGGTAGTTAGTATCTCAAGGTCAGAATAGCTCTGTTGGAGTGGTAGGTACTCTTTCCGTGAGTTTTTTCCTGTTTTTGTAGTTTTCCTTAACGTTCTGCTTAATATTCTTGACAACGCCCTAATTCTGAAGAGATTGGGGCATCTAGGAGTGTGGTTCCTCCGTGGCCATCTCCAGGTGTCGGGTCGGCATGCCTCAGGCAGAGGCTTCTCTTGGCTCGTCCGGGGCGGGGTGCTCCCGGGGCCCTGGGCTGTGTCCCAGGGGTGGGGACCTGCAGTGGCAGCCTGAGGAGCAGGGCTTGTACCCGCCACATGCAGCGGGGTCCCCCTGGTGGGTGCAGGGTCAGCAAACACACCTGGGCTGTGTCTAGTGAAGCAGAAGCTGCTGCTTCCGGCTTTCAGGGGTGCACAACTTCTCGGGATGAGAGATTTGAAGGTTCGAGAAGAATCAGCCGGAGCCCCATGCCTAGGATGCCCATTGTGCGGCGGCCTTCCTGTGTGCCTGCCTTGTGTCGTGGTTCTGAGCTGGGCACTTGGTCGGATTGTGCTACACGCTCTCAGACTATACGCGGCCTTTCTTCAGAGACTTGACATGCCTTCCTTTGTGTTTAGACCCTCGTGATCAAAGTGTCCGGCGTGATCTTGTCCGTGGTGGGCGGACTGGCAGTGGGAAAGGTAACGGAACCCTGCTTGCTGCCGATGACCCGAGGCCACTTAGTTCTCTCAGAGCCACACTTGTCTGAGGGCGGCTATCCTGTGCTTCCAGGAGGGGCCGATGATTCACTCGGGCTCCGTCATTGCCGCTGGAATTTCCCAGGGGAGGTCGACGTCGCTGAAGCGAGATTTCAAGGTGCGTGGACCGCCCCAGTGTGCCCAGGACCACGGCCTTGCCCGCAGCCGTGCCAGAGGCACATGGGGCCTCGGAGGAGGTCAGGGCGGCTCATGTGACTAGTGAAGACCCTGCGCTTCCAAGATCTGTTTCACAGCAATTTGCCACGTTTCCTCCCAAAGTCACCAGCATCCTGACGGGTGTTGCACTGACTTTACACAGGAATTCAGATGTTTGCAGTCTTTACAGGACAGTCTTGGGTTTTCTTTTTGTTTTTTTTTTTTAAGTGTATTTATTTGAGAGAGACACGGCAAGAGAGGGAACACAAGCGGGGGAAGCAGGCTTCCCACTGAGCAGAGAGTCTGATGCGGGGCTCAATCCCAGGACCCCGGGATCATGACCTGAGCTGAAGGCAGACACTCAATGACTGAGCCCCCTAGGGACCCCCAGTCTTGTGTTTTTATATCAAGCACGTGTCTTCAGCATCTCTTCTGTTTGGTTTTAGTCTGGTGTTCCGTGGGGTTTTGAGGTGTCTGGTGGGTCTTAGGTGGTCTGTAAAGGTTCCCCAGTGTTGCGAGCCTCCTCCCTTGGCTGTTGGCCCATGAGGGCACCTATGGTTCTGTGGTGCCACGGCTGTTCTGTGGTCTTCATGAGTCCGCATGGGTGGACTGTCCTGAGAGCCCTCTCCCGTGGGCCTGGTGTCCCTGGTGCTTGCTGACCTTGCTGTGCTCTCAGGGGTGCCCGTGGGAAGGCTACTGAAGTGAGTCCCCGTGTCCCCCTGTTGCAGATCTTTGAGTACTTCCGCAGGGACACGGAGAAGCGGGACTTTGTCTCCGCGGGAGCTGCGGCCGGCGTGTCTGCTGCATTCGGAGCCCCCGTGGGTGAGGAGGGCGGCCCACACGGGGCAAGCCGTGGTACCTCCCGTGTGGGAGAGGGGTCTTGCTGTTTGCAGACTCTGGGGGAGGAGGAGGGTGCAGGCATGTGGCCCAACAGGCCTGGCGACTGCCTCTGCCTGTCTTGGTGCCCTGGGGTCACAGGCTCCTGGGGAGCACGTCAGGGCTGGGCTGCTTGCCGTTCCAGGTGGGGTCCTGTTCAGCTTGGAGGAGGGTGCCTCGTTCTGGAACCAGTTCCTGACGTGGAGAATAGTAAGTGCCTGCAAAGGGCCACTCCGTCAGGCAGTGCTGTCACCTGGCCTCCGTTCACTCGAGGGACGTCTGGCTCTTGGCCTGCACTGTGGTGCCTTCCCCTGGGGTCTCCAGTTGGCTGTGCTGGGAGCCGTGCTCCTATGGGGCTGCTGTGGCCGACTCTGCCCATCGCCCGACCTGAGCTGCTTGCTGTCCTCCCGCCTCGTGTGCTCCCCCGGCAGCCATGGGCCTTGTTCGCACCTTGTCGCCCCCTTCATGGGCCCACCCAGACCCCACCACCGCACATCTCGTCCCTCAGCTTCGTCACGGCTTGGCCCCAGCACACGCTCGCCCAGCCAGGGGGGGCCAGGCACCTCCTGGATGACGGGAGGGGAGGGTCCCCTCCCATCTCCCCAGCTCCCGGCCTTCCGGCCCCGGGGCCTCCCAACTCCCCCGCCTCAGGCATGCTTGGCTCTGACGGTGCCCATGTTCCTCTCTGCCCACAGTTCTTTGCTTCTATGATTTCCACGTTCACCCTGAATTTCGTTCTGAGCATTTACCATGGAAATATATGGGACCTGTCCAGCCCAGGGCTTATCAATTTTGGGAGATTTGACACAGAGGTAATACACTGTGCTCTCTTGTCGTCTTGCTTTCTCTGGCTGGGGTCATGGTCACACACTTGAGGTTCATCCTGAGAGTGTGGGCTTTTGGGGAACATTTGCTCTTCACTGCAGGGTTGAGCTCTTGGTTGTAAGTGCTGGGGGCCAGGAGGGGACGTAGGGAAGCTCACAGCTGACCTACCTGTGCAGGTCCGGAAGCCTGACACTGCTGGGGCCTCTGGGTGGTCTGCTGAGGCCACGGGCCCAGGGTGCTCATATGGTCGTGTCCACGGAGCAAGTGGGTGCTGTGCACTAGGACCCTGCTCCCATGGGCGCCGCACATAATGGACACAGCAGAGCCCTCGGGTCACTTGGGGTCACAAGATGTATTCCTGGGGTTCTTCCTCACTTGCTCACTTGTGCCCCCCTGACTGCTATTTGGCGAAAGCTCAGGCCGTCCCCACCTTCAGGTGGACGAAGACCCCGGCCGGGAGCAGGCAAAAGCCCTTAGAGGGAGCGTGGTGTGCTCGGAAGCGCCGTGCCTCTGTTCTGCGGACCCCTGTAGTCTGCATGAAAGTGTCGGATGGCCTGTGCGTGGGCCGATTGCGGGCCGTGTCCTTGCTCACGTCAGAGTGCAGAGGGCCGGCGGTGTTCCCACGGGCGCTTGTTCTCTCCTCCGCAGACAATGGTGTACACAATCCACGAAATTCCCATCTTCATCGCCATGGGCGTAGTGGGTAAGGGCTGTCCCATGAAGAACCGCTTCCCATCCCCCCTACTCAGGTGGGGGCGGAGACTTCCGGCGAGGTCAGTGTGTGGTGGGATCCGGGCCTGCCAGACCACAGGCCTGGCTCAGCTTTGACGCGGCTGGAGGGGGCTGTGGCCCCCACAGCCAGGGAGCTGTCCTCCCATGCTCTGCCCTGTGCACGCACCCCTGGGAGGGAGCCCACAGCCGGAAGACTGGAGCTCTCCCCCTGCTGGAGAAGCCCCTTGGTGGGTGACCTTCTACAGTAGAATGAGCTCTGGACAGCACTTCTCACTCTGAAAAACCTCCTGCCCCCTGAAGGAAGGCAAAGCTTTTGAGAAATCCACTTGTGCGTGTGCTGGGCTATGCTGACATACAGCACACAGACGCACAGACCCTGTCCTCCTGTCCTTTCTCCTGTGTCCCTTACTCCTGTTGCCTCCTGGTCCTAGGTGGTATTCTTGGCGCCGTGTTCAATGCCTTGAATTACTGGCTGACAATGTTTCGAATCAGGTGAGAAGCCTTTGTTTTGTTCCCCCCGGGGTTTTCGAAATGGGCGTGTTGTGGGCTCTGTGCCCGTGGGGTTGCATGGAAGGCCACATGCTGACAGCCCTCCTTGTCAGTGGTTCATGTCTCGGGAGGCCTGGGAAGCCCTGAGCCAGGGGACACTCAGGCCTGGAGAGCAGTTCTGGGAGGTTTCGGGTTTCTCAAAATCTTTGGGTAGGCTCTGGGCTTGAGGAGGCACTTCTGCCTTCTTGTTCTCTTGCCTGGACTTAAAATGCTGTTGGCGGCGCCCAGGAGATGACCCGGTGACTGTGTGCTCTGCATCACCCTCTGTCACCCCATCCTGTCCTGTGACGAGCTCTCCTGAGACACGGACTCCAGGTGCCACCACAGCTGTTCAGCTGTGCAGCTGTCCTGAGGCCGGTCCATCCTGCTGTTTGCTCTAGGTACATCCACCGGCCCTGCCTCCAGGTGATCGAGGCCATGCTGGTGGCCGCAGTGACGGCCACGGTCGCCTTCGTGCTGATTTACTCATCCCGAGACTGCCAGCCCTTGCAGGGGAGCTCTGTGTCCTACCCGCTCCAGGTAGGAGGCCCAGGTCCAGTGGGTGGGTCTGTCAGGCGGGATGGGGCCAGAGGGTGGCCAGAAGCTGAAATCTGGCTCAAGTGGGCTTCCTGGGCCTGCTAAGCATCAGGAGAGCAGAAGTTACACTGGGTGGGTTCTCCCTGGTACTCCTCCCAGATTAGCATTCCTCCCGGGCCACACGGGGACTTCAGAATGGGGGACGGGGGGGGTGTTATAGGTGTGGACCCGAGAAGCCCCAAACATGCACAGACCTGCCACAGCATGGCCACAGCATGGCCACAGCATGGCCACGGCCCACCTGGCAAACTGACCAGCAAAATGGGGTTTGTCCGTAAGTGGGTGTGTTTGGCTGTGGAAAGAGCCGATGCTCTGATACGCCAGGCCGTGGCTGAAGCTCAGAAGCACCTTGGACATGGGCCAGACAGAACGGCCCGAGTGCGTGTGATGCTCTGTGTGCAAGATGCCCAGAACTGGCAAAGCCACAGAGGCCGGGCAGATGTTTGATGTCCAGGGCTGGGGGGTACCTAGGGGTCACAGAACCCGCCTTGCTCAGCCTGAGAGGACTCAGCCCGCTGGCTCCAGGGCTCAGGTGCCGGCTGCGGAGCCCCAGAGACCCCGCGTGCCCCAGCAACAGACTCCCTGTCCGGCCAGGCTCCTGTGGACTGGCCCCGCAGGCTGGACCTGCCTCTGGAGCCCTCGCCGTCCCTGGGCCTGGCTCTTGGCGTCCTGCCTCTCTGAGGCCACAACCTGAGCCAACCGTCACATCGTGGACACCAGGACCAGTCCACCCACTGGACGTTCTCTTTCCTGACCTCGCAGCTCTTCTGTGCAGACGGCGAGTACAACTCCATGGCCGCCGCCTTCTTCAACACCCCGGAGAAGAGCGTGGTCAGCCTCTTCCACGACCCCCCAGGTGCGTGCCTGAGCTCCATGCCATCAGCCACATGGGGGGTCTTGGCCCCTCCAGGCTGGTCTGAGACCGACATGCAGTCCCTGGGCCTGAGGGTTCCCTTCCAGCCAGTGTGCCCCAAGGGCAGAGGTCAACACCCTTGCCGTTGTGGCGGGTGCGCTGGCGAAGGGGGTGGGAGCTCGGGTAGGCCAGGGCCTTCCCCTCCTAGAGGGCAGCTGCTGTCTCCGTCGGTGACGATGTTCCTGTCTCCCACCGAGTTTCCCTCTGGGAGTTGCTTGCATGGGCGGCCTCCAGCCCAGTGACACTCACTGGCCACTGCGTCTCCTTTCTAAGTGACCTCCACCCCAACCATGGGGCTCAGACTCACGCTCCCCCAACTGACCTGGCCGCGTGCCCCCAGCTGCACTCATTTTTAATTAAAAAAACAGGTTGTCAAGTGTAGAGCGCTCCTTTTCAGCGCGTCTGCCATGGTGCTGCTGTGCGCAGTGGCTCGCCTCCGCCCATGGCACCAGGCCCACGAGGGTGGCTGCTGTGTGCACCTGTGGAAGCCAGCAAGTGGTCATTCTACGACATCATTTCACCTTTTCCGTTTGGGGCTCTTTTAGGCCATCTCTAATTGCTCCCTGCTGTGAACAGGGTCACTGAGAACTTTCTAGTTTGTCTCTGTACACGCGCAGCAGGTCCATGCGATTTAGCGGGAAGGTTTAAACACGGGGTGAGGCTGAGCCCTTGGTGCCCTGGGCCAGGCTGTTGGGTAGACAGCAGTTTCCTGGACTGGGTGGTCCCAGGTTTGAGTGGGTTTCTTTTGGTGCCTGGAAGTGTCTGCCCTAGATTGATGCCTGGCGGTCTACCTCCCCTGGTGTCCAGGGGTCCACACGTCCTTCCCTTGGCCTCAGGTCAGCCCCACCTGCCAGGCCCTGTCCTCTTGCCTCAGGGACTAGGCCTCCAAGATTCTCACTGTGGCCCCTGAGGATGGGGCTACTTGGGGGAAGCGGACTGGGCAGCTGGGCATGGTGACCATGTTCCAGGTGAATCCACGAGGCAGGTCCTAGCCAGACCCCTCTCCCCTAGGCTCCTACAACCCCATGACGCTCGGCCTTTTCACCCTGGTCTACTTCTTCCTGGCCTGCTGGACCTATGGGCTGACGGTGTCCGCCGGTGTCTTCATCCCATCGCTGCTCATCGGGGCCGCCTGGGGCCGGCTCTTTGGCATTTCACTGTCCTACGTTACAGGGGCTGCGGTGAGTGTGGGCTTTTCCACGCTCCAGGCCTGGGATCCAGGGCTTTCCGTGCAAGGGGACAGGTGCATCTGAGCCCCTGGTCTTTCGGCGTGGCCTCGAGTTTTCTGGCCGCTGGTGTTTGACCGAGACTGCCATCTGCAGACATGGTGCTAGAAGCATGGACCGGGGAGATACTCGGTGTGACTTGAGTGTGTGACCCAGGCGCGTTTGCCCGTCCCCTGGGGGCTAGCCTTTCTTTTTGTGTATCTTCCTTTCTTACTTCAGTCTTTGAAATAAGATTTTTAAAACCGCTGGAGGAGTCGGAGTGGGTCCCCATTGCCCGCCTGCTCCCTTTTCTAGGTCTCGCCATGCCTGTGTCATGTTTCCTCCCAGGCGTGGCTCCGATTTTCCTTTCTCAGTTGAGGGGTGATTCACGTACTGTCAGGCCTCCTGCCGTGGAAGCGTGCAGCTCGGGGGCTCTCCCCGTGCGATGGTGGTCTGCGTCACGTGTCTAGCGTCATGCCTGTGTTCCTGGTGCAGTCGCTGCCGTACCCAGCCCCTACAGCTGCTTGCCTGCCTTCTGTCTCCACGGGTTTGCTTGTCAAGGGCGTTTCCTGAGAGGAGTTGCACAGCGTGGCCAGTATGTGGCTTCACTGCTGCTGGTCCACGCTGGGCCCTCTCTCTGCACATGGGGACTCTGCCGGCCTCCCTGCACACACCTGCCCTGCTTCCTTCCTTGGCACGTGGAATGCGGGCTCCTGCCGTAGCTGCCGAGTTGTCCCGTATGTGCGTGTGGCCCAGATCCTTCAGGGCCTCCTGAGCGGGGTACCCCCAGGGGGTTTCCAGGCTTCTGTTGCCATAGGTGCTACTGCAGACCACATTACCTGTGTGTGTGGATGTAGGAGTTTCTTCTAGGGTTGGTGTTGCTGGGCCCAGGGCCCGCCGCGGGGGAGTCACGTATCTCAGTGGGCTTGAGAAGGGGGCTGCCATCCCTCTGACAGCTCCTCTGTCATCCCCACAGATCTGGGCAGACCCTGGAAAATATGCCCTCATGGGAGCAGCTGCCCAGCTGGGTGAGTCCTGGCCACCCCGTGGGTGTCCCAAGGTCAGGAGGGGGCGCCTTCTCCCTGGGGAACGGAGGGCCGCGAGTCCACCCTGTGGCATGCAGGGTTGCTGTCCCCACTCTGCAGCCTGCAGGACCAGACCACCGGGGCGAGTGGGTGGGGTGCCGGCATGGACACTGGGAGATGAGGGGGTTTGCACGGAGCAGCCTCTGTGGCTGCAGCCTCCTCTGATGACCTCCCTGGGCAGGTGGGATTGTGAGGATGACCCTCAGCCTGACTGTCATCATGATGGAGGCCACCAGCAACGTGACGTATGGCTTCCCCATCATGCTGGTCCTGATGACCGCCAAGATTGTGGGCGACATCTTCATCGAGGTGTGGCATATGGGAGGAGGCCTGCCTGCCTCCTCCCCTGCTCTGTGCGCCCCCACCCACCCCCAGCGGGGAGCCTGAGACTGGGGTCTGGGAGGTGGGCAGCGGAGGGGTGGAAGGGGCCCTCCGCTGGTCTCAGCGCCGCCCACCCCCCCTCAGGGCCTGTACGACATGCACATCCAGCTGCAGAGCGTGCCTTTCCTGCATTGGGAGGCCCCTGTCACCTCTCACTCGCTCACCGCCAGGTATGGCCAGCAGGGTTCAGTGGACAGCAGACATTCCTGGGAGGTTGGGGAGGGTGCACCGGTGTCTGGATGTCCGGGTGGCGGGCCCCCTGGCTCCTCGTCCCCGGTTTCCTGTGTCTGGCAGCTTCCTGCCTGTCGAGCCTCCGTCTGGGCGAGGAGAGGATATTAGTCATGTGGTCGCTTGCGGCAAGGCCACAGCAGACACTCTTGCCCAGGGAGGTGATGAGCACACCGGTCACCTGCCTGCGGAGGAGGGAGAAGGTGGGCGTCATTGTGGACATTCTCAGCAACACAGCGTCCAATCACAACGGGTTTCCTGTGGTGGAATTTGCTGGCGACAACCAGGTACCTGGGGCCCCCGGGTGCAGGTGGTTGTCCGGCCCATACATGTGCGTGGCCTCAGCTTTGGCACATGGAGTGGAAACCCTGTGTGGGCCCATGGATCTCACGTCCACCAGCTGCAAAGGAATGGGGTCCTGTGGCTAGGAGACCGCGGCCTGGGAGCTGCTGACTGCCGGTCAGGGCTGCCGGCACCCACGCGTTTTGGGGTCTGACTCCACGCTGTGCCGTCAGCCAGGGCGTTGGGGCAGTGACATGTGTCGGAAGCGGTGCGGACAGATGTGGGCGGGTGGCGGGGTGGGTCTCACCACGGCCTCTTGCCGCCCCAGCCTCTGGGCAGCAGTGAGCAAGTGCGGGCAAAGTGCCCGCAGCACGCCGGCTCCAGAGCAGCCACGCGTTGAGGGGAGCCTGGTGGGGTTTCCCGCAGTGGACGTCTGCGATCACAGCAGGGAGCCCTCGTGGCTGGAAGGGTTTCAGTCTTGGCTCCTCACAGACGAGGTCTCTTTCCACAGCCGGCCCGGCTGCAGGGCTTGATCCTGCGCTCCCAGCTCATCGTCCTCCTGAAGCACAAGGTAGCTGCTGGCCACTCGGGGGGTTGGGGGCCGAGGGGGTGGTGGCTCGTGGCTCTGACGCCCGCCGCTGCAGGTATTCGTGGAGCGCTCCAGCATGGGCCTGGTGCGGCGGCGGCTGAGGCTGAAGGACTTCCGAGACGCCTACCCACGCTTCCCGCCCATCCAGTCCATCCACGTGTCGCAGGACGAGCGCGAGTGCACCATGGACCTCTCGGAGTTCATGAACCCCTCGCCCTACACGGTGCCCCAGGTACTGCCACAGGCCGTGGCCGGGGATGGGTGGCTTGGGCACGTGGCTGTGGGGCAGGGGCAGGGGAGGGGGCCACCAGCGGCCCCAGGCTCTGTCGGAGGTGCCACCCTTCTCGGATGGGACCAGCAGGGGTTGCTCAGCAGCGTGCCTGCCCCCTTTGCAGGACGCGTCCCTCCCGCGCGTGTTCAAGCTGTTCCGGGCTCTCGGCCTCCGGCACCTGGTGGTAGTGGACAACTGCAACCAGGTGAGTAGCCGCAGTATCCTGGCTGCCCTGGTCGCACTTGGGCGCGTGGCTGTGGGGCAGGGGCAGGGGAGGGGGCCACGGGATCTGCTCTCAGCCCCTGGACGGGGGGTGGGTGGGTGGGGGGTTGTGCAAGGCTCAATACCCAGACCGGCCAGGTGTCTGACCCTGGGGCTCCCCCTCATGGTGCTGCCCCCTGCAGGGCATGGGGCTGGGTTTCCACGACTGCAAGAGACTGCTGCCAGCCCCTGCCCCGGCTTTGCTCCCGCAGGTGGTTGGACTGGTGACCAGGAAGGACCTGGCCAGGTACCGCCTCGGGAGGGGGGGCCTGGAGGAGCTGGCCCTGGCCCAGACGTGAGCCCCGCCCCCCACGCCCCCTCGCTCCCTGGGGCAGCGGTGGATGCGGCATCCCCCAGTGTTCGGGGCACGCGTGTGTCTGTGTGTCTGTGCGCGTGTGAGATGGCGGGTGGGCCCCTTGCTGCGGCTGCGCCGTCTGCTCCCCTGCGGGCTGGCCCGGGAGGACCACGCCATCTGCACTTCACCGGCTGGGGCCTGGGGGACTCGCAGCTCTCAAAGAGACCCTCAGCCTTGTCCCTTCCACTCCGTCTTCAACCTTGAGGTGATGGGGCTGCACCTGGAGGCGGGCACCCTGGGGAGCAGACGTGGCAGCAGGCTCTAGAAGGAGGCCAGCTGTTTCGCAGACTTGCCACACGGCCCTCCAGGGTCTTGGCTGGAGAGAATGCTGAGAACCATCCGTGGGTCTGAACGGCTTCGTCACCCCGACATCAGGACTGATGGCTGTCGCCTGTGTGCACCGAGAGACTGGCACTTCTGAGGGGGGGGCGGCTCCCACTGGCCTTCAAGGACCCTTGGCCCAGGGCCACTTTTTGGGGCAGCTCTGGTCCCGGTCCTGGGGCAGGTGGACTCTGGGATGGGCCAGTGGGCCTGGAGCAAGGACACTCTGCTTCTCCTGTGTCCCCAGGACCCCAGGGAACTCTTTCTGGAGGTGATTCCTTGGACTGCTTCTGAGACAAGGCTACCTGGCTGCCGCTGTGGCAGAGCCTGGGGGCGGGGGCAGTCGTCCATCTTGGTTTGGGCCCCTTTTAAGGGAGTGGGGCCTTCAAAAGCCAGTCCCTTCCTGGCAGGAGCCCTCTGGGGGACACAGGGTGACGAACGTTTTGGGGGCTCTGGAAGGGAGAAATAAAAGAATCATATCAGGACGGCCAGTGCTGGCTCCCTGGTTCCTGCCCAGCACACGCCACGGTCCAGCAGTCGGGGCTTTGCAGGCCGCTAACCAGGGGCAACCGGGACGGGGCAGCCTTGACCCCCCGGAGGGGACGGAGGCAGTTGTGGCAGATGCTTGTCTGTGGGATATCTTAGCACTGGACTCTGGACCCCCGGGGGCCCTCAGTCTGGGTGCTGTTCTGAGCTGTGGGGTGCAGAAAGGCCCCCAGACCAGGGCTGACTTTGGAATAGTTGCCTTGTCCTGGGGAAGGCCCAGTCTGCCCTCAGTGAGCGAGCCTGGCTCACTGGGCGCAGGGATCAGGTCCGCACTGGCCTGACCTGGGGTGGGAAAGCAGGGACGTAGTGATTCATGGTGATGACATTTTGAGCCAGCCACAGGGTCCCCATGGGGGAAATAAAACACTGGAAACTTGTACCTGTCTCTGTTCACTTTCTGACTGGCTGCAAGGAATCTGGAGGCACTGTGCAGCCCGTGCCTGTGGCCTCCACCCTCCCCTGGCTCCGGGGGCGCCCTGTTTGTGCCCTCTGCCAGCCGGCCGTGAGCACCTGCACGTCCCTCCCACCCAGGCGCCCGGCTCTCCCAGCCCTGTCTCCTGGGACAGTGACCGCTGCCCACGCCGGCTGGCTCTGCGGTGCCCCTCAGATCTTTCTGGCAATGGGCAGTTGGGGCCGTGGGGGGCCGGCAGGGTTGAGGGCCCAAGTTCCATTGGCAGTTGGCCCATGAAGTCACGAGGTTCTGGCGAGAGAAGGATGGTTCCAGAAGAGCACCTGCCGCTCGTCTGCTGCGCTGTTGTCCTGGAAGGAGCAACATGAGGGCAGGCGCGCCCTCCTGACACCCCACGCGCCCCCCAAGGCCCCAGAGCCTTCCAGGCCCACCTGCCCTTCCTTCCTCCGGCCGCCCTGGTGTCCAGCGCTCGGCAGTCGTGGGTGCGAGGCCCAGGGCCTCTGGCCAGTGGCTGAAGCCGTACCAGGTGAGCCTGGTGCCAACAGGGGCCAAGCCAGGAGGCTGGTCCAGGGAAGGGCCTGTGCGGGGGTGCACTGTGGGCCTCCCGGGGCAGCTCTGTTTCCTGACCCCTCAAGGAGCCATACTGCCCCCGGGGCTCGCTCTGGCGCGGGGCAGGCTGGACACAGTGTTGTTTCTGCTTCCTGGTGCTGTGAGTTCTCAGGCGGGGGTCTGGGCCTCTCTGAGCACGAGCTCCCCATTGAGGGGGAGCAAGAGCGGAGCTCCTGCCCACCCCCCACCCCCCACCGCCTGGGCCAGCCTGCGTGACTCAGCCGACGGGCCAAGTTGAGCCCAGTAGACACTCTCAGCCGATCACTGCAGTGACTTTGGTCCCCATCATCCTGAGCCCCACCTAGGAGCTGGCACCCATCAGCCCGGGAGCCACCTTCTTGCAGAGCTGGATGCTAGCACCCCGTCATCGGGGGCTTCACCCCCCTCCCAGACAAGCACTGTCACCCTGGGAGGCCTAGGGCTCTGCCTGGAGGAAGAACTGGCCAGCCCCGAGCTCTTGAGTCTGGAGGAGATGGGGAGGCATGAGTCAAGCCCCCTGGCATCCGCCACCTCCCTCCTGGAGCGGGACTCCCCCAAGCGCTGGACACAGCCGGAGCAGTGGTGAGCCTGGGCAGGGCTGGGGAGGGACAGCTGGGCCGTGCCCGCCCCCCGGCAGGCGGGGCCCAACTCAGCCTGCTCCTCGCCCTGGCCAGGGTGGCCGACTTGCAGGCTGAGGTGGCGTCCCTGCGGGGACACAAGGAGCGCTGCGAGCGAGCGGTGCTGAGTCTGCTGCGGGAGATGCTGCAGCTCCGAGCCTGCGTGCAGCTGCAGGACGCCGAGCTCAAGAGGCTGCGGCAGGACCTGCGGCCAGCGGCCCAGGCTCCTGAGAAGGAGGCCCTCGAGGTGAGCAGCCGCTGTGCCCACCCAGAGTCAAGCTCCCCTGCTCCCGGGACACCCCGCGCCCAGCTCAGGCCCCCGTCTGTGCTGGCCGGGCCACGAGGCTTAGCCTCCCCTTCCTCCTTGCAGTTCCCCAGCCCCCAGAACCAGAACCAGAACCAGATGCAGGCCCTGGACAAGAGGTACCCCCCACCCAGTGGTGCAGGCGTAACTGGGAGGCTGGGGGCCTGGGGAAGGCGGCGACTGGGGCGGGACCCCAGGGCATCTGCCTGTCCCTCCTCCTTATCTTGCTCTGGGAAGCCGTGTGCAACTGCGGCCCAATTCAGAGGTCTGGCTTTGTGTGACCGTGGCTGGGGGCCTGCAGCTAGGGACCCTGGGCCAGGACCCTGACCCTCAGAGGCAGCCAGGAGGGTAGGCCGGGCAGGCCCCAGACCTAAACGGCCCTTGTGTGTCAGGCTGGTGGAGGTGCGGGAGGCCCTGACCCAGATCCGGAGGAAGCAGGCGCTGCAGGACAGTGAGCGGAAGGACACCGAGCAGGAGGTCAACCTCAGGTGGGTGTCGCCGGCCTCCCTCGGGAGGGGCTGTTTCGGGACCCACCCTGTGTGGGCACCAGGAATGGAGGTGCAAGCCCAGATGCCCTGCATCCTCCCCCATCTAGTCGCGCTAGCCCAGGCCGCTCTGGGCTCTCCACCTGGGGCCATGGAAGTCCGTGTCTTGCCCTTGTCTCTGATTGCTCAGGTGGGGTTACCCCACCTGCCTTGCCAGCCTGTAGGTCAGCCTGGGCCCCCCAGCGGCAGGCCTGGGCCCAGAAAGCATTCACAGTGTCTCAGGGCCCCGGTGGGGCGGCTGGGACCTGCGGCTGTTTTCCTAGGCTGGCGGGGCTGGCCGGGAAGCTGGAGCGGGAGGAGCAGTTCCGGGAAGCGGCCTGCAGCGCCCTACAGAGGAGCCAGGAGGACGCCAGCCACAGGGTGGACCGTGAGGTAGCCCAGATGCAGGTACCAGGAGGGAGGCTGGGCCCAGGGCGACCGGGCAAGCCATCCTTCCCGGCCATGTGGTGTAGCCCAGGGTGTGGGGGGTGCTCCCGAGGACCTGCACCGTCCAGTCCGTGGCCACCAGCTGCAGGGGGCTCTGTCTGCAGGGAGCCAGCATTTCAGTTTCCTCTGTCCCACGAGCCACGTGTCAGGGACCCCACGGCCGTGTGTGGCCCATAGCTGCTGATGTGGGCAGAGCCAAGATGGAGCTCATCTGTCAGCACGGACGTTCGCTCCCTGATGACGTCTCTGCCCCTGGTCCTTGCCCCCCCGTCCTGTGACCGGCACCCAGATCTGGAGACAGAACGTCGTAGGCCTGCAGCCCCTTTCTCAGCCATTCCTGGGGCGGCCCCACCCCCGGGCTGCAGCAGGATCCCCTCCCGCTCGAGACGCAGCCTCTTTAGTTCTGCAAACAGAGCCCGGGGGCCGCAGGGCCCGCCCAGTGCGCCCAGCTGCTGCCCACATAGCTCGGCTGCCCAGCTTCGGTGGCTTTCCCCTCGCCGCTGCCCTTTGGGGAGCTCGTGTCTTGGCTTCATCAGGACACTGTGCCCCACTGGGACCAGGAGCTCCCAAAGACCCCAGGCCCAGGGATTCCTGGTGCTCCAGGCAAGGGCAGGGAGCAGAGCCATCCTGCACCGCCCCCTAGGCCAGGGTCAGCAGGCCGTGACCACCACCGGTGTTCGCCAAGCTGGATCGGCACATGGCCCCACCCATTTGTTACGTCCGGCTCATTTCTGGGTCTGCCCTGGGACACTGGGCATAGACCCCACATCCTCGGGCTCCTTGCAGAAACGGCCTGCTGACCCCCTCCGCAGAGCACCCTCACAGCATGGGAGGGGCTGGCAGGCGCTCAGGGCGCAACCCCCGTGGCTGTGGGAGCTGGAGCCCCGGCCTTGACACCACAGCTTGGACACACTCCAATCCGTGATGCAGTAGGAAGGGGAGGAGAAGGAGGGGCTGTGGGCCCCGGGGCTGAGGACGTCGTGTGCGCACTGATGTGCGGGTCTGCGAGCTCATGGGCGCACATGTGCGCGCGGCTGCCCTGACGGAGGCTCCCACCTCGGGACGCGATGCAGCATCTGCCATCTGCCCAGGGCAGCGTCTGTGGTCACCGCGAGTACCATCCATGGTCTGGGTCCCCACAAGTTTTACCTGTGGGCCCGTCACAGCCCCCTGCCTGGCCCTTGGGGAGGACACGTGGGCCTTGCCTTCCTAAGGAGGGTGTGGTGGGAGCAGTGCTGTGAGGCTCAGGGCATTAGGGGACATGGCCTGGGGTCGACACAGTCGAGCCAGGACACAGAGCAGTCCGAGCTCACCCTGGGTCTGGGGCGGGGGCGGGCAGGGCAGGGGCTGGACGAGGCCAGGAGGATGGTCGGACCCCACGGCTACCGCACTGATTCCCACAGGCCCAGGTGACCAAGCTCGGCGAGGAGATGAGCCTCCGCTTCCTCAAGAGGGAGGCCAAGCTGTGTGGCTTCCTGCAGAAGAGCTTCCTGGCCCTGGAGAAGGTGGAGGCCCTGGGCCTGCGGCTGGGCCGTGCCCCCCACCCCCGCACCCTCTCTGCTCACAGCTGGTGGGGCTGGTCTCCCCACAGAGAATGAAGGCCTCAGAGAGCACCCGGCTGAAGGCGGAGAGCAGCCTGCGGGGAGAGCTGGACGGCCGGTGGCAGAGGCTCCAGGAGCAGGCTGAGGAGCGCGCGCAGGCCCTGCAAGGGCAACGCCAGGTGGGCAGTCCAGGGCTGGGGGTGGCGGCGATGGGGGCAGCGGGGGCTCAGGCCTGCCTCTCCCCCCTCAGCAGGAAGAAGGCCGCCTCCTGGAGCAGTGCCGGGGCCTGGACCAAGCCGTGATCCAGCTGACCAAGTTTGTGCGGCAGAACCAGATGTCGCTGAACCGGATCCTCCTGGCCGAGCAGAAGGCCTGGTGGGTGTCCCCGGCGCCCAGCGTCCTCGGACAGGGGCTCCCGTCCGCCCCGCGGAGGACTCTGCACTCACCATTGGATGCAGCCCCGTCCAGGGGGGCTCCCTGATCATTCTCCATCCCCTGCTCCCTGGGGTTCTCCCGAATGGTTCCAGAGCTGGCCCGACCCAGCTGAAGGACAGTCTGTGTTGGCACCAACCCCCAGGGACAGCAAGGGGCACCTGGAGGAGACCCGGGCAGGGGAGCTGGCCGCCTTCCTGCAGGAGAGCCTGGAGGCCGGCCAGCTGGCCCGACAGGAGGCCCACAGCGCGCTAGAGCTGGTGAGGGCGGTGGGGGCCGGGTCCGTGACCCCAGGGCCGCCGCCACCCCAGGCAGCCCCACTCAGCCCACCCTCCCCTGCCCACCCGCAGCTCCGAGAGAAGAGCCAGGCTCTGGAGGTGTCGCTGGCTGAGCTGGGGAAGCAGGTGAAGGACCTGAGCGACCATTTCATGGCCCTGAGCTGGAGGCTGGACCTGCAGGACCGGACGCTGAGCCTGCGGCTGAGCGAGGTGAGCACGGCAGGCCCACTGGGGCCCTAGCGCGCAGCGGCTTCCACGGCAGGGCCGCAAGCCCTCGCCCATGGGCTCTTTCCTCTTCTTCGTCGTGACGTCATCGACACAGTTCCCACGCCGTGCAGTCTACCCTCGTGAAACCTGGGGTGTGGCAGCTCCTTGTGGATCCGGGGCTGAGCAGCTGTCTTGTCCCCACGGAGGAAGCCCCACGCCGCGAGCAGCCCCTCCCACCTGCAGCCCCCGGCGACCCGCAACCTGCCACCGGCCTGTGGGGATTCGCCTGTTCTGGACGTTGCCTACAAAGGCTCGCACGTGGCACGTGCCCAGTCTGTGTGTTGTTCCACTGATGGACCCCGGGGTCACCCCCTCCCGCAGCTGGGGGAGGCCATCTGTCCCCATCTCTGCTGACTCTGGGTAGGTGGGGGCCAAGCCAGGCCTCCCTGGTTCCGCTCAGCCTGGACTACCCAGGTGGCCCCATTGGCTCCAGGGGCCCCGTCGATCTGTCCCCCTTCGTCCCCCTCCATCCCCCAGCTCTGGCCCTCACTGGTGTCTGTGTTCCAGGCAAAGAGAGAGTGGGAAGGCTTGGAGCAGAGATCGCGGGAGGGCCTGGCCCGGTGTCAGAAGGAGGCCGAGGCACGGCTGAGGGAGCTGCGGGAGCGAGTGGACAGCCTGCCCCACCAGGTAGGTGAGGGCTGGGGGCGCGGCTCCCCAGCCCACCAGCTCCTGGGCTACCCACCCACCCTGCGTGCGTTGCAGATAGAGGTCGTCTCTGACAAGTGCGTCCTGCACAAGAGTGACTCGGACCTCAAGATCTCAGCGGAGGGGCGAGCCAGGTGAGGCCACATCCGCCGGACGGCAGGAGGGAAGCTGCGGCTCCCCCAGCTCTGGGCTCAGCCCCCACCCCGGGGCAGCCTGCACAGTCCTCGAGCTTTGCCGTCCATCACCTGCTGGCAACCCCCCAGGTCCCACTGGAGAGGTGGCAAAGTGGAGCACGCACCCCTGCACCCCTGCCCTCCCCCTCCCCCTTGCCTCTGGGCTACCACCCAGAGCCTCCTGTTCTGACAGAGAGTTCGAGGTCGGGGCCATGCGGCAGGAACTGGCCACTCTGCTCTCGTCTGTGCAGCTGCTCAGGGAGGGCAACCCCGGGCGGAAGATCGCCGAGATCCAGGGCAAGCTGGCCACGGTACCCCGGGGGCCTCCACGCCTGTCCCGCTCAGCAGAGGGGGCCCCGGGATGCCCCGGATCCCAGACACCCTGAGGTTCAGTGGCTTACAGAGCCAGCATGCAGTGGGGCACCTGTCTGGCACCTCACATGCCGGGGGTGTCCTCATGGTGAAAGGAGCCGGCCTGAGTGCTGGCCAGGACCACCGGATCACCCCCAGGGGCCCAGACCCCGCTGCAGGGGCCTGGGGTGGGGGCTGCCCTCACGCAGGCCAGCATACCACAACCGAGCCGACGAGCAGGGGCCACGTTCAGTTCCAGAACCAGATAATGAAACTGGAAAACAGCTTGCAGGACAGCAAGACTATCCAGAACCTCAAGTTTAATACAGAAACCAAGCTGGTGCGAAGTGGTCCCTGCACTTGGGGGGAGCTCCTGGCCCCCTACCCCTCCTTGCCGGGTCCCTGGTTCTGTGGGCATTCCCATGCCCATATGTCTGTGTGTCTGGCCCGAGCAGGGTTTCCTGGTAGATAAGACCCTGTTTTGTCAGAGAGAAATCCAGGGCTGTCCTGTCCCCCGAGGGCCGGATGCCTGGGTTCCCGCAGCAGCTGCTCCTCACACGCCCTTGTCCGCAGCGCATGGAGGAGACGGCCAGCCTGCGTGAGAGCATCCTTCGTCTACGGAGTGAGGAGAGCCCCTGGGCCCTGACGCTGGGCAGCAGAAGGGTCCTCGCGGCCCTGGGGAAGCAGCAGTCCTTCGTCAAGGACACGGCTGCTGGAGAGGTGGTCCCTGTGAACCGCTGGGGCATGTATCAGGCCGTGAGGTGGGCTATGGGGAGCTGCTGTCTGGAGACTCCTCCGGGTCTGGGGTGGTCCTGGGAGGCCCCAAGGCCAGCGGACCTGAGCCGCGTTTCCTGGGCAGGTGGCTGCAGTGGAAGGCGGTCCTCCTGAACCTGGTGGCCCAGCGGAGGCCAAGCGCATTCCTGGAGAAGTCCTTCCGCCAGGAGCCTTCCCACCAGCTCATGTCCTTGCCCCTTGCCCAGAAATAAAGGTGCCAGCTCCTGTGGACCTGAGTCTGAGCTCCTTCCCAGGAGGGTCCGTTCCCCTGTCTGAGGCCCAGCCGAGCTGCAGGCCCGCCACCGTCTCAGGCTGTCCTGCCCACAGCCGCAGAGTCCCGGAGCCCTGCCTGCTCCTGGTAGCCCTGTGGAGGGCCAGTTGGCCCAGGCTTGGGGTCTTGGCCCCTGGCCCTCGGTGGCTGGCCAAGCCCTTCACACTGAGGTGGCGAACCTGGAAAGCAGCTCCGTCTGCCCTACCATAGGGAGCAAACTGTGTGTTTGCTCACACACTCGCATAGTGCCCCTTCCTCCTGCCTCCAAGAACACCGTTGCTCATCCCACGGGAGCTGGTCCTGCCACCTGCTGTGGGGCCTGAGGGAGGGGCAGCCTCAGGACCAGCCAGGCGGGCGGCTGCCGACCTGAGACCTCAGGGCAGGTCTGGTGGGGCCAGTGGGCCTCACCCAGAGTGGGGCACAGTGTGCAAACCACCTGAGCCCACCTGCCCTCCCATCCCAGGGGCAGAGCTCCGAGGGCTAAGGGCCAGGCTGTCTGAGATGGTGTCTCCCGCCTGTTCCCTGCCCAGGGGTCCTCTGGTGGTGGCAGCTCCAGGCCCCAGGAGGAGCCTGGCCTAGCCTCCCCAGGCCTGGGACATCCCTCCCTGAGCTGGCTTGTCCTGCTGGTGGCCGGCCACCTTGGTGGGACGGCCCCTGGGGCTCCAGCAGAGAGAGCAGTGACAGGCTGCGCCCCTGAAGGAAAGGCAGTGCCTGCTACCCCTGGTGCCCCACGGACCCTGACCCGCTCACTAGGCCTCGGCCAGCGGCACCCCGTCCAGGGCCTGGGGGGCCCCTCCCCCGGGTATCTCGGGGCCAGTCTCCACCGACCAGCTGGCCAGCAGGTCGCTGAAGTCAGGTGTGCCAGGGTGGAGCAGGCCCAGGGGGCCCAGGGCCGGCTCCTCCCAAAAGGAGAGCGGCAGCTTCCTCTGGGCCATGGGGACAATGTGGCCATACTTGCGCTCCAGCCGGAGCCGCCTGCCGGCCGGGGCCCCAAGCACTGGGTACTGCCGCAGCCCGTAGTCGAAGAGCTCGGCCAGCGGCCCCAGCCCGCGAGCCTGCCCCTCGGGACCCCTGGGGGAGAGCACTCCGGGCTGCGCAGCCTCATCGCCGTCTGGGGGTCCAGCCGGAGCCGGGCGTGCTGGGTCAGCGCACTGGAGGTCGTCTGCGTGGACGTCACCGGCGTCAGGGTCCTGCCCCCCGTCCTTGCGGCCGAAATACCGCTGGATGTCGCCGCTGATGAGCTCGGAGAACCGCAGCAGCCGCAGGGGTGTTTCTGGGCTGCTGGGGCCCCGAGGAGCTGCTTCTGGGGCCCAGCCCGAGGCCAGGGGGCCTGGGCTCCTACCGCCCAGCCCCGCAGCCTCTGGCACGTCCTCCTCCTCCTCCTCCTCCTCCTCGTCCTCGTCCTCGGAGGTCTCCTGGGGCTCCGGGTCTGAGGGCAGGAAGGGCCGGCGGGCTGCCAGGGGCAGCTGGAAGTCGCACAGAGGCCGGATCACGCCCGCGGCCATCTCCTCGAGCCCGCGTCTCCAGGGCAGCAGCTGTGGCTGGGGAGGGAGGCAGAGGGCAGACAGGTGAGCTTTCAGGTCCCCAGGCCTGTGTGGCCACCGCTGAGCCTGGAGCAGGGGCCACGATCAGAAGCCAGGGATGTGTGGAAAGACTAAGGCCATGGGTGTCGGGGGCGCAGAGGCGGTTCCGGAGCAACAGGCCGGCCCACCGGGGCATCTGCTCAGGTGCCGGCCAGGGGCACCCTAGGAGCAGGGCCTGGCTGCCCCAGTCAGCGCTCTGGGTCCAGATCCCACAGCCCCTTTGGCTTCGGGGGTCTCACGGGTGGAGGGCCCCGGCCCCAAGCTGGGTGCTGTTTCCCTCCAACCCCCTGCACGGTCTGATGCTGCTGGTGAGAGCCCCGGGCCCCTGGGGTTTGGAGAGTTGGGCGGGTTAGCAGGAAGCAGGGAAGCTGTGTGGGCCTGGCGCTCAGGGCAGGGTGGGCGGGGTGGGATTTGGGGAGCTGACAGAGACAGGGCTGGTCTGAGGCCAGACGGGGCTGCCTCTGAGTGTTGGCGTGCTCTGGGCCCCGAGGACGAGTGCGAGGGAGCGGGGAGCCAGCTTGCAGCCGGGAGGGCCTTTCTGCCTCCTGGCAGGACGGGAAGAAAGGGAAAGTGGTGTGAAGGAGAGGGGGGCTTGCTGCTTGTCAGAACCCCCACCCCAGCAGGCTCACTCTTCTGCCTACAGCCGTCCATCCGCACTGGGCTCTGGCTCTCACTCACAAGATGGGGAGGGGCTCTTCCCTGCCGGGGACACCCTGGGCCCAGCACTGGGCTGTGGGGAAGCCGACGTGGGTGCCCTCCTTCTCCAGCCCCGCCTCTTGTCCTCCTGGTGGGTGGGTGGTCCCATAACCCACCTGGCCCAAAGGCACAGCGCCTTCCAGAAGAAGGGAGGTGGCCAGGTCCCCGTGGCCAGTGCCAGCACCCTTCCTGCCCGCCCCCCAGTCCGGCTCCTACCTGCCGAGGCCTGCAGCTCCCGCGGGGCAGGCCCACCTGCACCTGGGCTCAAGCATTTATAGCTGGGCTCCTCGGCCGGCCGGGCTGGCAAATATTTGGCGACTGCATTGTCATCGCAGACTGGGCAAATAGAGCCCGTTTGCTTTAGCGCCCAGCAACCAGGGCCCCGCGGGGGGAGCCTCAACCTGCCCGGGGACCGTGGAGTGTTTGCCGCGGGCCCAGCTGGCTCACACCCGGGGCCGAGGACCCTTATCTCCGCCACTGATTGGGACCCGGACCAAGCCTTGTCAAATAGGCGGAAAATTAAATTTCATGCTATTTTGACTTCTGGAGTAGGCTCCTCTAGAGGACATCCTGCTTCTGTGGTTCTCTGGATAAATGGTGCTCCTTGCTGGCGGGCGGAGCCAGGCAGGCCTGAAACAGGAGGCTGGGGGACCCCCGGCCAGGGCCCAGGTGGTGGGATCCTATGCAGCGGGCCCCATCCAAGCACCGGGCCCTCCGGGACACTGTGACAGGTCCCAGCCATCCCAGAGTTGCCAGTGTGTTTGCAACCAACCCGATTCAGCCCCTGCACCCCCAACACAGGGCCTCACCCCCAGGGTCCAAACTGGTCCCACGCCACTGCCCCCGCCCCCCACCGCAGAGCCCACCTGGGGACCTCCCCATGAGCATCTCCCACACACACACACTGAGTTACAGCCAACACCATCCCAGGACCCCAGGCGGTGCCGCCTGAGGCTGCCTGACCGTCCTGGAGACACAGTAGCCAATCACCCAAACGGGGGGTCCAGGAGCAGCAAAGGGGTGTCGTCCAGGGGAAAACCCATGCTTCCTTCCCAGTGTCCGCAGTGGGGCTCCTTGGCTGCAGATGGGTCACCCTAACCTCTGCCTCCATTTGTGCACGGCCGTCCCATGGGAGTCTGGGTCCCAGTTTCTTTCCCCCAAGGACACCCATCATTGGACTCAGGGCCCACTGGGATCCAGTCCGACTTGGTATTCACGACTGCAGCTGCAGACACGCGTTTCCGCAGAAGAGTCCACCCTGAGGTTCCGGCAGACGAAGTTTGGGGGACAGCCATTCAGCGCACGTGGCCCCTGCTAGCTGCCTCGCTCCCAGCTGGGGGTCTCCAGAGACCCGTTGGCCTTGGCTTGAAGCCACCGCTGCCTGTGGGCCAGCCAGGTTCTGAGGGCAGGACGGCAGCCCCCTCCCTGCTTGGCAGGTCCCTGGTCCCCGATCTTCTTCCCACCAATGGGGGCTCACCCTTCTGGGGATGCCTTCGCAGTCCTCCCTGGGCCTTTGGCCTTGGCTCCAGTCTCTGCTCCCTTCAGAGAGGAGACAGCACCTCTCCTACCTAGTGACCCTCCATTACGTGAGCTGTGGGCACAGACGGGGGTGGGCCTTTCCTGCAACCGGGGGCCATGGGGGCATTGCTGCGGGCATTTCTTGGGCATTTGGAGGGCCCAATGGAGGAGTCATAGGACACCCGGCTGTGGGGAAGTGACAGGGAATGAAGCGTGTGGCCCCGGCCAGGCTGGTAACTTGCCGTGGGTGGGTCCTTGGAGCCGCCTATCTCTCCCAAGCAGGTTGTCTGCCTGGGCCGGGGCCTTGCAGAGAGAGTGCAGGCGTGTGTGGTACGCCAGGCCTCCCTATGCCTGTGGTTCGTGGTTCCTGGATTGTCACGGCCCCTTCCCCACGTCCCAGGGCGCGACCAGGACACAAGTAAGCTGTCTCATGAGTTCAGTCTGCACTTGGACCCCGGTTCCCAGAAACCGACCTCAGGCACAGCCACAGTTCTGCCCTGAGACTCTGGGTTCAGTGACACTGTTGTCCAGGCTCTGGCCGAGGGAGTGGCCCTCCCCAGCAGCTGGTGTCCCCTCAGACCCAGCACAGTGAGCCTCAGCCCTGCTAGCTGGGATCCCAGGGAGGGGCCCCACAGGTGCGGGGACTGCGACCACAGCACCCCCTGCTGCTCCTCGGGAAGGACTAGGGCCAGGACCTGGGAAGCGGGTGGGCTGGGGGAGGTGTGGCCCCGAGGACCCGAAGCGGGTGCAGTATGGGTGGCGGCTCCAGGAGGGCCTTTGGGCTCAGTCTCCAGCCCTCCTCGGTGCCCTGTCAGGGCTAGGCAGAGTGGGGGTGCTTCTCCCGTCCCCTGCCAACGAGAGCATTCCCCCCTACCTCCGTGTGTCCAGAGGATGGGCTTCAGGAAGGTCATCGTCTGCTGGGCACTGGATGGGACCAGGAGCTCACCTGGCCATCTGTGCGAAGAGCAGGTGTCTCCGCAGAGGAGACAGCCTGGAAAGGCCTCAGCAACGAGGAGCTGGCACCCTGTGTTTAGGGGACCCCACAGACGTCCGCACCCCAATCCCTAGGGACTGTGGACATGTCACATCACTGCACTAGCCTCAGCAGTCAATGCTAGGGTCCCACAAAGCACAGCCCGAGAGTGTGAAGGTGGGAGACAAACATGAGAGGGACTGAAGAATCAGATCTGAGGTCTTAGTAGGGTGTGGTGAATTACCCCCGTCCTTGCCACTCCTGCTTCTGAGCCACGTTCAGGAGGAACTGGGAGTCCAGCGACTAGAGGTTGGACTCTGGCTTTTGTTACTGGCAAGGCTGGGTTGGTGGAGACGCACTTTCTCAGAACCACTGCGTACCCAAGTCCAGCTAGGTGTTGGGTAGCCAGGGCCAGGCCAAGTAACATAGGTGTCCCAAGCCCCCTGCTCCCATTGGGACCACTGCAGTGGGCCTGGAACTGATGCACTCGGGCTCGGGCCCCAGAACATGTCCGAGCACCTGCTCCCAGCCAGCTCTGGTGTGGTAGGCCTTACAGAGCTCTACGCCCTTGCTGCCCCCGCCAGCCCCTGCTCCATGATCAGGCCTCTGTCCCTGGAAAGAGTCTCTGCTCATTGGAAGGCGAAGGCGCGGACCTGCTTGTCCCCACGCACCCCGTATTGATCTTCCTGGGGAAAATCAATAGCCCCAATATGTCAGCTCTCAGGTGAACCAGCCCTGCCCATTAGGGAGACATTAGACCCCGAGAGGTTCTTCTGTGTGCTTTGAGATAATGAAGGCCGAGGTGTCAGTTTATGCCCTGAGGGGGTGGGGGAGGGGACTCAGACCAGAGCAGGCAGCACTGCAGGCTCAGGCTCCAGCACCTGTCATCCAGCGCCCTGGGTGGGGAGTGCTGGGGTTGGGGCGGGGGATGTGGCTGCCTCTGGGGGAGAGCCTTGGAAAGGGCTGTGGGTCATGGACAGGGTCGGGTGAGGGGCTCGGCTCTGGGGTGCTGGCTGGTAGGAAGCAGGAAGCTCTGCGACCACGTCCTGGGGAAGCTCTGCGACCACGTCCTGGGGCCGCCAGGGCAAAGCACGACACACTGGGTGATTTAATATGACAGCAAGTCTTCTCTCGATCTGGAGGCCAGCGTCTGAAGTGAGGGTGTCAGCTGGCTCACCCCCCCACCCCGGGGAGGGTCTGTCCTGGGCCTTTCTCTCTCTTCCTTCTGGTGTTGCTGGCAGTCCTTGGTGCTCCGTGGCTTGGGGACTCTCTGCGTGGCCTCCCCCATGTGTCTCTGTGTCTTTTCTGCTTTTCTTAGGAGGACACCAGGCCTTGGATTTAGACCCCCCAACCTGGTGAACTTTGATCTACATCTGCAAAGACCCTATTTCCAAATAAAGTCATGTGCTGAGTTCCAGGTGAATGTGAATTTGGGGGGACAGAGTTCAGCCCGGTCCGGCACCCCAGAGCATCTTACCCAGAAGGAGGGCAGACGAGGTGGGGCTGCCAAGGTCTGGGCGGTGTCTGGACCGTGTGTGCTCACATGTGATTACAGCGGGGCCTTCTTTCATCCCAAGCAGTCCCGCAGTGGCGTGACCCACACTTGTCCTTGCGTGGAAAGATGCTTATGTCCAATAGAGACCCCAGCTATGAGTCCCAGCTCCCAAAGGCCAGGGGAGACTGGGACTCTACACGACCAGGGCACCCAGGAGGCTCAGTCAGTTAAGCTCTGGCACTTGGCTCAGGTCACAACCCTGGGGTCCTGGGATCGAGTTCTGAAACTGTCTTCTTGCTCAGCCGGGAGTCTGCTTCTTCTTCTCCCCCCCACCCCTCCCCAATCTCACCCCATTTCCCCCCACCCCATGCTTGCTCTCTCAGTTAGGTAAATAAATAAAATCTTAAAAAAAAAAAAAAAAAAGAAGGACTCTGCAGGACCTGTGTTTTTGCATAGCATTTTCACAATCAGTGGAGACCAAGTGGCAGCAGGAATTGGGGACAGAGGAGTCGTCATTTGGACACATGGATTTGCTTTTTTTTTTTTTTAAGATTTTAAAATTTTATTTATTTGACAAGAGACACAGCTAGACAGGGAACACAAGCAGGGGGAGTGGGAGAGGTAGAATCAGGCTTCGCGACGAGCAGGGAGCCCGATATGGGGCTCGATCCCAGGATCCTGGGATTGTGACCCGTTAAGGCAGATGCTTAACGACTGAGCTACCCAGGCACCTCCCCCCTTTTTAAAAAGACTTACGTATTTATTAGAGAGAGGGAGAGAGTGTGAGCTTGAGAGAGCAAGCATGGGCGTGCACAAGCAGGGGAGGGGCAGAAGGAGAGGGAGGGAGAGAATCCTCTCCAGACCTTCCACTGAGCAGCTCCACCTCCAACCTCAGAGGGCTTTAATTTCCATCTCCTCCAGGAAGTCCTCCAGGCTACACACCAGGATGATTCCAGCCCATTCTCTCACAGTATGAATCCCTTCCACCAATCTGCAGCGGGGGCTCCTGGGCTTGCCTGTGGGTGAGTTGGTTAGGCAGTGATTTCAGGTGGGGTTCTGAGGTAGAGGAGAGGAAAGCTCTCCGAAGGTCTGATATACAAGGGAAGTCATTTTAGATTTCTCTATCAGGATGGCGGTACATAAACTATCTTTAAACCAAAAGCCGGACTTAAGGGCCTGCCACACAACACATTGTATGTCTGGCTCCTGAGTGAGCATCCTAAGGGAAAACCCCCTTGCCTTTGAGATGTCAGACACACTCCTGCTGCCTTCCTTGAAGTTAAACCTCGTAATCCTAAACGCACAGCGATTAGCATATACGCTAATCGGTACCCTTCTGAGCTCTTAAAAGCTGTAAAGAACTCTCTGACTCTGCGAAAACAGTTCATTTCTCCAGAACTCTCTCCCCGTGAAGACCTGCCTCCCGGGCGGCTCTCGGTTTGAATAAAACTTCGTATTTCCTTCGTGTGTTAGAGGGTTCGTGCTGGCCAGTCTGCACGGACAGGGTGGAACAGGTGGGGTGGGGCCCAACGAGGAGGACCCGGACACACAGGTGCCTCTGTTGACACAGCAGCTCTGGACATGGTCCCGGGCTGGGAGCTGAGCTGCCGCCGCGCGCCAGGGCTTCCTAGGCTGGGGGGGACCCGCAGGTGCTGTTGCGTGGGGACCGTCTCCAGCCCGCCCCCCCCCCCCCCCCCCTAGTGTCTGGAGAGTCCCCGGAGGGGCGGGGCGGAGACCCGCGCGGGGTCTGGTGTCTCTGCCGGAAGCGGGTGCAGGAAGGAGCAGTCCAGAGGCAAAGACGCCGGGTTGGGGAGGCAGCTTGTCACCGTCCACAGGGCGGCCTCGCCATCTGACTGTGTCACGCAGTCCCCAGCGCCCCTACACGCACCCCCACAACGTCTGTGAGGATGCCTGCACACCCTCCGTGACCCTCTGACGGGAAAGATCAGCAAACCAGGCCCGGTTTTGACACTGAGGACAAAAGCTCCAGCAGCGTCCCTATAGGGCCGAGCAGGGAGCCCCAGGGCAGCCCGAAGGGCGCCCCCCGCCTGACTCGGAAGGGTGACCCAGGAGAGCAACGTACGTGCGCACGGGGTCCCGCTGGCCCTCGGCGAGCAGGCCCGACGCCCGGGGAGTGCCGTGCGCGTGCCCTGCGGCGCCGGCTGCGGGATCGCGGCCCCGAGGCCGAGCCCTGCGCGGAAACGCCGCCCCGCAAAGAGGTCTGGGTCTAGAGACAGCTCTGCGTACGCTGCACAGGGCAACGCACAGCGCCAGGACGTGGGCGAGGGCCTGCGGTCGCGCAGCCGCACGAATCCCGGGGCTGCGCCTGCACGGCAGGAAGGGTGCGGGGTGCGCGGGGGCCAGTGCCACGATCTCGCTCCAACCCGCCCCTGCACTCAGGGACCTCTCGGCTCCTTCCTCTTCGGGCTGGTAGCGAACTACAGTTCCCGGCACGCCCTTGCGGCCTGGCGTGGGTGGCTGGCTGCGACGGAAGAGGCCGCCCGAGAGTGCGCGTTATTTCCGTCGCGCGACCGGACCCACGTTCTATAGTCGTGAACAGAGGCCTCGAACGGCGTCCGGCTTCCGGTTTCACGCGTCGGAAGTGACGCCAACCCGATGCGCCACGGCGCCGAGCGTGGAGGCCGGGTCGCGATGCGCGGCGTCCTGTGTGCGCCGGCGGCCGGGTGAGCTGTGCAGCTTCTTGGATCGGCCGAGGGCGGGGGCGACGGGCGGGCGCGCTCACAGCTGTCTCTCTTGCAGGGCCGTCCGGACGCTGAGGTTCGTGCGCTGGACTTCGCGCGCCCAGCCGCCGCCGAGTGGCCGAGCGCAGGCCCCGCCCGCGGCCGAGGAAGAGGACGACCCTGACCGTCCCATTCACTTTTCCTCCAGCCGAGCCCACCCGTCCCGCTGGACGGTGCAGCATTCCCTGGGGAAGGAGCAGCAGCGGGCCTGGTGGAGGGTGTTGCCCTTCAGCCTCTCTCTCATGGCTCTGGTCTTCTGGTGCTTCCTGCGGCAGGAGACCGGCGCGGACCGGTGGCTGAAACAGGTGTTCGGGGAAGAGGAGGCGGAGCCCGGCGAGGGTTCGCAGGAGCCCGGAGCTCGGGCTGCCCACCAGGCGAGGACTTAGCGGGCTGGCGGCGCGGGGACAGCGGGGGACGCGTGGCTGGCGGCGAGGGCACAGGCCGCCGCCCCGACGCTTTGGCCATCGGGTTTGGCGATTCTGCCGCGGTTGCGCGCGTCAGCGGAGTGAAGAACTCGGCGCACCGGGCCACGCTGACCCGCGTGGAAGGCGGAGCGGAAGGCCATCCTGTCGGGGCCGGCTTTCGGCCGAACACTGATACCCAGCGGATACGTCCAGAGGACATGGCGTTTCCAGATGCTCGGGAGAAGCCTCGGTTGCGTCGTGCGCTTTTGAATTTGTGGGGTGTCTTTCTACGGCGCGATCGCGTTTCCGAAGCGGTGCTCGTGACACTCGTGATCCCCGGATCCAGTTCGCGGGTCTTTTGTTTTCGGGGACGGAACAGCTGGCGAAAGAGTTAACCTTCCGATTTGCAGTGTACTGTAGTGCGTAGAAATTGTTTTACAAACTAATTGACAGTACATTTTAATTTGGTAATGTGGAATCAAGCCGATCCCCTCCCCTTGTTTGCGTTTCATTTTAGAAAAATAGAGGGGGAGACTTTTAGTCCTTTCCAGTTCCTTTGTTCTGTTTTTCCAGAGTTGGAACTGAGGGAAGAAATCTGAATGTAAATTGTGGAGTTTACGAAGGATGCTGGAAATAATGAACTTCATCAGCTCTACAGAATTTTAGGTTTAACAGTTTTCTGGTGACAGAAAAAGGTCACCAGATTTTCTGAATAGAATAAGACTGATAAGTATTTCTTTTTATTTTTCCTTTTTTTTGGTGATTTTTTTTAAAAAAGGATTTTATTCATTTATTTGACAGAGACAGAGAGGGAACACAAGCAGTGGGAGTGGGAGACGGGGAAGCAGGCTTCCCGCGTAGTAGGGAACCGAAGGCAGACGCGCCCAACGACTAAGCCACCCAGGTGCCCCTGATAAGTATTTGTTTTGACAAATTGCAGACAGTATTTTTGGGCATCTAAATGATAGCCTTTTCAAGTAGTAAGTAAGAAACAGCTTGGTTTTTAATTAAATACAAGATGCACTAAAGGAGGATTTTGTTTACTTACGCTTCTAGTGGAAGGTTTTATCTTGGCATGTCATTGGTCCCAAAATTACATGGAGGTTTCTTTCATTGGTGTGTTTGAAGGCTGCTGGATGCCTGCCAGTGTGCTGGCTTCCAGAAGGGTCTCTGTGAGGGAGTACTCTCCGTCCGGCAGTGTCTGGGCTCAGTAGGGAAATAAAACTGATGCAAGTATGTTCATTATTTAAAGACAGATCAAGGTTTGGAAAAATTGACCTAATTGTAGTTCAGGCTACATTTTTATCCCAGCAGGAGCAAAGAACTAAGCCGTCCTTTCTCTAACCTGGCATGGTTGTTACCTGTTTAATTGTAAACTATTTTGTTGGAGCAAATTGTTCAAACCTGAACCCTTACTTTTCTCTCAGTAGTTCCTGCAGGGGGAAGAAAAAGGCCTAATGAAAAGAATTTTTGTTTTAATTAAAATTAATTCTCATATGACAGAAACAACATGGATTATCTGGAAAAGTTAGATAACCATAGTAAGCAAAAGGAGGAGAATCAGAAACACTAAAAATCCCACTGCCTAGAGCCAGCTGCTGTGAACACTTTGTTGTTTACCTTCCCAGATTGTTTTGTGTGTATAAATACACAGCTTTTCAAAACACAGGGGTGGGTAATCTTTTGGATGAAACATCATGTACTACATGGGAACACATCCTGAGTATTTCTACGGCAGCCGCCGGCGAGGGCGTTTCTGGTTCTGGACTTTACACCCGGGGCACGGTGGTCCTCTTGAGCAGAAGGAAGACCAAGGCGCTGGTGACAGTGGGAGCAGGCCCTCCGGGACCTGGGCTTTTCCAAGGGGCAGGGCAGAGCAGGTGGGCAGGGGAGCTGTTCCCTAAAGCCCTTCATCGTCTCAGTCTTTGTCCCAACCGCCCTCCTTCAAGGGCTTGTCTTGCTGCAGCATTGGAGGGTTTCTGTTCAGAACAGAAAATACCCACTCTATGGGCTCTGCCTTATTTTCACTTGCTTTTTAAAATAATTTTTAATTTAATTACTAGCTGGGTTGAACATTTTCAGAAGTGTCTCATGCCTCATATTTACAAAACTGCGTGCTCTGAACCTAGGTTCTCCCTCCTGAAGTGCATATCCTCCCTCCTACCCCAGGCTCACCGAGCCAGGACCCTGCTGCTGCTCTGCTGCTTGCTTCCCCGAGCCCCCCCCCCCCCCCAGTGCGTCCGCGTGGTGACAAGAGCCGTGTGTGACTTCCCCTTGACTGTAGGCCTCTTGGATTCTTTCTTAAAATCAGCGTTACTGATACACAATTCACCCACTTGCAGTATGTAATGAAAAAAACGTTTCAAATAGTGACTTGGGGCAGCCATGACCACAGCCTAATTTGAGGACTTGTTCGCAATCCTTAAGAGAAAGCTGGGTACCCGTAAGCAGCGCTGCACAGCCCCCCACATCTCCCACACCCAGCCCTAAGCCACGGCGTCCGGTCCCCGCAGCTCCGCACCCAGCCTGGGGGGGGTAGAGTCTATGAAGGAGTGGGCTGTGAGCTGCCAGCCAGCTGTCCCACGCGGGGCACCTGCTCCGGGTCGTGCAGGACGCTCTGCGGGAGGGGCCGGGGTCCGCCTGAGCGCGGGTTGGCGTGAACGCGGACGAGGGGAGCCCGCAGGGGCACAGAAGTGTGCACCGGGGGCGGGGGAGGCGCGCTCGGGGCGTGTCCCTGCGGAGCCGGCGCGGGGTGCGCTCTCCGGGCAGGTCCGGGGTCCACCGGACGCCCGCGGGGCCGGGGCGGGGCGGGGCGGGGCGGGGGGGGGGTCGCGGGGGGCCCCGGGCGGGGGGGGATCCGGGGGGGGGGGGGCGGGCCCGCCTGGCGCATGCGCGCTGCATTGTTTTGACTGAAAATGCCGTCGGTTTCGAAAGCGGCGGCGGCGGCGCTGAGCGGGTCCCCCCCGCAGACGGAGAAGCCGACCCACTACAGGTCAGTGGCCGGGCTGGCCGCGGCGGGGACGGGGTCGGGCCGGGGGACGGCCCCGTGCGCCCCCCGGCCCGCGCCCCGCGCACCTGGGCCTGGATGCCGCTGCCGGTGCGGCCTGGAGCCCCGCGCCGCCCCCCGGCCCCCGCCCCGGCCTCAGCGTCGCGCCTGGGCTCGGGGCGGGCTGACCGCCGTCCGACGCGGGCTGCAGCCGCCTGAGGTCTGGGGCGGCGGCGCCCTGGTCTGGGGCGGCACCTGGGGGCGGGGGCTGGGGAGCGCGCCAGGAGGCGGGGGTCCATGGGCCTTCGCTGAGGGTTCGGGGGATTGCGGAGAATGAGCCTGGGGGCCGGGGGGAGGGCGGCCATCTGCACCCGGGCTGCCTCCGTCTGGGATCAGGGATGGCACCAGAGCTTGGGGCTCGGGGCGTGCCTGGGGTCGCCGTGTCGCCCCTGAAGTTGGGGGTCGCGTCGGGGGCCGGGATTGGGGGATGCTGCGTACGGCGTCCAGGGAATCGCATCCGTGCTGGGGGAAGGGCGGCCGTCTGCACTGGAAGTGGGGGGTCGCGCCTGGGGTCGGGGATGGACGGCCGCGCCTGGGCTCGGAGGGAGGGCGGCCATCTGGACTCGGGCTGCCTCTGTCCCCGGTTGGGGCGCTCCCGGGGTCGCTGTGTCGCGCCTGAACTTGGGGCTCACGCCCGTGGCCGGGATGGGGGTTGCTGCGGACGGGGTCTGGGAACTCGCACCCGGGCTGGGGGTAGGGTAGGGCGGCCGTCCGGACACAGAGTGGAGGGCCGCACCTCAGGGCGGAGATGGTTGCCTGCGCTTGGGGTCGGGGACTGTGCCTGAGATGCGAGGGACGCTCTGGGGATGGGGGGCGGCCTTTGGGGTCATCTGCCTTCAGAGTGGGGGCTGCTCCTGAGGTTGGGTTGCCCTGGCTTGCGGGGTCCGGTCCCCGCCCACGAGTCCCCCGATGCCGCCCGCCGGCGGCGGTGGCGGCGGAAGCGACCCGCAACGCTGTTTGTCTTTTTAGGTATCTAAAGGAGTTTAGGACAGAGCAGTGCTCCCTGTTTGTGCAGCACAAGTGCGCCCAGCACAGGCCATTTACCTGTTTCCATTGGCATTTCCTAAATCAGCGTCGGCGTAGACCGCTCCGCAGGCGGGACGGCACCTTCAACTACAGCCCGGACGTGTACTGCTCCAAGTACGACGAGGCCAGCGGCGTGTGCCCCGACGGCGACGAGTGAGTGTGCGCCGCGGCCGGGTGGCCTTCTGCGGAGCGGGTCCTGCCTTCCCTCGGAAGCCTTCCCCCGGCCGCCAGTGGCTTTCCTCTGCCTGCGGGGCTGTGTGTCTCCCGGAGCTCCGGACCCCCTGCCCCGCCCACGTGGGAACCGGGTCCCCGCACTCCCTGCGTTAAAACCAGCCCTTAGGATGTGCACCTGTTCGAGGCTGTCTGTGGCTGTCGGCCAGAGGGCTGCTGGAATGCTTGCAAATCATATCTGGAGCAGTTCCTTTCTTGTGGCTCAGTCGTCTGACTTCTCTGTAACAGACTGGTAGGGACGTTATTGTATCTGTAGGCTGCCATTTCCGTAGTACTCTTAAAATTTAAGAAACGAAGGTTTTGTTTTGGTTGGCTTTTTTCTTACAAGTTTCTTCATGGTGTTATGAACAGATGTATTTATTCAGCAATATGTAGACTGGGAAACAGGCGAGCACAAGTCAGAGTATGTGCGTTCGTGGAGTGGGCAGAAATCTGTAGCCGGAGGCTTTCTACTTTTCTCCTGGACCGTTGGGGCAGGAGGATGGCTGGTCCGTCTCTGCCTGGATTGGGGCAGTCTCCCTGGGCCCCAGGGCCTCTGGTAACCACTGCTTGCCCCCCTTCTGTTCAGACCCAGCACTGATTTGGGGGCGGTCTCAGGCCAGGGAGGAAACTTTTCATCTGTGTGTTATAAACTTTATACTCTTACACTTACTGCAAGTGTAGTTGAGCTCAAGATCAGTAAGGTTGTTGTCGAGGCAGCTGGAATACTGCTGAAGAGATGTGCCCTGCTCCTCCCCTGCTGAGATGGTGAGGCTTCTGTGGAGTTTTTTTGTTTTTTTTTTTTCAATTTATTTGACAGAGAAGCAGAATGAGAGAGAGAGAGAGAGAGAGAGAGAGAGAAGAGCGCATGAGCAGGGTGGAAAGGGCAGAGGTAGAGGGAGAAGCAGTCTCCCCACTGAGCAGGGAGCCCGATGAGGGGGTTTGATCCCAGAACCCTGGTAGCATGACCCGAGCCAAAGGCAGACGCTTTACTGACTGAGCTCCTGAGGCACCCCTGCTTCTGTGAAGTGTTACAAGGGTGTTACTTAATTGTTTCTTGAGCTGATGTTTTCTGCAAACGGGTCTTCAGAAGGGACGTGTTTGTCTAGCTGAGGCCTGACATCAGGTCCCACATTTCCTTTGGCCATGTCAGTCACCCCCCCAGCCTTGAGTCCTGAATTACCCCGGGGGGCGGGGGTACAGATGCTTGTCACTGGTGCTAGGGATCCAGTCACCCAGCATGTTTGACCCTGTCCTAGAGAACCAAGTGGCATATTCACTAATGCTCTTAATGCATGCGGCCAAAGCCTATTGGAACAGCTGTTTGGGGTTCTGAAGTCTGTGTGTCCTGGTACTGACCTGGCCCCTTTGCTGGGCCTTAGGATGGCATCCCGGCCTCTCAGGATGAAGAGTTAGCAGTGGACACTTACCTGCACGTGGTCATTTCAGCTGGGCTCAGGAATAATTAAGTAGCACACAGTTATTGATTACAGAAATAGTGACATGCGATCTCAGGGACACGGAGGTCATCACTGAGAATCAGGATGAGTGGGAGTGAGCTGCCTGTTGGCCCTTTTCTGTTGCGGGTGTGTCCGGTGACTGTCCATACAGTGAGAAAGTCACAGGTCTAAGTAAACAGTTTGTCCTTTGTCTTGAGCATCAATCCTTTAGGAAGTGTTTGGTAGCATGCATGTCCCCCTGGGATCTCTCCTTAGTAATTGGTGCTCCACTACGTGGGGGAGGGGCTTTCTCATTCCCCACAAGTGGAGTGGCCGAGTTTGTCCGGTTTGACTGGTTCACATAGCATCTTCATGGAATTTGTAAGTAGGTTGTGCCAATCTGTTATTTTAAAGCATGAACACCCTGAGAGGGCCGAACCCCTTCAGTCCTTGTCAGGTGACATAAGCATCCAGTGTTGGTCTTAGCGCTGGCTGAGGCCACCTCTCAGCTGAGCTGTGGGGCAGGACAAGACGGAGATGGAGGGATGGCACCCCTGCTGTCAGGGCGTTTTCTAAGCTGGCGGTTACCTTCTCCCCTCACTGTTACTTCTCTTCCTGTGGCCCCTCCCCCACCGACACCTCTTTTCCGTGGCGGGTGGTCACCCTTTCCCTCTCGCCATCACCCATTCCTCCAGGGCCCCCTTCTCCCCCCCTGGTGTCGCCAGTGTCCCCTCTCGGTAAACATCCCTCTCTCATCTCCCCCTCCCCAGAGACACCCCGCCACGATCCTCTTCTTTGGGCGGACGGGCCCCCCTTTCGCCCGGGGAAAATCAGTCTCGCGCTCCAGACCCGCGGTCCTAGCTCTCTGGGGGCGGCCCCCTCTGCCGGACACGCCCCTTCCCCCCGGTGCCGGCCACGATTGGCCGTGCGGGTCACGTGCCCCATCCCCGCCCCGCGGCCGGAGCGCGGGGGTCCGCGGCGCGCGGTGTGCGTGGAGCAGTAGACCGAGACGGTAAGAGGTGCGAGAGGCTGCTTCGGAGCTTGGGCTCCGGCCCCGCTGCACCGCGGCCCGGCTGCACTGCGCCGGTGTTCCCTCTTGGAGGATCCGTCCCAGGTATTTCTTAGGCCGGGCTTCAAGGAAGGCCACGCCTGTGCCGAGGGTTTTCAGGTCGGCCCCGTCCCGAAAGCAGGTCTGTGTGGACAGCCCCAGGCCCCCGCCGGCCCTGCTTCGCTCGCCAGGCCCGCGGGCTAGTGTGAGTGCTCGCAATGCGGTCGGCCCCTCCCCCTGCCCGAGAGCACGTGCGTGCGCAGGTGTCTTCCCTCAGGTTGGCTTTGGCATAGGAGAGGAAAGGGCTTCGCTTCGCCCGGTTCCTCGAGGCCTCTCATGGAGAAACTTTTCATTGGGGAAACCAGCAGCCCCCAGCTACCCCGAGTACAGAGTAACCAGTCTCCTCTGCTGACCCTGCTCCTGCCCTGGCGAGTGGCCCTCCCAATCCTTTGATAAGATATGGGCCCGACCCGTTCCTCCAGGGTTCCCCTGGCAGGCCTGGCTCTTGTCCCCACAGCCCCCTCCTCACTGCGCTTGGGGTCTCCGAGGACGCAGGCCCTGGACCAGGTGGGCTGTTGGTGTGTGATTCGGTGGGCTTGCCCCTGGACGCCCAGGTGTTGCTTGGAGCTGCTGTCCTCAGCGTCTGCTGCACCACACCTGCCTTCTGTCAGCTCTGCTGTGCTCAGAGACCCGAGTGTCTGCGGTCCCCAGTTCCGGGTGAATTTCCCTGTGGGGTAGCTGTACGCTTGCCCCACACTGGTCTTACCAGTGAACTCTGCTTGGGCATTTGGGGTGAGGTGAGAGCCAAGGGCAGGTCCTGAAGGTTAGAGCCATGTAGCCCATGGTCATGGGTCTGTGGTCTGGAAGATACAGGCTTTTAGGTGACACATTACCAGCTTGAGGGAATTAGGTGACCAGGTTGGCCTGGGGGAACCCCATAGAGCGAAGGGGCAGGGGTGGAGGAGGCAACCAGGAGGCCGCCCCAGGCACAGGGAGACCCCTTGCAGGCCACTGGAACCTTCTGTCTTCTGGACGGGGTGTCAGCTTGGCAGGGACACAGGGAGGAGTGACACCTGTTGGTGGTGCTGCGGCTCCCTGTGAGGGACTAGCCATGGGTCACTGGCCTGGCTCCGAGGTCCTGAGACTGAGGGTGCAGGGCGGAGGGGTTGGGCATGGTCAACATGGGGTTAGTGGGCAGTTCCCCTCCCCTAGCATCAGAGAGTAGGGGTGGGTGTGCCGTGACACTCCTCCCAGCTCCTCCCAGAAGCCCCATCTACCCTCCCCCACCTCCCTGCCCCCAGTTGTCTGCAGCCCATGGGTCCTCCCTTTGTTCATGTTTGTTGTCTCCTATGTGGCTGCCCTTGGTGGTTTGGCCCGTTCCATTCCACATCTCAGTTACTTATTTGTGTGCTGTGTTCGCCCCGCCCCCCAGCCCCTTGGGAGCTGGCAGGAAGTTGGGTTAAAGGGAGTCCCCCTTAAAGCCCAGTAGCATTGACGTCACCTGGGGCTCTCCTGCAGGTGGGCTCTGAGGCTCTCACCTGGACTGGCAGCATCAGACCTTCTGGGATTGGCCCACCCTTCCAGGGCTTGTGACGCACTCCCCGGTGAGCTCCTGGCCGGTGCTGATGCGCAGTGGGTCCGAGCTTGGTGGGCCATCTCTGTGTCCCTTCGCAGACCCATCTTGGTGAGCACTACCAGAGGGAGGGGGACAGCTTCAGACTGTCCTGGAGAGGTAGGGGCAGTCTTGAGCCCCTGGTCTGTTCCTCCCTGCTCCCCGCTTCTTGGCCCACGGGTTCAAGCACGTTGGGATTGTGCTGGTCTCCTGCACATGCCGGATGCCCCTGACAGAATGCTGGTTGAATTCCACTGTTTGGGTCACTGATTGGGGCAGATGGCTTGAGTACCGAGGGCGTCACCTGAACTGGTGCTCGGCAGAACTGAGTCACACCTAGGTACATCGTGGGGGCGGCGGGATTGCCCGTGGCCCAGGGACTAGTGGGCTCCTGCGAGGAAGAATGCTCGTGCCGTGTTGGGCTGAGCCCCAGCTCTTCCCCGCCCCAGAGAGGGTCTGGCTTTGCCGCTGTGTTCTGAGCGTTCTGTGTTCTCCTCACTTCTCAGACCTTCCCAAGGTGGAACCATTTTCTTTCATTAAATAAGAGCCCTTCAGTGTCTTGAGGTCATGCCCGTGTGAAATAATAATGCCCGCTCTGTGCTCTGCGCTCAGTGCTCTCTGCTTGGTGCTCCATGCCTGGTGCTCTGTGCTTGGTGCTTGTGTTGGTGCTCCACACACTGTGCTTGGCGCTCTGTGTTTGGTGGTCATGTTTCGTTTTCTGTGCTCAGTCCTATGTACTTGGTGCTTGTGCTGGTCCTGGTGCTCCATGTTTGGTGCTGGTGTTCTGTACTCTGTGCTTGGTGGTTGTGCTCTGTGCTTTCTGCTTGGTGGTTGTGCTTGGTACTCTGTGCTGGTACTCTGTGCTGGTGCTCAGTGCTCCATGCTTGATGCTCCGTGCACTGTGCTTGGTGCTCTGTACTTGGTGGTTGTGCTCCATGCTCTGTGCTTTCTGCTTGATGATCATGCTGAGTGCTCCGTGCTTGGCGCTTGTACTGGTGCTCTGTGCTCCGTGCTTGCTGCTCCGTGCTTGTCCTGGTGCTCAGTGCTCTCTGCTTGGTGGTTGTGCTCAGTGCTCCGTGCTCGGTTCTCCATGCTTGGTGCTCCATGCACCGTGCTTGGCGCTCTGTTTTGTGGTCATGCTTTGTGCTCCATGCTCAGTGCTCTCTCCTTGTTGGTCATGCTCAATGCTCTGTGGTTGGGGCTTGTGCTGGTGCCCTATGCTTGGTGCTGGTGCTTGGTGCTCCATGCTTGGTGGTTGTGCTTCGTGCTTGATACTCTGTGCTTGTTGCTTGTGTTGGTGCTTCATGCTCTGTGCTTGGTACTTGTGCTTTGTGTTCCATGCTTGGTGCTCTCTGCTTGGTGGTCATGCTGAGTGCTGTGTGCTTGGCACTTGTGCATGCTCTGTGTACTGTGCTTGGTGCTGGTGCTCCGTGCTCTATGCTTGCTGCTCTTTGTTTGGTGCTGGTGTTCCGTGCTTGGTAGTTGGTGGTTGTGCTTGCTGCTCCGTGCTTGGTGCTTGTGCTGGTGCTCAGTGCTTCATGCTTGCTGCTCCATGCTTGGTGCTGGTGCTCAGTACTCCATGCTTGGCCCTTGTGCTGGTGCTGGTTGCTCTGTGCTCGGTGCTCCATGCTCAGTGCTGAGGCCTGGGCAGGGGGACTAGGCAGGCTCTGGTTGCGCTGGCAACAGCACCAGCAAAGAAAGCAGAGGGTGCTTAGCACTTTGCTGAGGGGCTGCTAGGAAGGGAGTGAGGGCCAAGCCGTGACATTGTTACATTGGGATGGGAGGTTGGGGCGGGGGGCACCTGCAGGGAGCACGGTCAGTGCTCTTTGCGAGTGATGCTGGTCTCTATGGCTGCCTTGCCACCTGGCTGCCCCAGATTGAGTCACAAACCAGTGTTTCGTGCACACACAGGGTTGAGCCTGGGGGGACGCAGACCTGTGACACACAGCTGGTGCAGCGGGGCCTGGGGCAAGGCGGCGCCCGCACTCATGCCTGCGCTGGACCTTCACTGGGGAGGGCTCTCTGGTCTCAGATGCACAGTGGCAACGTGGTCCTTGTTCGCTGTTTTCACAAAGTGAGACCGAGGCGTTTTGGGACGTCTCTCTGTGTCTCACACGTCTTTGGCGATCGGCAGCGGCTACCACTGTTCCCGTGGAGAGTTCACAGGACGCTGACCGGAGGGGTTCCCTGTGGTGTGCAGTCGCCTCCCTTCCCATTCCAGTGCGCTGTGAGCACACCTTCCTGTAGGAGTAGGTCAGGTCTCTCTCTCCCCTCTCTCCTCTGGTCCCGGGGGTTTTGTTGATGATTTCGGTTACGCACGTGTGCTGTGAAACGTGTAATTTTAACCGTATTTCCGTGTGCGGTGCAGTGGCCGCGAGCACTCTCATCGGGTTGTGCACCCGTCCCCAGCCTCTGCTTCCAGATCCTTCCAGCTTCGCACGCAGGTGTTGCCATTCTGCACTGGGTCCCCGCTGGTTCCTGAGCCGCTCGCGCCCACGCTCCCCCCTCAGCCCGTTGGTCTCACTTTGACTTCCTAGGACCACCTGGAGCGGCATCATAAGGCCGTTGTCCCTTCGTGTCTCTTTTCTTTCACTGAGCAGAATGTGTCCTCTAGGTGTCCAGTGCATTTCTGGCCGCATCCCGGGAGCGCACCTGCCTGGCCCGCCCGCTGGCTTCTCCTTTGGTGGCTGCTTGGTTGGTTCCGAGGGACTGTCCGGCTGGGCATGGAGTCCTGTCTCCTCATGCTGTGTGTGGCACGGGTGCCCCGGAGGTCTGGGTGCCCCGGTGCGAGGGCTGAGCCTGCGTTTCCTTACTCCAGGGAGAGGGGTTGAGAGTGAGGTGGCCTCCGAGCCGTTCTCTCCGAGTCTGGTCCGTGCTCCTTGTGGGGAAACATGCGGCGCAGCGAGGTGGGGCTAGGCCTTGCCCGAGCCTCCCATGCTGCTCCCTGGCTGTCGCTGGAGGGGCCGGGCAGTGACAGGCTCCCACATCACTCCGCGGGTGGCTCTGGGGCATGGCTGGCTCGGGCTCCTTTCCTCGCTCCTGTGTGTCTGTGGCTCTTGTCTAGAGGGACTGACTGCGATGGGGCTCGGGGCCCGGCTCCACGTGTGCCGGTCTCCTCCGTGCTACTCGAGCCCTTCACTGCCTGGGGAGCCGTGTGGACTGCCCCCGGGCTTGAGTGGCCAGTGTCCACATGTGACCCTGCCCCTCCCCCTGCACCTGCTTCTCTCTTGTGCAACCAGCGTCCCCCTCCGGCCATGTGCAGGCCCTTCCTTCCCTCGAGGGGTCCCCAAAAGCCCCTGGGTGGGATGGGAGTGACTGCCTATCCCTCGTCTAATAGTGCTTGTCAGGGACAGGGCGTGTCCAGCTGCGGGAGGAGAGCCCCGTTTGTCCATGGTCACATCATGACGCAGGATGATTTCCAGGGAGACCCAATAGTGTTTTCTACCACACACAGTGGAGGGATTTGTGGGGGGTCTCAGCATCTGGGGATGGATGCTGTGCCTGGGGCGGTGGTCCCGCGGTGAGACGGGGTGGCTGGCTCCTGAGGCGGGGTGGGGCAGGTCCGTGCCGAGTGTGTCCCCACAGCCCTGAGGCCTCAGATGGCCTGTGCCGGCCCCTCTGCTCTCCAGGTGCCCGTACCTGCACCGGACGACTGGGGACACGGAGCGCAAGTACCACCTGCGCTACTACAAGACGGGCACGTGCATCCATGAGACGGACGCCCGGGGCCACTGCTCGAAGAATGGGCCACACTGCGCCTTCGCACACGGCCCGCTGGACCTGCGGCCCCCCGTGTGCGACATCAGGTGTGTGGGGCAGCTGCGCTCCCCGCCCAGCCTTGCCCTCGCCCTGGTGACATGGTTTCCTTCCTTCCGACGTGGGTGTCCGTGGGAGCTCGTGGGGCCGAGCCCGAGGGAGGCGGCCAGGGCCTCGCCAACCACTGCACAGCTCTGACGGGACTGGATCTCGGGTTGTACCCGAGGGACGCCCATCGGGAGCCTTCCAGGCAGCCGCATAGGGTGACGGCGGAGAACCGTTGTCTCACTGGTGCGGAGGGCTGAGGCCGCCCGCGGCGGAGCTGTGACCGCCGTGTGGTTTGGTTGTAGGGAGCTGCAGGCCCAGGAAGCCTTGCAGGACGGCCAACTGTGCGGCACGGATGGTGTCCCTGACCTGCAGCCCGGGGTCTTGGCCAGCCAGGCCATGATCGAGAAGATCCTGGGTGAGGACCCCCGGTGGCAAGGTAACCCGAGGCCGCCATGGGTGGGGGGGGTTGACGCTCTTCTCTGTCTGCAAAGTGACCGCACGGCTGACCCACTCTTTGTTTGGAGACTGGGTGGGGAAACGGAGTCTCCTGCGCGCATTACCCCCAGTCCATCGGGTGGTGGCGGCCGAGTGGGTCTCAGCCCAGGCTGCTCTTGTCCCCAGGCTGCTCGGACCTCTACGCCCGGGTGTCTGTGGTGAGGTCAGCCGCCAGCTGCCCCCAGGGAGCGGATTGCTGCGGGCCCTGCTGCTTTGGGCTTCCTGTCCCAGAGCGGGCTTGAGGTGGGGGTGGGCTGTTTAATTAGATTTTACCGTGGGTAAATCTCTTTAGGTTTCTGGACAAGTCACAGGTAGTGTGAGCCCCCACGCCTCCCTGTCCTGCCCCGGCATCCTGGTTTCGGGTCATAGACACCTGCACCGGCCTGATACGTTTGCAACAATCAGGGAACCAAGGTTGACACTTTGTCACTAAGTAGCGAGTCCTGGTTTCGGGTCATAGACACCTGCACCGGCCTGATACGTTTGCAACAATCAGGGAACCAAGGTTGACACTTTGTCACTAAGTAGCGAGTGCGGATTCTCTCAGGTCTCTGCGGGCTGGGAGAGGGGGGCTTGGGCAAGTGCATCCTGTGTCTGCTCTGCAGCATCCTTCAGGCTGTTGCCACTGCCCCAGCCCCTGGAGACCCCTGGTCCTTTAAGCCATCGTTCTGTTCCCACGGCTTTGCCTTTTCCAGAATTTCCCATAACTGGAATTGTCCAGGGTGTAGCTTCTCAGGCTCCCTTCCTCCAGGGCTCGCTGGCTTGTGTCTTCTCCCCTCTAAGAGCCCACTGTCAGGACGGGCCACCATGCCTGTGTCCATCACCTCCCGAAGGACTTTGGGGTCATAGGCTGTGTCTTGGGTGTCTTCTGCCCCATGGGTGGGATGTGTGTGCTGCCCCTGGGGTGCGTTTGCATACCTGGGAGTGTGCAGACCGCATCCTTGCCTCCCTGGGAGCTGGGCAACCCCCAGTCACGGCTGACTTTCCGGACATGTGCCTTCACGCTCGCCGAAGCGTTGGAAGCTTTAAGGAACCGTGGTGTCACCCGCTTGCCGCAGATCGCTCGTTTCTGCCGGTGTCGTGGCGCTTGGCAGGACCGGTGTCTGCAGCAGGCGTGCGGTCAGCGTTGGGAATCCCTATTCTGTAATTTTTATTTTCTCAAAGTCGGCCCTTTTGTTCCTCAAGCCCCTTCTGCTCTCTGCACAGCCTCCTGTGTGGGTCACCGCTCTTGTCTTCGATGACGTGTTTGAGACAGACTCCGGCACTGCCGGACCAGAAAACACTTTTTGAGGGCTGGGCTGTCCCTCCTGTGGCTGCCCGCTGACTCTCAGCATGGAGCTCCGCGCTTGCCCATTAGTAGCCAGCCCGAGAGCAGAGCGGTTTCTAGAATGTCCTATCAGCTCCATTTTTAAATGACCCCACTGGCGTTTTGCAGGTTTCTGCTTTGAGATGCCCTTTAAAGAGCGTGAAATTAATCGTTTGAAATATAGACCTGTTCGGGGGGCAGTGTTCGGTTCCACAGATGGGAAGGTGCGGGGGGGTTCCCGCACATCCCGTGACTCCCTGTGTTCCGCGTCCCCGTCCCCGCTGCTGCAGGACACGTGTCCCCCACCCTGGCAAGCGGACAGGATGAGCTCTTCCCTCCCAGAGTCTTTCGTTTACATCACAGCTCAGATGTCCGTTGCAGGGTTTCCGGAATGTTCGGGGTCAAGCATTCCTGTTGGGAGCTAGCGTGAGACTGTCCTGGCCGTTGGGCCAGCCGCGTCCCTGCCACCGCCGCCGCCCCCGTGCCCTTTCTGTGAGCAGATCCGTGGCGGGACCCCACGGTCGCTGGTCCCCTGAATCTGGCCATGCCCTGAGCAGCAGGTTCTCCAGTTCACCAGCCTGTGGCGGATGTCGTGCCCCGCTCCCGTGCGCAGCCGTGGGGTGGACACCTCATGTTGGGCCGTCAACGAGACTGGGGTGGCTCCTCCTTACACGTTCCCACGCTGACCCCTGTTTTTCAGACTCCAACTTCGTGCTGGGCAGCTATAAGACGGAGCAGTGCCCGAAGCCACCACGCCTGTGCCGCCAGGGCTACGCATGCCCGCACTACCACAACAGCCGGGACCGCCGCCGGGACCCCAGGAGGTTCCAGTACCGGTGAGCCCTGGGGCGCGGGGGCCCGGCTGGCCCGAGTACCACTGGGTCCGTGCAGGGACTCGCCACCGCCGAATGTGCCCAGGTCGGCCGGGCTCTCCCTGTTGTTTCGGGACGGGGCGGAGAGCCACCGATTTGCAGCCCCGGGCGCTCCTCAGCGGAGGTGGAGTCACTCCCTGTGACCCCAGTGACGCACAGGAGAAGAGGCGGGGAATTTCCCGCGTGTCCAGGCCACATGTGTGCCAGGGAATAACAATAATATGATTCATTTCCTTCTGCGGGTGATTTTTCCCATACATCCAAGGACAGGGCAGTCCCGCTGCCTGCAGGTGCAGGGAGAGCGAGGCCCAGGGGCGGGTTCTCAATGCACGTGGCCCAGCCCGCCGGCTCCCCGGCTATAGGGGTCCGGCTGCTGCCCCGACGGGCTCCGCTCGTGAGCGTGGGGGGCTTGGACTCAGCCTCGCTTTACCTTTAGTGGAAAATAGAAACAGGCTTCCTGAGTCCCCGTCTGGGTCGAGGCGGTGCTCGGCCTGCTTTTGCGTGTCCTGGTGGGAAGGTGGCGTGTCTGGGGCCAGGTGCGCTGTCCTGCGTGTGGCGGGAGCCCCGTGACAGCTGGACGGCCTGGGGCGCGCAGGAAGAACTCCTGCTCTTGTGTCCTTAGTGACCCCACCCTGTGCCCCCAGGTCCACCCCGTGTTCCAGCGTGAAGCACGGTGACGAGTGGGGCGAGCCCGCGAGGTGTGACAGCGGGGACAGCTGTCAGTACTGCCATTCCCGCGCAGAGCAGCAGTTCCACCCCGAGGTACGAGCCAGGGCACCCCTCCCAGCCTGCGCCAGGACGGGTCTTCCTCTGGGTCTGGGGTCTCCTGGACCCCTCCACAGGTCCCGTGATTTGCTCAAAGGCCTCGTGGGGCCCGGCAGTGCTGTGGTGCCCTTAGTTAGGGGTCACGAGTGACTGGAGATAGGCCAAAATCCGTGTGGGTGGGGTCCCCGGGAAGCAGGCACCAGCGCCCCGCTCTGTCCTCTAGTGGGTCGTGTGGCCAGCACCCACTTTTCTCAGCGGCAATGTGTCACCAACTAGGGAAACCCCCTGGCCCTTAGTGTCTAGGGTTTTTATCAGGGGTCATGTGGCCGTGGCTGAGTTTCCCGCCCTCCCGAGGCTGAGCTAAGACCGTGGGGCCCAGAGCCGCCCCCATAAATCATGTTGTTACCCTCTGCTGTGGCGCACAACCAGGTAAACGGACATACTTCCCAGGCAGGACATTCCAGGGGCTCAGATGTTGGCCCCCCCGCCCCCAGGAGCTGGTGAAGGGTGTAGTTGGCCAAAGTCATCTGAGCTGAGCAGCGCATGGCTTGGGTTTGTGTCAGAAACAAACCAGTCAGGCGCTGGGGTCAGGGGGTGTGCGTTCTGCCGACGGCCGGCCGGCTCTCGACTTCGGTCAGATCGTGGGCTCAGGGTCGGGAGACTGGACCTGCGTCTGGATCCGCGCTTACCAGGGAGTCTGCTTGAGGTTCTCTCTGCCGCTCTCCTGCTTGCGTGTTCTTTGTCTGTCTCTCAAAACAGTTAAGTAAATCTTTTTAAAAAACAAACAAAACCAAGTGCCTGGGTGGCTCAGTGGCTTAAGCGTCTGCCTTCGGCTCAGGTCATGATCTCAGGGTCCTGGAATCGAGTCCTGCTTTGGGCTTCCTGCTCAGCGGGGAACATGCTTCCCCCTCTGCCTGCCTCTCTCCCTGCTTGTGCTCTCTCTGCCAAATCAATAAATCTTTAAAAAACTGACAAAACCCCAGCAGATCAGCCCCTTCGGGGAGCAGGAGAGCATGTGGACCAGGGCGGCTGGGGGTGGAGGATGAGGCCTCACGGGTGGGTAGGGAGGGTGGGGTGTGCCGATCCCTGTGAACCAAGCCTGCTTGCAGGAGGGGAGCCGGGTGGGGAGAGCCAGGGACAGGGGTGGAGCAGGCAAGTCAGAGAGCAGGGAATGGGGGACCTTTCAGTGCCCAGGCCGGGCAACGGGCCCGGGAAGAGGGCTGCCCTGTGGTCTGGGCTGGCTGTCAGGGGTCGGGGGGCCCTGTTCTGGCCCGGGTCCTGGCAGCCCCAGGGAAGGAGAGCGAAGAGAGAGTGGCGTTTGTGGGGCAGGGGAGGCGGGAGGCAGGGGAAGCCTTCCAGAGGATGTTGGGTGGGATCTGGTGGGGGTGCGGAGGGCCTGGCTTCGAGGTCCTGGTGAGCTGGTGGCCAGCACTGAGTGTTGTAGGCACCATGAGCGTGTTTCCGATCTAGGTGAGGCGGCTCCAGGCTGGCCGTGGAGCTCACGCCCATGTTTGCATCTCGGTCATTTCTTCAGTGGCCGCTGTATGCCGTGCCCTGAATCCGGGGCCTCTTACGGAAAACGCCAAGTGGTCAGTCGACTCTGCGTGTGATTTCAAGGACATCTGACCTGCTCTGTGGCAGGGAGGGGACCCCGGCGCATGGGCCGTGTGCGCACCCGTCCTCAGGAAGCTCTGCGGACACTGGGAGCGGGGTTTTCTGCCCTGCGAGGTGGCAGCCCCCGGCTTCTTGCAGGGTCTGGGCTCTGAGACCGTGGCCCAAGCCGGAGCCAAGAGCCTGGTGCCTCACTGACAAGCCACCCAGGCATCCCTGTTTTATTTTTGAGTTTTATTGACTTCGTTGTTTTGCTTTTGTCTCTTAGATCTACAAATCCACCAAGTGCAATGACATGCGGCAGACCGGGTACTGCCCACGGGGCCCGTTCTGCGCCTTCGCGCACGTGGATAGTGAGTGCCCGACGCGGCCGCCCGCGGCTCCCCTCCCACTGGGCTTCGCGCTCACCTGGAGCAGGAGGGGAGCCGGCAACCCATGACAGGCCTTCTAGGGCCGTGTTGGGCCGGTCCCCCGCCCCACTCAGGGGCCACCCTGCCCTGTGGGGCCCAGGCTCCAGTGAGGACAGTTGTACCCTCTGGCTTTCCCGTCTGCTTTTTATGTTAATGGGGAGGGTGGCTGGTCTCGGAGAAATTCCTTGTCTGTTTTGTAGCTCTCCCGTCACTTGGGAGGACTGTGGTCACCTGGCCTCTCTTCCTCCCTCGCGTGGGGGCTCCTGGGACCCAGCCACCCTGCACTGGCTCGGTTTCCAGCCCGCGGGGGCTCACAGTCCACCATCCCCCTTTCTTGCAGAGAGCCTCGGGACGGCTAACGGCTGGGGCTGCCGAGATCCGGCGCCCGCCCCCGCCAGCAGCTCTGTGGCCAGCAGCGGCCAGCCTGCACATGTAAGTGGACAGAGTCCTGGGGAGGGCACCCCAGGCCTCATGGCATTTAGGGACATGGATGGATGGGGTCTGATGTGGGGTCGGCGGCTCCTTCTAGAAGTCCGTGCAAGTCTGGCTGGCTTCCGGCCTGGGTGGGCTGACCCAGCCTCGCTGGACACACGCACTCCAACCACACGGGAAATATGGCATTGGGCTGGGCTCCGAGTCCGGGCGGGACCCCTCGCGGGTAGGCAGTGTGGTGGGAGGGGCAGGGACCGGGCAGGGCGGGTGGCCCCTGGCCAGCTGGGCCTGGGGTTGGTGCTGCAGTTTTGCTAAAGGCACAGAGAGAGTCAGGGTGTCCACGTCGGGACCCTCGTGTCTGTGGGGCGGGGGCTCCTTCTGCCTGCTCCCGCTGGATACTCGCAGGGGTGTGAGAGTTGCCCCTCCTGTAGGACAGGGGCGGCTGACTGTCAGGGTTCCCCAGAAAGTGCCCCCGTCTGAGGAAACGGGAAGTGCGCAAGCATCTCCCACCCACCTTCCCACTGGCTGCTCTTCATGGAACTCACTTGCAAGGAGCCTGGCCACTGAGACACCTGGTTGCAAGCCATCCTGCGCCCCTCTGTGTCCTGCGCCAGGGGCTGCCCGGCCGTGGCTGCGCTCCCGGTGAGCTGGCATGGAGCGGCCTCTGCCCGTGGGCACTGGTGTCTGAGCCCAGAGCCCAGGACAGTCGTGCGCCTGCTGCATCCCCACCGTCCTGGCTTGGAAGCATTGGGGGGTCCAGCATGATTCCCCCTTGTACCCACTCCCGTGGCCACCGAACACAGGCCCCCCTCTCTGTGCCATTGACCCTCTTCGTGTCCAGCTAGGTGGCCCCTGGCAGACTGAGCGGAGAGCGTTCTGGACCACCAGTCAGCCCACAGCCTCGCTGGACACGGCAGGAAACCCTTCCTCTCTCCTTTTGGTGGTGGTTCTCAGGGCTGTGGCAGTTGTGGGCTTAGATGGTGGTTAGACGGCCACTGGCTGGGCCTCTCTGAGGGTCTGGGCTGCGTGGAGCCTGTTGTGGGGGGTGGTTTGTACCCAGGGAGGTAGCACTCCTGATGGAAGCCCTGGGCTCCTTGGGGGACAGTGTGGGAGCAGTGAGCCCACACCTGGCGCACACAGCCTGATGAGGACACGGCCTGGTGCAAACGTCTTTTATGTTTTTTTCCTAAATTATTTGGCAATTTAAAAAGTGGACCCGTGGGCGCCTGGGTGGCTCAGTGGGTTAAGCCGCTGCCTTCGGCTCAGGTCATGATCTCAGGGTCCTGGGATCGAGTCCCGCATCGGGCTCTCTGCTCAGCGGAGAGCCTGCTTCCCTCTCTCTCTGGCTGCCTCTCCGTCTACTTGTGATTTCTCTCTGTCAAATTAATAAATAAAATCTTTAAAAAAAAAAAAAAAAAAAAAAAAAAAAGTGGACCCGTTGCGGGCAGAATGGATCCCGGGTCGTGGGCGAGCTCCTGGGGGGATGGATGTCTGAAGTGTGGTGGTCTGTGGTCACGCAGTCTCGTGACCATGCTGAGTGCTGCAGAGCCCTCCGCTGTGGGAGGCGTGTGCTCCTGTGAGTTTGTGTCTGTTAAAGTAAAACACGAGTGGGCCAGCGTGCTCCTGTAGGCCGGCTCTGATATCCGGATCCCCATGTGCACCACTTGGTGGCGGCCCCGGGGCACACTGGCCCAGACCTCCCTGAGGTCTCCTGCTGTAGTGGCCCCTCTGGGAGGGCCAAGTTTGGGGCCTCACTGGCCTGGCCACTACCAGGCACCAGGTCTGGACGAGATCGCGCTGGGGCGGGGGCTGTGCAGGGAGGGCTTCTCAGCCAGACCCCTAGGTCTGCCTCACTCCCAAGTACCATCGTCTGTAAGGGTTGACGTCAAACCCCAAACCCTGGCCTTTGCTCTGCGTGCCCCCCGCTGCTTCGTTTGCACCGTGAATAGGTCTGTGCCAGTGGAGGTTCGGCACGAAAACCACGAGCCTCTGGGGCACTGTCGGATTCACTCAGGCCGTGTCCTTGTGTCGGGCACACCCGAGGACACCTGGGGTCTCACTGTGTGTAGACCTTGTGCCGGTTCAAGGACTCCAGGGTTGGACTCCCTCGTTCAGATGCGGGGTGGGAAGGCCCGAGTGTGCGCTGCAGACCTGCTCTTTCTGCCCAGAACATGCCCAGAAAACCTGTATGTTGTTCCTGAGAACAGCTATTGAGGCCCTTGTAATTTCCTGGGTGATAGAACCCTCTTTTTTTTTTTTTTTTTTTTTTTTTGAGGTGGTTCCTCAGTGCTCCTGGATGGGGGCTGGTCACTGGGAAGGCCAAGCCACAGTTAGAAACTCAGAACTTTCTGCGCCAGCCCATGTGACCCCGAGGGCGGGAAGGGGCTGGGGATGGAGTTAATGGGACGAACTTCCGTGAAAATCCCCCACGTCCGGGGTGGGGAGCATCTCCGTGCTGGGGAGGCGGCCCCAGCCCGCACGTGGGACTCTTGCAGACCTCAGCCGGTGCGACCCTAGCTAGCTGTGTTCTTTGCCCTGTCGTTCGTTACACAGTAAATCGACATAAGTGTGTGCTTCCCGAAGCCCTGTGAGCTCTTTCAGAAAGTGGCGGGGCCCGAGGGGAGTTGTGTGCGTCCTGATTGACAGTGGTCACAGGTGATAGTCTGACCCCAGGCAGAGGGTGTTGGAACTGGACTGGCATGGGGACGCTGACACTGGGTGTCACAGGAATGTGGTGTGGAGTGTCCAGGCCCCCACAGCGGGGAGGGGCCTGGAAGAAGGGGTGAGGTTGCCTGCAGGGAGCCCTATATTCTGAAGGCAAGCAGAATGGTTTCGGGGTAACCTTGCTTTCCTCAGTGTCACTTAGTCTGGAAGCATAGATACTCAGGTCTTTGGTCAGTGTCTTTGGAAGCCCTCAGCCTGCTCTGCAGGGAGAAGGTCACTTCTGGACAAGAGAGCTGCAGGGGATTCAGAAGTATCTGGCTTGAACCCGTGGCCCATCGCCCTGCAAAAGGAGGGGCCCCAATCAGCACTTCTCTGGACACCTTCCCCGCCTCGCCCCCTGGGGATCATTCTGGGTTCTTTTGTGATTCCAGAAGCCAAAAAAAGAAAGGAAGAAAGGCCAGGATGCCCTGAGCCACCACTGTGAATTCACGTATTATAAAATGAGTTATAAAAATCAGAATATTCCGATGATCTGAAGGACATTTTGGTCCACAGTTCTTGTGTGGATGCTGACCTGGGCAGAGCCGATGCAGAGCTCTGAGCACAGCCTTCGTCCGGCCCGGCGGGCCCAGCAGATGGCTTGTCAGTCAGGGTTTCTGTATGTGTAGGGGAGAAAAAAACATTTCCCACCACCCTCTTCGGTTCAAGACCAGGCCCCTGCAATTTTTTTTTTTAAAGAGTATTTATTTATTTATTTGACAGACAGAGATCACAAGTAGGCAGAGAGGCAGAGAGAGAGAGAGAGGAGGAAGCAGGCTCCCTGCTGAGCAGAGAGCCCGATGCGGGACTCGATCCCAGAACCCCGAGATCATGACCTGAGCCGAAGGCCGCAGCTTAACCCACTGAGCCACCCAGGTGCCCCATAGGCCCCTGCAATTTAAACTGATAAAAGGAGAAAAAGGTTATTATGTATCCATTTAGAAGTCTTTATAGAGAAGCAGTTAGATGTGGCAGCTTAATACCCTTTTAACGACGAGTAGTGAACCATGCAGGACCAGCGAGACAAAAGCAACGGGGTTTCTGTTTCCAGGGGGGTGAGCTGTGGGACAGTAAACGTATGGGGGAAGTAACATCAGGCCAGGGTTACTTAGTGAGGCCTGTTCTGTGAACACGGTGCTGGCGTGGGAGAGGGGAGGGTGTGCCTTCACAAAGGAAGCTTACTCTGCCTTCCCGGCTTTCTGCAGTTTTAGTGGAAGAGCCCTTTGCTTCCAGCTCAAGCCTGACTGCTGGTGGGCTTGGGGAGTGGGGGTTGCGGTGCAGAGCTCCCCATGACCCCTGCCAGGACCAGCCCGGAGGTCAGAGGTCAGGGAGCAGGTGGGAGAGACAGATTCAGACGTGAGGGAGGGTAGCGACATGAACACCTTTGCCGTCTCCTGAGCCATCTGTACTCCGCCTTGTGCACGTGAGCGAGGCTTGGGGGTCTGTGTGCCTGGAGCCCACCACTGCCTCCTTCTGTTGCAGGCAAAGCGGAGAGAGTCCCCTGCCGAGGGCAGCCACCAGGCCAGCGAGCAGGACGGCAAGCAGGTACTGCGGGGGCAGCCCTGGCTGCTGGGGCTCCCACAGACCTCTCCAGCCGCTGGCCGTCTGTGGTGTCCTTGTGTTTCCACTTGCCTTCCTCCCAAACTGGCCTGTGCCTCTGTCTTTCATTCGAATGTTCAGAAAATGCTGCTGTTGCCCTTTGGAAACAACAGAAGCCCCCAGCATTGTCCTCAAAGGGAGCACGGGGTGCCCTTTGCGGCCCGTCTGCGTGTGTCTTGGAGCTGCCTGAACAGAGCCTGAACAGAGCCCCATGGGGCTGCGTCAGCCACAGCCCCAGCTGCCCTTGAGATCCCCAAGTTGTCCTCCCGGCGTGGGCAGGGCCGGGCCCACCATCTCGCCTGGCGCTCTCCCCTGCGTCCGGCGCTGTCTGCGATTTCCGCTTTCCATGAGGACATGGGTCCCCACGAACGCTGGCTGCGGCTGCACTCAGCACTCGGCACACTGATATTTCTCTGTCGCCATCCATGCTTGGAAGGCCTGGGGTGCCGAGTGGCTGCCGACGTGCCCCTGTGGGCAAGCACGTCGTCTCTTGCCGTGGGTCTGTGCTGTGGGCTCTGTTCCTAAGTCCTCTGCAGGCGGCGCACCCGGCCTCCCTCCGGCCTGGTCTGCGGCTGTCCCCAGAGGGCTCTGCATCATGGCTGGACCAAGTTGCGAAGGTTCGTTCTCGTCTCAGGAGCTGTGACAGCAGCAGAAAGGGAGTTGGAAGTGAAAATGCAACTTAGTTATTTTGTGATGTTGCAAGGGAATCAAAACTGTAAGATGTTCGTTAAGAATCTGAAGCTGGACACATGGGCGATAACAGCTGGTTCACCGGGGGACCCAGGCACCCACCAGCCCAGACACCCCAGGGCATGTTGCGCTGGCCCCCAGCCCATCCTCATGTCCGCCAGCAGCCGGGAGCAAGCTGCCAGGCTCCTCTTAAGGCTCCTGCCCGCCTGTACCCAGAGACACCCTCCATCCTGTCCAGAGCTGGACCCCAGGACAGCAGGTGCCCCACTGGGGCTTCCCAGGTCACTGGAGTGGCTCCCAGTACTTCCCTGGGACCCCCAGTTTGAAGGCCACGTGGTTGGAGGCTGGCCTGGCCGTCCTCTGGGGACCCCTCACTTGCCTCTGGACACCTGTGTGCCTGCTGGCGCCGGACCTTCCCTCCGTGTAGCCCCAGGGAGACACGAGTGAGGGTATCCTCAGGTTTCAGGATTGAGTGTCACCTGATGTCTGCCAAGAACACGTCTTTGCACTGTGACTCCGTGGGTGGAGGAAGCCACAACGGGAGCCTCAGGCCAGCGGCTTCCAGCCGGGCTCAGAGCATGGGGGGATGGTGGGCTGCTTGCCCTGCCTTCCTGCCTCAGCCGGGACAGAGCGGGAGCCTGAGCCCCGGGAGCCTGGGGACCTTGCCCTCCAGACTTGGGCGGTTCAGGCTCATGTCACACGTGCGGCAGGGGCTGTCACAGTGTCCCCTGTGCTCACGGCTGGTGTCTGCACCAGGGGCTGAACGCAGCCAGCCGTCCGGGAAACACTCAGAGGAGCTGTCTGTGCAGGGTGGCCTTCCCTCATGAAGCATGTGTTCTTTCTGTTCCTGTCATTGTCATCATCATCATCGTGGAAAACATAACTGGGGCCGACCACATAGTAAAGCCATCCCGGCCTAGGCTGGCGCGGGCCCTGTCCAAAGTTGACTTCTGTCTCGTTTTGAAGCAAAAACCAGACACCACACGTTTCCCTTCCGTGTGGCTACCGGTCCCTGACCGCACGGTGACTGGGGTGCAACCTGCAGGGCCCCGAGCCCTGGCTTGCCCCTTGTCCTGGTCCCATGGGTCGTCAGTGTGCTGCCACGCTGCCGGCTGGGCCCCGGGACCGCACTTGTCCTGATCTGCGGCTACCGAGTGAAGTCGCGCGCCTTGCCCTCTGTTTTTTACCCTTTTCGGGTAATGAGATTATTTTTCTGTTTTCAGAAGCGGTGTTGGTTCTCTGCTGATGCCTTTTGGTGGATTTTTTCTTTACTGCCACGTATCTGCTCTTGAAACAGTTTCTGCAGAAAAGGCCATTAAAGCGACACTTTTTAGATGCATTTGTGCCCGTCCCTGGGTGATTGGCAGCTAGTGACTGTCTGTCCTGGTCGTTACAACCCACTAGGCAGTTAAAGAACTGAAACATTCGGAGGAGTCACACTGTGTTATATTTGTTGTGGGGTTGGACGTTAGCCAGCCGTCCCGTCTGTGACTGTCCCCGCGCCCCCCTCTAGTGGCCTCCGTCATGGAGCAGTCACGTTACCGCTCCCTGCGCCCGTCTACTCATCTTGTTTCCGTGTCTCCACGCAGAACCACCTGTCCGTGTCCGTGGTGGCTCACCCGCTTGCCCCTGGTGTGGGGTCCAGCGCCGGCTCCGGCAGCTCCTCACCGACCGCCCTGCCCACCCTCCCGGCCTGTGCCCACCCGCCCGAGCCCCCCAGCGGTGCTGCCGAGCCCGTCCCAGGTAAGTCTAACACTTCCTGGTTTCCTGACTTCGCTTCGCACTCACGTTGTATCTTTTTAGGGCTCTGTGTCAGGACACGTGGTAGGAGGCTCCTTGTTGTAGAAAAGCCACTGTGTATTAGGCACCTGTCCCGTGGCTGTACTGTCTGTGATCTAGAAACACGCCCCCTAGCAGCAGCCTCCTGGCCCTAAGACGAGAGCAGAGAGTGTGAGGACGAGGCTGGCCGAAGGCGGGGGCGTGGCTGAGTGGTCATTAGCTGCTAGGAGTCCTTGAGGGTCGGGGGACTGATGACCCAGGTGATTGGAGTCTGGCCAGAGGGAGAGTGTTGTCCTGAGAGCAGGGTGTGGAGCGGGGTGGTAGGGGCGGGAGGGCGACCTTGCCATGCTGGGCAGCACCCCCGCCCCAGGGCCCCGTCTGTGGTCCCATGTATGGCCACAGTTGCAGAGGGCTCGCATTGCTGGCCTGACCCGAGCCCCCATCTCTGTCCCGGTAAAGGGAGACTCCGCAGGGGCTCTGTTCATGGCTCTTGCCGTGCTCTCTGTCCCAGGGCTGGCCGGGATGGTGTGGCTGTGGGTACCACAGGGAAGTCGCTCCAGTGAGAGGCCAGCTCAGTTAGCTCCAGTGCCGTCCGTCCTCTGCACTTGGAGTCCTGGAGCGCATCCTTTCTTTTTCACCTGCTCTCTTGGGGACTGCAGGGGACTGGGAAGGCCCCTGTGTACCCGCGTCAGGGCACCACTTGGGCGTCAGGTGGCCAGCCCGGGGATGGTACGCTCTTACCCAGAGGTAAACGTCCATGGCTGGTGGCCCAGGAGTGTGTGCATATTGCTTTCCACCCCCTTAAACTTGGGCACCCCGGTCACGGCAGCCCAGGACAGGGAGGAGAGTATCTTTCCAGCGGCCATGCAGATGGCAAATCCTGGACTTGAAGGGGCCATGGAGCCCTTTGGTCCCTCCTGCTGATGTGAGGGACGCCGGACAGGTGAACACAGTCCTACTCCGGCATCGTGGCCCGCTCCGGGGCGCGCTCCGCATCGCTGGCTCAGGCTGGCCTCCCGGCCCCGTGCTCATTCTCAGGAGGGTCTTTAAAGGGTCACTCTTCTACAACCGGGAGACCTTCTGTGGCCGGGCATGTCTTGCTGCACAGCCCTGGCATTCCTGCATGGGCTCCACCTCGGAGCTGCTGCTTCTGCTGAAGAATCTTCTGGAGTCGAGCTGGCCTTGCCCCCCAGGATGGGAAGCTGGGGGGCAAAGAGGGGACCCCTGATGCAGCTGCCCCATCCCCCCACCGGCTCCCCCCCCCCCCAGCCCTGAACTTCTCAAACTTGTGACTCTTGCTTCCATGCTCTGGGCTTTTCTGGAAATTATGTCTATGCAGCTGTGAGAACCGCCAGCGGCTCTCCCCCGGGCTCTTCCTTAGACCGGCTTGTTGCTTCAAGGCTTACCTTCTTCATGGGTGGGTTCTGCGTCCGTTTTCTTATAAGCAAAACCAACCAACCACACGTGTTTTAGCTTGACCTGAAATGGGGGTGGAACGAGGTGTTCCTCTTGAACACAGATTTGATGTGGACTCAACGTGGCCAGTGGGCTGGAGAACTCAGCCGAGTCGCACGTGTTGGCAGAGACTTGGAGGCGGCGGGGTGGTCGTGCCAGCGTGTGTGAGCTGTCTGGCCACTGAGCAGGTCCCCTGCTGCGCTTGGGGGCTGAGTGGTTAGTTATGCAAGGAGCGCCGTCTGTATCGTGTGTCTCTAAGTGGCTCCCCTAGAGAATGCTGGACTGAGGCGCTTGGCTGCCGGACACGTGTGGTTAAAGACCCGAGCCTGGGTTGGGCACATGCACCGGTGTGCACTGGACACCTTTGTTTCCAGCTGGAAAGGAGCCAGGAAGCTGTTGCTCTGAATGGCATGTTTGATTTTACTCTTTGGGGTTTTTTGTGTAAAACGCAGAGGTTTAAAAAAAAAAGCTTATTTTCCCAGTTCACAGGTAGTCATAGTAAAATTGGAGACTCCTACACAGGCAGTCAGGGAAGAAAATCCCTGCCCTAAGCAGATGAGGCCACATTCAGCTCTGCCCCCAGACCCCCAAACGGACAGAGCTGGGGGCACCTGCACCTCGAGAGTGGCCTCGCGGCAGTGTGGCGGCCCCAGGGGAATCCGCGTCTTCTTAGTGTCCCTAGCCATCACCCTTCCGTCAGGGTCCTCGGCCTGTTTGTGTCACGGAGCGTTTGTAGGTCCTTCTTCCGCTCACCTCAGTATTCCCTGAGCCAGCTGCCCAGAGGTAGCACTGCCTGCTGACAGTACGTTTTCGGTGCCCCTGCTGTTAGAATCAGGGGCTGCTGTCATCGTTTTCTCTGGAGATCATCGCGTGTGGTCAGACCCCAGTCTACGGGCCCAGTTAGGACTCCTCAGAACTACCCTCTGGTCCCAGGAGGGCCCTTGCCAGCGGCCTTCCTGCTGCTGAGGACCCCCACGCTGCGGGGCACCTGGAAAGAGCCTGCCCTACCTGCGGTGGCCTCATGGAGGCTGGTGTGGCTTGGGTTCTGGCTTTATGGTGCTCTGCCCACGGGGAATGAGTAAACGCTCGTGTGAGTAGATGCTGTTTGCAAACTAATTGTGCGATTGGTGGGTTTAGTGGAATCATTTCACGGCACTTGGTGGATTTCCTTTCCTTTGCCTTCCACTTCATACCAGCGGGTTTCCGATTAAAATAGTGACCTTGAAATAGTCCTGGTGCAGCTCATTGCCAGGAGTGGCCGGGAGTCAAGGGTGGGAGAGCCTTCATCCAGAGACCAGATGGACTATGGAGGGGATGGGGGGCCTGGCCGCGGGGCTGTGGGCAGCTGACTCGCAGTGACCTCGAGGGCAGAGGTCTGGGCGGGGGGCCTGGCCCAGGGCCACGGCGTGCTCCGTGGTTAGCTCATTTCCATCTGAGCGTGTCTGGACGGGAGGTAAGGTCCTTAAAGCGGCCCTGCCAGTTGAAGCCCCTTCGGGCACCTGGACGTGGGCTTTGCGCACACTGCCTCGAGGTGCCAGTGTCAGGAGGTACGCGCCCCTCTGGGGTCCCACATACAGGGCGGCAAGGAACTGGGTGCTGCGAGGACTCGGGCTGGCGAGGTCCGCCCCCGCGCACCCCGCCCGCGGCGCCCCCGACCGGAGCTGCAGGGCCGGGGCCGGCACAGATCTAAGGGTTGCGTCACCGGGGGCGGGGCTGGCGCGGGGTGAGTAGGAGGGTCGCGTTGTTCGGGGGGTGGGGCCGGCGCTGGGTGGGTGGGGCTGGTCTCAGGGTTACGTCACGCAGGGGTGGGCCGAAGGATTGCGTCACTCGGGGGCGGGCCCGACGCAGGGCGGGCGGGGCGCGGGCTGCGTTTGAATCGGCGGCGGCGGCGGCGCGGTGGACGGTGAGTCAGCATCGTCAGCCCCGCGCCGTCTGGGTGTGGGTCGTCGTTATGCGGAACTAGCTGTGCACCCCGGGCGAGGTGAGAGCCAACTCCGTCTCGACGCGCCTCCCCGCCAGGAGAGCAAACACCCCTCCCGGTTGCGCTTCCTCCCCAGGTGCGCCATGTCCCCACGTGCCCACCTCCCCAGGTGAGGTGCGTCTCCCACCTCTCTGCTTTTCCAGTTCCCCGGTGGGCCTCCTCCCCAGGTGCGCTACCCCGTGCACCGAGCCCCCTCCCCCAGGCGAAGTGTGTCTCCCATCCCCCTCTCACCTTCCTCCTTCCCAGGTGCACCTCCTCTCGCCTCCAGGTGCTGCTCGTACCCGTTGTCGTCGCGTCTGTGCCCAGCCAGGGATGGCACCCAGGGGTCAATACCAGCTCCCTTAGAGACTGTCAGTGGTGTGAATGCAAACAGACCCTTTTTGGGAACCTGCTCTGCAGAGGCGCCCGCGGGTTCCCTGCGTGGGCGGGAGCCGCGGGGCTTCTTCGGGGGGCCTGCATCACCTAGCGGAGGTGCTTTGGCTCCTAGTGACGGCGGGGTTCCTGCCTGGTCCTGCGGGGGATCGTCACCTGCACTGTTGGATATTCAGGCCGGTCGGTGGGTGAGCGGGTTTGCCGGGTGCTTCTCCATGCTGTCTTAGGGGAGGACGGTCTGCTGGGGGGCATCCGGCCCTGGGTGGGGAGCACCCCCACGTCAGGGCTGCCCAATGCTGGTCTTTAATTCTGTGCACTGTGCTCGTTGTCCCTGTGTGTCCTTTGACCCTGAAGGACCGCGTGGCCTCCTGAATGTGCTGTGTCACGTCAGGATCTGGGGATTGCCAGGGCCGTTACTCAGCAGCTCTCCGCGGATTTCTCACCAAGGTCTGGGTGGTTCCTAGTGGCTGGGCAAGGCGGGTTCTGGGTCCGATGGCACAGCTTACGTAATTTAGCTTTGATTTTGAGCGTTCAAGTCTTTTTTAAAAGTCTGCTTTCGTTTGAGAGAATATCCCAGAGGACTTGGGTCTGACCCAGAGCACTGATGTGGAGCAGCGACGGATCTTGTTCTGAGATGAGCAGCCGGTGCGCCCCAGTCCGCACGCTGGCTGTGCTGTCCTGGGCAGTGGGCCCCTCTCTGCTGAGTCATGGGGTGGGGGTGGGGGACTGTGAGAAGATAAATCTTTTCCAGGTGAGGAAAGGCTCTTGGTTCAGCTTCTTCTCCCCTATGGTCGGTTCATTTGTGCTTTTGTTATGAGAAAGTGTTTCTAGAACTTTGTTGGGTTAAAGCATGCCACACCTAATCTGGTGCTGAAGGTTGAGGCCCCGTCATCAGGCCTGGCTGACCTGCGTGTCCAGGACAGAGGGTTGGGACCCCAGGCCTGCGCCAGAAGGGTGGGTTTGGGCTTCCATCCTTTGTGGCCACCTTGCAGAGCACAGAGAGGTGGGGGCAGGGCAGGTGGGGGGGGTGGAGCTGGCTTTCAGCACATGAGTCTGCAGGGGGTCCAGGCAGACAACTAAAACGAGGGTTTGGGAGGCTGAGCAGAAGTTCTCGCAGGATGAGGGGAGCCGATGGAAGATTTGGTTAGGCTGCAGCCTAGGCAGTGTCCAGTGTCATAAGTCCCAGAGGAAGAGCCACGGTGGGGGCAGGGTCTGGCCCCGGTGGCCACGAGCATGCCAAGAGGCACAGTCTCCACCGGAGGTAGGACTATTGACGTGCCAGGATTGGCATTTTAAAAAGGCCCCTTGTGGGACATCGTGGTGGGGCACAAGGGGCAGCCCCCAGAGACCGCTGGAGCTTAGGGCCCTTGGGTGCGGGTTCTAGGAGGATGGAGGGGCTAAGGGCTCCTCCTGGGGCCCTGCTGAGCGCATGAGCCCTGGTGCATGGCGGGGGGAGGGGCCTCTGTGTCCCCAGAGTTTGGGAAGCTGCTGATGGGGCAGTGGGCCTCTCCCTGGTAGGAGGAGGCAGAGTGTCTACGCGGGGGGGGGATATGTTGGCATCTCAGGGTTAGGGCTGCTGAAGCGGAGTGTGTGGCTGTGGAGCAAGCATTGGAGGGGCTACTGGGCCTCCCCAGGCCCCCCAGAGAGGATGGGAGGTTTGAGAAGGGGGTTCTGGTAGGGGAGGGGAGGGCAAGGTGGTGCTGGGGAGAGGGTGCTGCCTTTTCCCAGAGCATGGAGGCATGGGTGCAAGGCTGGAGGGCAAGGTTTAGCAGTAGTTTGGGGTAAGGTGGGGACAGGATGTCAAGGGGGGGTTGGTCAGCGAGGGCTCTGGTGCAGGGCTGCCAGGGGCTTCCAGTGCCACAGTGGGTGGGCATGGGTGAGGGGCGTCAGGGTCAGCGGTGTCTTCCCCAGAAGCAGGTGGACCCTCTGGGCAGTTCATAGTTCTGTTCGAGGAGGGTCCCAGGAGTTCTGGGCCTTTGGTCTGTGGGAGGTGTCTGTCCTTGGACCCCATTATTGTGGGTTGAATTATGTGTCCTCAAAAGGTAGCTCTCCGTTCTAATCCCTGAGAACGGGATTTTATTTGGAAACAGGCCTTGCGGATGTAGTCAAGGTAAAACGAGGTCACGTGCATGGGTCCTAACCCAGTGCGATGTGTCTAAGAAGGTAACAATTTGGCCCAGACGTGGAGGGGTGGCCGTGGGACAGCCGAGGCCAGGGCTGGGGTGTCCACCGGCCCAAGACTGCCAGGGGTTGCCAGCAACACCAGCAGGACTGAGCCTGCCCCAGAGCCATGGGAGGAAGCTGGCCCTGTGGGCCTTGCTCTCATCTTCTCTCCTAACAGTGCGATGGACTCGTGGGGCAGATTCGTGGGGCGCTGTTGGAAGCCACCTCCTGTGGTGCTCAGTTTGGGTGGCACCAGGATGCAGGTGGCCTGTGCTGCTGGGTCTTAGGAAGGAGTGGGCCAGCAGGCGGGCGTGTGTGTGTTGGTGGGGTCCTGGCTGTAAAGAAAGGCCGGAGAAGCACGGGCTGGGGGAGCCCACCAGGAGGAAGGGGCCCTGTGGGCCCCAGCTGAGCCGTGTCTGCCTGAGGGGCTCTATCTGTCCATTGTCCCTGCAGCCGTCTGGTGCAGGGCTGCCAGGGCCTTCCAGTGCCACAGTGGGTTCCCTGGCTGATCTGGCGCGGGGTCTTTCTCTACAGCCCCACGGAGGACCACAGCCCCGCGTCCTGTGCTTGGCTCCTCGGCTTCTTGCTCCTCAGAGCAGCTGGGGTGGGCTTGAGCCCGGCAGCCACTGTGCGTGCTCACCTCCTCCCTAGATGGGAGCCACAGGAGACCCTAAAACCTTTGTTGGAAGAGTGTTTCCTCCTGAGCGGGCAGGCTGCAGTGGGGGTGGGGGAGGCCAGCTGACCTGGGTACAGTTCTGTTGGGCATGGGAATCCAAAGCAGGGCGGGGGGGGGGGGCAGGGCAGGGCATGCCTGCACGGTGCCCCCCGTTGTGCGCTCCCGGCCATGCCCTCCCTCCCCCGCCCCGAGTCCCAGTCCCAGCAAGCCCACATCTCCCCTCCACATGGGCTGGAGGAAAGGGCGGTGTGTGCCTGCGATAGGAGACTTAGCCTGGAGCTGCCTTTAGGCCGGCCGCCAGGAGCCAGCAGAGCACAAGGCACCATCCCTGCGGCCAGCTCAGTGGGCTTCACGGTGGTAAGCGGTGTCCACCAGCCCTATGGACAGGGAAGGGGTGGTGTGGCTGGGGGCCAGACCCCAGCTCTGATCCGCAGGCGTCCTGCAGCCGGCTCCCGGGAAGTCTGCCTGTCCCAGGCCTGCGGTGGTTCCGAAGTCCCGTTTCTAACCCTCTCCCTGCCTGGGTTTCCCCATAAATACAGTAATTCCCTGGTAATTACGGTAGATGCTTTTTGTTTGAAGGGAGGTAGTTTCTCTGCAGCCGCCGGGAGGTTTGGGCTTCGCTCCTGGATTCTAACCCAGCTGTTGGCCGTGGTCATGGTCCCCCTGCTGCTTCCGGGCATGTCCCTGGAGCCGCGGCACGGCCAGGAGTCTGGGCCCAGCCGAGGGTGGGATTTGGTCAGCAATGAGCAGTGGCTCCTCCTCCTGGTGCCTCTGGTTTGCTGTCATTTGTCACAGTTCAGGCGACTTGGACACTAGGAGGCTGGGGGCAGGGCCGAAGCAGAAGGCTCCAGAAGTGTGGCTCACAGACCCCGAACAAGCAGGCCCAACTTGGGCCTCCAGGGTGTGTGCCTCGGGCTCTGGCATGGCCATTGGGCCTGGGGCTCTGGGGGCGGGCGACACCCTGTGGCTTCCAGAGACTGTTCCTGTTGCACATGACAGGCTGTCGGGGGGTCGGAGGGCCTGCTGGCTGGCAGGGGAGGAGCAAGGCTCAGCCACATGGGAAAGGCCACCTGCTTCACGGAAGGGTGCACGGTGGGGCCGTGTGGCTGACCTCGTGCTGTGCCTTCAGCACCCCCGGGTCTTCTGTGTACCCTGGGCCGGAAGATGGCGGCAGCTCGGGCCCAGCGGGTGTCCTAGGAGTCACACAGATGGCTGGTGGGGATGTCCTCTGGCCGCCCCTTCCCGGAGTCGACCGCTGTGCGGCTGCTGGAATTGAGAAGCTCTTGGGGCTGCTGGCCCGGAGCCAGGTGCCTGGGGGCCGGTGTCAGAGGGGGAGGGGATGAGGGGAGGGAGACCCCTGCTTGCAGGAGAGGGAAAGCTTTGGGAGGTGGGGAGCCCCATGTTGTTCCAGGCCTCTATTCCAGTAACAGACGGGCCGAGAGCGTGCTGGGGTCCCAGAAGCCCTACCAGCGCCATGGTCTGGGCAAGGAGAGTGCGCATCTCTCGCATGGGCCAGGCTCTGGTGCGGCCCCACACTCACGGGACATCCTGTTCTCCAGGTCCTTCTCTGGACCTTCATCTCCGCGACGTTGGCCTCCCCGCCCTAGACAGAGAGCTGGAAGAGCATGACAGCGCCGACCTGGGCCCGGCAGGTAGGTCAGAGCACCGGGGCTCTTAGCTGGGCTGGGCGGGCTTTCTCTTCAGAGGGTCCCATGGCCAGTCTGTGGTCAGCCCCCCGACCCCTCGGGGCCTCTGGCCTAGCATCGTGGTCTCTGCGGAGACCTGGGCGCAGCCACCACGGTCCTGCATGGTGGTCAGGCCAGCCCCAGCCCCACCTGCTCACTCGACCACGTCCGCTCTCCGCAGGTCCGAGGTCACTGGGGGGCTCGGTGCCTGTCACCGTCCCAGGCTGCCCGCCCCGGTCCCCGTCCCTGCACTCATCCTCGTCGCTGTCCACCTCCCCGCTCAGCTCGCTGTCCCAGTCCCTGTCGGGGCCTCTCGTCTCCTCGGCCATGACGCCCCCCCAGCAGCCGCCGGCCCTCAGGTCGGAGCCCGGGGCGCTGGGCCCCTCCACCGCATCCTACAGCTCCTTAGGTGAGCCGGGCCCCCCACGTGGTCATACTGCCCGGACTCGGGGGTGGCCACTGCCCGGACTCGGGGGTGGCCACTGCCCGAGGGGGTGGGTCCCCTGTTCAGTCTGCTGGCCGTGCTTTGGGGCACAAGGATGGGCTGTACACATAGCCCGCTGTCAGGGTGGCCCCGTCTGTCACCTGGGAGTAGGGGGACCTGGGACGTCACTCGGGACCCAGCGCACAGCGGCACCAGCCCTCGCTTTATTTCCTCATCAGGGACGGTTCACTCACGCACCTCCCGACACTCTCAGGCCGCACATGCCTCCCCGTAGGCGACCCCACAGCTCCCGGGCCTCCAGACTGAAGTGAGGGGGTTTCCGGGGCCAGGGTTCGCGCGGTGACAGCTCTGACCTCAGTTCCTCTTCTGCTTACGCGCCCTGAGTGGCCAGGAAGAGGCTGCGGCAAAAGATGGTGGTGGGGGTCGCTGTCAGCGGGGCCCAGAGGTGGCGTTTCAGCGCTGTCGCCAGTGACCGCTCCCGTCCCCTCCACACACAGGCTTGAACGGCGTCCCTGGGAGCATCTGGGACTTTGTTTCCGGCAGTTTCTCACCCAGTCCGTCCCCCATCCTGAACAGCGGCCCCGCCCCGCCGGCAAGCACGAGTCCCAGCGGTGCTGAGCTGGCACGTGTCCGGCGGCAGCTGGACGAGGCCAAGAGGAAGATCCGGCAGTGGGAGGAGTCCTGGCAGCAGGTGAAGCAGGTGCGCGCCAGTGGGGCACAAGGAGGCTGGAGGGGAGGCGGGACAGGTGCGCCCATGGCCGGGGGCGGGGGGGGGGGGCGCACACCATGCCGCCCGCTGCTGCAGCCTCCTCTCCCCCTGGGTTGCAGGCCTGTGACGCATGGCAGCGGGAGGCGCAGGAGGCGAAGGAGCGGGCCCTGGCGGCAGACAGCGCGCGGCAGCTGGCGCTGCAGAAGAAGGAGGAGGTGGAGGCCCAGTTCCGGCGGCTGCAGGAGGAGCTGGAGGGCCGCGGGTTGCGGCGCTGCGCCGACCTGGGCGCCGTCCCTCTGCCCCAGCTGCACTCGCTGCAGAGTCGGCTGCGCCTGGACTTGGAAGCCGTGGACGGGGTGAGTCCTGGTGTTGGCTCCAGGCAGCTGCCAAGGCCAGCGGAGCCGGTCTGTCCCCTCCCTGCCGGCTCTGCCCTCAGAGGACGAGGACGGGCTGGGCACCCCTCCCGCCAGGCGGGATCAGAGCCAGAGTGGCCCCTCCCCGAGGTCACCCCAGGTCCCAGGGCAGATCTCTGCCTTTGTGTTCTCCACCCTGGGCTGTAAATCCCTTCTACAGCAGGGCCTGTTGTGAGAACATCTGGAAGGTTCCACGGCCCTCACACACTGTTCCCCTCCCATGGCCGCACAGCCCCCCAGGCTCTGTCTGCTCTCTTGGCCGGAGGCCCGGGTCCCAAGTCAGGGTGCCTACGAGCCCAGCCCCTCAAGTTTGCTGGCCACAGGGCACGGTTGGGGCCTCCATGTGGTCCTAGTCCCTCAAGGTGGCCACGTGCAGGGCTGCCCCCTTCCGTGCCCGTGCGGCTGCTCAGCTCCTGGGTCTTGTGAGGGGTTCCCTGGCCCTGACTCTGCAGCCGGGGCCACCTTCTCCGACGTCCCATGGAGGCCCCGTCCGTGGTTTTCCTGGGGCCTTGGTTTGGCTGCAGCAGGCTGCCGACCCCACCGCCGACCGGTCGCGTCTCACCCCACAGGTGATCTTCCAGCTGCGAGCCAAGCAGTGCGCCGTGTGCCGGGAGCACGCCCGTGGTGCCGTCCTCCAGCCCTGCCAGCACCGCGTGCTCTGCGAGTCGTGCGCTGCGGGCGCGCCCCCCTGCCCCTACTGTGAGGGCCAGCCCCTCCCATGGTGACTGTTCCTGTGTTCACAGCCTGGGCTGCGGCCGCTGCCTCTCCAGCCTCAGGGGTGCACTCCCCTGGAGCCCGCCCAGCCAGCCCCACAGGCTCAGGAATGACGCAGGTGACCTTGCCAAGCACTTTGTAAACTGGGGGCGTTACACATTCTGAGTTGCTGTAAGCTGCTTTCTAGGTTTGTGGTTTTTTAATACGCGATAATGCGAAGCTTTATATGTGGACTGTGAACTTACACAGTTTCCTGTCCGTTCGTTAACCCGTGGTATGGTAAAGCTCTTAGATTTCCTATTCTGAAATGAGTACTTAATGAAATGAGCGTTTATCTAGTAGTGAGAAATGCCTAATTTTTTTAGTTTTCCAGTTAAGTGCAAACTATCTGTAGCAGTGACGCCGAAAGACAGTCTGCGGAAGGACCCTCACCCTGTGCGCACTCACTAACTGGTTTTCTAGGCCAGAAGCATGCAGTGGCGCCAGGCGCCGAGCCCCGATCGTGCTCCGTGACCCGCAGCCGCTTGTCTAAGTGCCTGAGCCTCACATGAGGGGCGGACGAGGCCCTTCCCTTGGGCTTGTCGCTCCCAGGGGCCTGATGGCGGAGGCTCTCACATTCATCTCGCAAAGCTGTCCCTGAGCCTCTGCAGCCCTGAGAGCCTGCCGGGCCCCCCATTGGGCGGCCTGAGGCCAGAGACTCACCCCCTGCTCCGGGGTAGTCCAGGGGGTCACCAGGGTCACTCAGGTGACCCCAGGCTTGTAGGGAGAGCCCAGCCACCTGGCCCTGGCAGAAATGCTCCTGAGAGCTGGTGTGGTTTGGGGGATGACCTGAATTTTCTCTGATCCAAGCTGGGTTGTTTTCCTAGAAATCTGGGGAGAAGCAGAGGATGTGTGTAGTCGGCCCAGACTTTGTCGTCCTCACGACGCTGTAGAGGCGGCGGGAACAGGTGCGGCCCCTCTGGCCCGGAGGTCTGGGCCCACACGTGGCTTTGCCAAAGACTTTTCATAGCATTTTGTAAGCGGCTCGGTGTAAATTCTTATCAGTAACCAAATATTTACTAGAGTAAGAGGTTGAAAACTTTTCTTAACTTAGGACATACCGATAGCTCTCACTTCCAGGGCGGCTCCATGACGTTCCGCAGCTGGCCCACTATGAAGGTGACTGTTGACTTGGTTTTAGTGAATCTACTTTGTTTTTAATGACAGTGATGATTTATTAGCTCTTAGAAATTACGTATATTTTGTGCTACTGTTATCACCGTTTAAAATTCTTTATTTTTATTAATATTTATGCATCGTTTCCCATTTTAGGCCTTTGGTCATTTTTGGGAAACAGGACAATGTTTATTATCAGTACCTAGTCTAGACGTTTTCAAAGTGTGGACTAAGGGCAGGCACTTCAGCTTGAAGCCTGTAGAAGTTGCTCTGGTTGGTTCTTGCCGTGTGGTGGGCAAGACAGGAGCCATGGGGACCCAGAGAACCGCCCGAGTGGGCCCCCGGGGGACTGCCTGTTGGGGTCCTTCCCGCCCCGTGGGTGGGGAGCCTCAGCTAACCTGCAGGTGGGTGGCCACGGTGCTGGGTGTAGCTGCTCCCGCCTCTCGGCGCTCGTGGTCGTGGCCACGTCCCGCCTCTGCGGCCGGTGTAACTGGGGCCACAGGAGACCTCACTTGGTGGGTGGCTTCGTGGGGGGATTTAGGGAAGCCTCCGCTTACGTTCTAAGTATTAGAGGAGAACGTTACCAGAATGGAACTTTAACCCAGAAAGTAGTATTTATAATGCATAATCATTTACTTGTAGTGAATTGTTCCGAGTTAACACTTGTTTAAAGTTTTTTACACTACAGCATTTATGCAGCGGTTTACAGAATCCATGGAATTATTTTTATCAGTACAGGAATTAATTAAAACTTTGAGTCTTTATTCTGTCTGCCTCTCTGAGCCGAGCCTGAGTCCCTCCCGGGCCCCAGAGGAAGCGGCTCCCTCCTGCCCCCCTCCCCGCGGGTCTAGGGCTGCCCTTGGCCTGTCTCGGGTCACAAGGTGTTCCCACGCAGTCCTGGGTCGCCTCGTAGCTGCTCTGCTGTCCCGTCTGTGGGTGTCTTGGGGCCCACGTGCTCAGAGCTGGGAGCTCCTGCCAGAACAGCAAGTGGCAGGAGTCAGCACAGGCCCTGGCCTGTAGGCCGCAGGTCCCACAGGGGGCCAGGGCCCCGCAAGGGGCATGACTCACCCGCGGGCCTGGCGTAGGGGATGCCGTGCTGCGTCAGCACACTCTGCAGTCTCCGCAGCTCCTTCACCAGCTCTCTGTGCGCCTGCGACAGATAAGCCCGGAGGGCAGGGGTGCAGAGCAGTGCTGGGGACCATCTTGGGGCTGGCCGCCCTGCCCTTTCCCTACCTCACTGCAGCTCTCTAAGGTCTGGAACACTGGGTCCTTGACCGCTCCTTCCTGCGCTGACTCTCCTTCTTCTAGAGGCTGTAGGTAGCCGGCGTCCTCAAAAAGTGCCCGGAGCACCTTGCTGTAGCCCTGGGGACGGGGGGAGGAGGGAAGAGTCAGCTCCAGGCTGCACTGTGCCCAGGGGAGGGGGTGCCCACCCCACACCTCACCTGTACTGTGATGAGCTCCTCAGCCAGGTCCTGCTCCGCCTGGTCCCACCGCTGCTGCAGGGCCGGGGGAAGCGCAGGGTACACTAGGGTCCAACAGAAGCTGGCTGAGCCACGCTCCTACCCACCCCCTCCACGCTGCCCGGCCGGCTGGGGGGTCCTACCTAACAACGAGTGTGGGTGGCAGACCAGAGGCGTCTCAAACGTCAGTGCGTAGACGCAAGTGCTCGGCTCGGACACGTGGGCCAGGCGGTGGCTTTTTCCACAGGTAAGCTCCACCTGCGGGGATAGCTGGTAGGTAGGCTGGGGGGGGCCAGTACCCACGCCCTCGGACCCTTCCCCAAGATCCCACCTTGCTCTGCCGGCTCCGGGTGCGGCACGAGTCACCGTCGCGCATCCACATGGCCCGGAAGGTGCTGTTGACGATTTCCCACTCGTGCCAGATGCTGAGGGCGAACGGAGTGCGTGAGGCAGGGCGGGAGTGGGGGGGACGCCAGCCCGGGGCCCGGGATCCCCTGCTCACCCCAGGATCCCGCTGTAGGCGTTCCAGCGGAAGGTCTGCTCGTGCTGCGTCACGTTGTGGAATGGGCAGAACTCGTACTTGTACCTGGGGGCACAGGCGCGTCAGGGGGGTCCCTGCAGCCGCCCCCGCCGGCACCCAGCTCACTCACGTGGACTCCAGCAGGCTGAAGCACTTGCCGGAAAGCCTGGAGAGGTGCGCGGGCCCTGGAAGAGAGCAGACCGGCTGAGTGCGGCGTGGGGCGGGCGGGCGCGTCCGCGGGATGAGTGGCCCTGGGAATGGGAGCGTGGGTGCTGGACAAAGAGCCAGAAGCCAGGGGACCCGGCCTTGCTGGAGGCTCTGGAGCACAGAGAGGGCCGATGACCAAGCAGGGACCCAGTTCTGCACCCAGCGCTCGCCCGGGTGTCCCGATTCACACGGGACACGCCAAGACAGCATGGCCACACCCAAGGGAAGAGGGACAGAACCCTCCCGGGAGCAGCCAGACGCTGGACTTAGGAGACTTCCAAACAGTCCTAAATAAGCTCCAAGAACGGGAGGACAAAGACCGACACTAGAGGAAGGCGCCTGGAGAGACATGCTGGAGCCAGAGGCCGGTAAGGGGTTTGCAGGATGGGCCGGTGAGTGCACGGAGCACCAGCACATGGCCGCGGTGAGCCCCGGGCACAGCCGGAGAGAAGCCGTGAAGCCCGCAGCACGGGCGGGCAAGGGTCTGACCCCAACCGCACAGCCCCATGGAAGGCGGTGGTGGTGCGTCTGGAACAGCCCTCCCTGATGGGGACGGAGTGACAACGGCCCGGGGCGCCCCTCAGATGGATCGAGGTCTGTGCGCCTCTCCGGGACGCGCGAATGCACAGCCGACAGGGTCCCAGACACATCGGCACCGGCCTCTGCTGGGGGCACCCCGTGTCCAATGGGGTCGCCTGCAGGGCCAGTGCCCAGGCTGGGGGAGGGCGGAGCCAACCCGAGTAGTGTAGGGCATAAAGGAAAACTCAGAACTTAATGCTGTCCGAGGTCCTTAATCCCTACGGTTTCTGGGGGCGCCGGGGTGGCTCGGGGGGTTAAGCCTCTGCCTTCGGCTCAGGTCATGATCTCAGGGTCCTGGGATCGAGTCCCGCATCGGGCTCTCTGCTCAGCAGGGAGCCTGCTTCCTCCTCTCTCTCTGCCCGCCTCTCTGCCTACTTGTGATCTCTGTCAAGTAAATAAATAAAATCTTTAAAAAAAAAAAAAAAAAATCCCTACAGTTTCCAGAGAAGACAGACGAGGGAGAGGCACACGTGGAAGAGGAGTGACATCGAGCCTGTCGCCTGGAAGAAAATGTCAACAGAGCAACGAGGAACAGAGAAGCCGCCGGGCCATTCCGGGTAGGCCGTGCTCTCCATGCGTCCCGAGGGCCACACTGGCTGTGAGGAAGGCCCCGTGCGGGAATCGTCGGAGATGCGGATGCCCCAGCCACGGCCCCGGGCAGATGGAGCTCAAAGAGCTCTGGAAAGCCGCCTCCACCGCAGCCCACAGGAGAAGTCCCAAGGGAAATCGGAAAGCCCTGACACAAAGCCTGGACCACAGGCCTCCAGCGCTCACGGGTGCAGCTCCGACTCGGGCCACAAGCAGAGCCCGCATCTTCACGGCATCATAGACTAGACCAGGGGCTCGCCAGACGCACGCTAGTGACAGGAGAGACAGACGGGGCAGAGGCCGGAGAGAAGCCGGCAAACGCGACACTGGTTCTTCAAAGAGCCCAGCAGACTTCACGGCTTTCAGCAGGACTGCCAGCCCACTGCCGCGGCTCCTCCAGTCGGGCGGGATGGAGGGGACACGGCCAGGTCTGCAGACATGAGATGCCAGGAGAAGCGCCCACTGGCAGCCGACCCAGCAGCCAACCCGTGTGACATGCACACGATCCTGGAGACACGGCCGCTCTGTCCTCCCCACGCGTCCCCAGAGCCTCCAGGGCCAGCATCACTGCAACACCAAAGTCACGGAAATCTATGATGAGCACGAGTGTGGAGAGCCCTCGCCGAAAACACCGCCGATGTCCTCCGACAGCAGGCCGGGGGGCCACGCTCCATCCCAGGGGCTCGTCCACAGCAGGGGTGCCCGCACCTCCAGCCGCCGGGGTAGCGCGGGGACAACACAGCAGCCGCAAGCATGGAAGAGCAGGAAGGCGGCACCACAACAGAGGCCACCTAGGCGGACCCCACAGCGCGTGTCCTGCCGGAGACACACGGCACGAGACCCCTGCGCTGCCTCTTAGCTCCGTGCAGTCCTGCCCGCTCCAGCCCCGCATGCCCGTTTGCACCAGAGCAGTCGGGCACCAGAGCAAGAAAAGGCATCCAAACTGGAAAAGAAGAAATACAGTGACGTGGCCACGACGGAGTCCCCAAGCCCGTTCACGATGTCGCAGGACACAACACTGCGGACGCCGGAGTGTTTCCCTCCACTAACCATCCAGGGAGCACTTCACACAGTTCCGCGTGGCAGAGCACCGGGAAGGTGGAGGACGCAGACCGCGGACCCCACGGACGCGACCAGAGACGCACGAAGCAAACCTCAATCCTAAAATATGACAAATGCCCAAAATGATGTGATTCAACCTGTACCAAATTCAGTAATGTTTCTTTGCAGAAATGGGAAAACCCATCATAAAATGGAATCTAAAGGACCCCAAAAAGCCAGAACTATCTTACAGTAAAAGAATGAAATGGAAAAACTCAATCCCTGGTTCCCAACTGTGCTGCGGGGCCGCGGAGAAACACCTCAGGGCACTGGGACACAGGCAGGGACAGCTGGGAGCCCGCAGTCCCGGATGTCCGTCCCCACGCCCTGACGTCAGGCTCACGCAGTGGGGAAAGGGCCGTCTTCTCAGTAAGCGGTGCCGGGAGAGGAGAGCGGACGCAGGATGACACGGAACCTTCCTTTAGACCATGTACTGCGGAACTCTGGATGGGTTTGAGGCTAAGCCTAAAGCTTAGCAGAAAAGCAGAGGGGAAGCCTTACGACAGCGGTGTCCCCAGTGACTCCGTGGGCTCTAACCCCAGACGAACTCTGAGGAACGACACTTAAGAGCCGGCCTTGGGATTTTAGGACTCACGTGCCTCAGGGGCGCGTCCACAGTGAGAGAGACACCCATGGGCAGCAAGGAGACAGGTGCAGTGCACACTGCCAGGACACACAGAGCTGAACCGGCAGCCTCGCTGGAAATGCGCCAAGGACTGAGGAGAGGGTTCTCTGAAGCAGCTCCAGACCTCCCCCGGGGAGCCACGGCCCCGTGTTGGGATGGCCGTGCTCGCTCGCACTGCACGGGAGGACCGCAGGCCGGGGTCGGGATCTGGAGGAGCACGCCGGGCCGGTGCTCTGCGGTCGCACAGACGCTGGCCCAAGCACTGCACGCCGCAGCCACCAGCACGTTCTTGATCTGCTTTCCCCCCCAGCTCACAGAGGACCCACAGACGGGCCTCTTGCTGGCGGGTTGGGCGGTCTGTGCGCACCTGCCCACGGTGTCCCGTGAGAACCGCACGAGTGCGGCCGCGTGGCCCGAGTTAACACACGACTGTGAGTACACAGCTCGAATCAGCGGAGCCCAGCTATGTGCGGTGGGGAGCGTGACCTCACGGGAGGTCCCTCTCGCTGAGCTGAGAGCACACGCTTCACGAGTTCATAGTCATGGCTGTGAGAGCGTGGACATCCTCATCTGTGTAGGAAGAAGCCAAGAGGGGCGCCAGGGTGGCTCGGTCACTGAAGCAACTGCCTTCGGCTCAGGTCATGATCCCGGGGTCCTGGATCGAGTGCCGCGTCAGGCTCCCTCCTCTACCGGAGCTGCTTCCCCTCTGCTGCTCCCCCTGCTTGTGCCCTCGCTCTCGCCCTCTCTCTCTGACAAATAAATACAGTCTTTAAAAAACACAACCTCGGGGCTCAGTGGGTTAAGCTGCTGCCTTCGGCTCAGGTCATGATCCCAGGGTCCTGGGATCGAGCCCCGCACCGGACTCTCTGCTCAGCGGGGAGCCTACGTCCCCCGCTTCTCTGTCTGCGTTTCTGCCTACTTGTGATCTGTCAAATAAATAAATAAAATCTTTTTTTTTTTAAAGATTTTATTTATTTGACAGAGATCACAAGTAGGCAGAGAGGCAGGCAGAGAGAGGGAGGAAGGGCTCGATCCCAGGACCCTGGGATCATGACCTGAGCCGAAGGCAGAGGCTTTAACCCACTGAGCCACCCAGGTGCCCCAATAAATAAAATATTTTTAAAAAATAAACAACCTCAAATTATTATTAAAAAGGCAGCACAGAAGTCTTTGCTGTGTTGGAGGCGGCCGCCCCTCCTGCAGGGCACTCTGCAATGCATGTGGCCCCACCGCGGGGCCTGGGCCTAGGCGAGCCCACCCAGGGTCATGGGCCCCGGTGACAGGGATGCTGGGGGGTGACCCAGCAGCTGGGATGTCGGGGCAACAGGGCAGCAGGCCCCAGGGAAGAGCCCCCAGCATCGCATCTCCCTCTGCAGGCGGCCCAAGGGAAGGACAGCAGCCCCGGGCCCGGCGCGGACAGCGTCCCTGCGAGAAAATGCGCTGCCGGTGGGGCAGGATCAGCCCTTCCACTCCGTGAGCACGAGGACGCACGAGGACACACATCCTTGACAGAACTGAGTGGGAAGAACCAGACAGGGGCGCGTGGCCGTCGTGTCCCGCGCAGGCTGTGTGTGCAGACCTCCCGGCCCGCTGGCAGCCCCCGTGCTCCCTCCCTGCGCCAGCGGAGAGGTCTCGGTCCGCTTCTCGGTCCAGCTGTCGCTACACAGCACAAAGCAGGCAAGCAACGTCACAGAAACGCTGCAATCAGACTGGAGGAGAAAAGCCTCGTTTTCTGCTGCAGAGCTGTGGTGGGCTAGAGCCGGTGGAGCGGGCAGGAGGCTTCTGAGAAACCCGCCTGGGCTTGAGAGCAAGGTGGTAGCGCTCCTTCTCGAACACCTCAGCTCTAAGGGGTCAGAAGTGAAACCAGGGGGCCCCCTCGCTGGTTCAGTTGGAGAAGCACGCGACTCTTGGTTTCAGGGTCCTGATGCTGGGTGTGGCAAATACAAAACGAGCGGTTTCATTGCGTCTGGGCGACGGCTGTTGGCTAACTGTGCACGGTCTTGCCTGGAGGACACTGAGGTCTCCGACATGTCCCCACTGCTCCCTGCCGGAAGAGACAGAGACAGATGCCCGCACGGGGGTGTCCCCGCCCCACGCTAGCGGTGGTTCTCCCCCTGCTCCCCGAGGACATCAGAGCCCTGGGCCTAGTGCGGTCAGGGCAAACAGCTGGTCACTCTCGGTCTTGCATTCTGAAGACCAGGGTTGAATCTCACGTTCTGGGAAACGGAAATCCGCAGGAGAACTCTGGGTGCCGCATCGCACGGAGTCCCGTGGGACCCGCCACCCACCATGACCAGTCCCGAGTGCCCCGTGCTTGGCCTGGATGCCTGAGCCCGTGTCACTGCCTTTGGCTCTTTTGAATCCTTGATTAACTTACTTTCCCTTTTAAAATTCTGATTTAGTTGCTGGAGGAAATCCCATGTCACTGAACGGAGGGAAATTTCCTCACAGAATGGTCCTCAACTCTGGTCTGTGCCTCATGTGCTCCAGATGGTTTCTCCGAGTTCGGCGAGAGACCAGAGCCTGCGTCACGCAGCTGCTACGATCATGCTCAGTTCCCCTTGATGTTTTAAACGACAGGCGGTCCGAGAGCCACTGGCCCTCTCCCAGGTCTCCGACCTTTCGAGTTTTGACCTTAATCATTCTCTTAGAGAAAATCCTCACACTACGTTATTTTCATAAAACCCAAGATTTTCACGTGAAAGGGTTTGTTTTGGAAGAAATACTAAAGGCTTTTAAAAAGTGAAGCTTAGGGGCGCCTGGGTGACTCAGTCGTTGGGCGTCTGCCTTTGGCTCAGGTCATGATCCTGGGGTCCTGGGATCGAGCCCTGCATCGGGCTCCCTGCTCAGCTGGAAGCTGCTTCTCCCTCTCCCACTCCCCCTGTTTGTGCTCCCTTTCCCGCTGTGTCTCTGTCAAATAAATAATAAATAAAAAATTTTTTTAAAAAAGTAGTGAAGCTTAATAAACAGATGAGGTTTACCTGAGGCTGCATTCCCCGCACCACTCACTGGGTGGCTCGGGGTCAGTTCAGGTCAGCCGGGAGCCCTGACAGAACCCCTGCCTACCTTCCCTAGAGCCAGCCTCAGACTCCCGAGCGGGAAGCCCGCGGTTCGCACTGAGGGACGCACACGTCGGCGGGAGGGGTGGGAGACGGGGGAACGTCTGTCTTCGGTCCACAAAACTAAGCCACCAAATATTCTGTAGGAAACTGTGTTAGCCACACAACCACCCAGTGCCACTGTCACACGTGCGCGTCGTCACACATCTGAACCCTTCAGTCTGCAATGGATTATTCCAGACGCGAGCCGTCTCTCAGCAAAGACTAGCTCTGGTGAGAAAACCTCACTGAGAGCCTCCGAGAGAAGAAGAGCAGTGCGGCCGCGGCCGCCCCGCCGAGAACAGACGAGGGGTAGCGCCGGGGCCTCTCCCCCACCCCCCGCAAGGCTCCGGGCCGTGTCCTCCCAACACCTGCAGAGAGCGCGCCTGTGCGGTCATGTCGGCGCTTGGTCTGAGAATAAATATTCTGGAAACGGGGACAGTCCTGAAGAAACTGTCTCCAGACCTTCTGAAGCAGCCAGGACGCACCCAGCCCGGGCGGGCGTCCCACAGAGCCCTGCGCCCCCAGCAGCAGAGCGCCACCCGAGAACCCGGCAGTGTTCTCGGTCCTTCTTTTTACATCTTTATAAACAACCACACTAAAAACCTCATAAATCAGGCCAGCGAAGATTAGTTTTGCTTTCTGAAGGAACATTCCCATGAGGTGGAAGCAGCCGGAGACGTAACTTCTGTGCGCCCTACATGTCTCAGGCTCTGCAGAAAAACAGCTTGACCTCCGGTACACTGCAAACCCATGAGGCCCGTTTAAAAATCACAGAATAATTTAAAATTCAACCTTTACAGCTGTTTTGAAAGCCTTTATATTTTTGTTGGGTAATTTTAAAAAATATTTTATTTATTTGCAAGAAAACGCAAATGTGGGGTGAGCAGAGGGAGAGGGAGAAGCAGACTCCCTGATGAGCAGGGAGTGCTTAGCTGGTCATTTTCCCCAAGTCCTGAATGTAATCTACTAAACCATGTTTATGCTGTCCACTCTGTTTTTTCAGTTGGGGAAAACAGATGTTAAAAATATTTATGATGGGGGCACCTGGGTGGCTCAGTGGATTAAAGCCTCTGCCTTCGGCTCAGGTCATGATCCCAGGGTCCTGGGATCGAGCCCTGCATCGGGCTCTCTGCTCAGCAGGGAACCTGCTTTCCTTCCTCTCTCTCTGCCTGCCTCTCTGCCTACTTGTGATCTCTGTCAAATAAATTAAAAATAAATAAATAAATAAAAAGAACACATTGTGAGCAATCATACACCAGCAAACCTGACAATCTAGAAGAAATAGATGCATTCCTAGAGACTATAAACTACCACAACTGAACCAGGAAGAAACAGAAAACCTGAACAGACCCATAACCAGTAAGGAGATTGAAGCAGTCATCAAAAACCTCCCAACAAACAAGAGCCCAGGGCCAGACGGCTTCCCAGGGGAATTCTACCAAACATTTAAAGGATAATGAATATCTGTTCTGAAACTGTTCCAAAAAACAGAAATGGAAGGAAACTTCAAAACTCATTTTATGAGTCCAGAATTACCCTGATCCCCAAACCAGACAAAGACCCCATCAAAAAGAGAATTACAGACCAATATCCTTGACGAACACAGATGCGAAAATTCTCACCAAAATACTAGCCAATAGGATCCAACAGGACATTAAAAGGATAATTTACCACGACCAAGTGGGATTTATTCCAGGGCTGCAAGGCTGGTTCAACATCTGCAAATCGATCAATGTGATACAACACATTTATAAAAGAAAGAACAAGAACCGCATGATACTCTCAATAGGTGTTGAAAAAGCATGTGACAAAGTACAGCATCCCTTCCTGATCAAAATTCTTCACAGTGTAGAGATGGAGGGTACATACCTCAATATCATCACAGCCATCTATGAAAAACCCACAGCAATATCATTCTCAATGGGGAAAAACTGACAGCTTTTTCCTCTAAGGTCAAGAACATGGCAGGGATGTCCATTATCACCACTGCTGTTCAACACTAGTAGAAGTCCCAGCCTCAGCAATCAGACAACAAAAAGAAATGAAAGGCATCCAAATTAGCAAAGCAAGAGTCAAACTCTCACTCTTTGCAGATGGTATGATACTGTATGTGGAAAACCCAAAAGACTGCACTCCAAATCTGCTAGAACTTGTATAGGAATTCAGTAAAGTGTCAGGATATAAAATCAATGCACAGAAGTCAGTTGCACTTCTATATACCAACAGCAAGACAGAAGAAAGAGAAATTAAGGAGTTGATCCCATTTACAGTTGCACCCCAAACCATAAGATACCTAGGAATAAGCCTAACCAAAGAGGCAAAGAGTGAGGAGCTCCTGAGTGGCTCAGTGGGTTAAGCCTCTGCCTTCAGCTTAGGTCATGATCGCAGGGTCCTGAGATCAAGCCTGGCATCAGGCTCTCTGCTCAGCAGGGACCCTGCTTCCTCTGCTCTCTCTGCCTGCCTCTCTGCCTACTTGTGATCTCTGTCTGTCAAATAAATAAAAATAAAATCTTCTTAAAAATAGAGGCAAAGAATCTCTACTCAGAAAACTATAAAGTACTCATGAAAGAAATTGAGGAAGACACACAAAGAAATGGAAAAACATTCCATGCTCATGGATTGGAAGGACAAATATTATGAAGATATCTATGCTACCTAAACCAATCTACACATTTAACACAATCCCTATCAAAACACCATCAATGTTTTTCAAAGATACGGAACAAATAATCCTAAAACATATATGGAACCAGAAAAGACCCCAAATATTGAATGTTGCAAAAGAAAGCCAAAGTTAGCGGCATCACACTTCCAGCCTCAAGCTCTATTACAAAGCTGTCATCATCAAGACAGTATGGTACTGGCACAAAAACAGACACACAGATCAATGGAACAGGATAGAGCGCCCTGAAATGGACCCTCAACTCTATGGTCAACTAATCTTCAACAAAGCAGGAAAGGATGTCCAGTGGAAAAAAGTCTCTTCAACAAATAGTGTTGGGAAAACGGGTCAGCCACATACAGAAGAACAAAACTGGACCATGTCCTTACACCACACACAAACAATAGACTCAAAATGGATGAAGGACCTCAGCGTGAGACAGGAATCCATCCAAATCCTCGAGGAGAACACAGGCAGCAACCTCTTGGACCTCAGCCACAGCAACGTCTTCCCAGAAACATCGCCAAAGGCAAGGGAAGCAAGGGCAAAAATGAACTACTTGGACTTCATCAGGATCAAAAGCTTTTGCACAGCAAAGTAAACAGTCAACAAAACCAAAAGACGACTGACAGAATGGGAGAAAATATCTGCAAATGACATATCAGATAAAGGGCTGGTATCCAAAATCTATAAAGAACTTACCAAACTCAACACCCAAAGAACAAATAATCCAATCAAGAAATGGCCCAAACCACGAACAGACATTTTTGCAAAGAAGACATCCAGATGGCCCACAGACACATGAAAAAGTGCTCCATATCACTCGGCATCAGGGAAATACAAATCAAACCCACAATGAGATACCACCACACACCAGTCAGAATGGCTAAAATTAACAAGTCAGGTAACAACAGGTGCTGGAGAGGATGCGGAGAAAGGGGAACCCTCCTACCCTGTTGTGGGGAACGCAAGCTGGTGCGGCCACTCTGTAAAACAGCACGGAGCTTCCTCAAAAAGTTGAAAACAGAGCTGCCCTACGACCCAGCAATCGCACTACTGGATATTTACCCTAAAGATATAAACGTAGTGACCCGAAGGGGCACGTGCACCAGAATGTTTATAGCAGAGATGTCCACAATAGCCAAACTATGTGATGTGGGAAACAGAAGTAGAAGAAAAATTACTGAATTTCCTACCCATTGACAGGCCCTAGAAGCAGGCAGCATGACATTCCTCTAGGGACTTAACCGCCTCCCCCTTAAGGCTCTGCTAAGGGCAAAGGGCAATCCTAGCCTGACCGACCCCTACCCCCAACTAGGATCCTGAAGTCTGCTTTACCAATTCCTTTGGAAACTATCTCTAAGCCCTCCAAAGATCCGCATTGGCAGTCACCCCCCGAGCATAGGGCCCACTGACACATATCTGAAGGGTCTCCGGACACAGGTTTTATTACCAGGGATGAAAAACCTTTTTCCCCAACAACAGCCAGCCCCTCGAGGTCCTGGAAACCTTGCTTCCAAAACTCCTCAGAGCCTTACGCCATCCCTGACCCACTCCCAACTTGCAAGCATATAAGGATGTTGGAGGCCAGGGCACGGCTGGGGTCGAGGACCAAACCAGGCCCTGACTTGTGTCTCCTTCAAAGTCCGGACACCTTGACGAGGTTAAGGATGGGAAAGTGGAGTGCACTGAGAAAGGGTCTGTGCTATGTGTCGTGCCTCACCTACGTGACTTCCCACACACTATCCCGGCAGTAGGGAACAATGTGGCCAGAGTCCTGAGTTCTTAGTTAATCCTCGTTGTTCTGTACCTCCCATGATCCACTCCCATGATCCACTCCCTGTCTGACTGTCTTGCTAATGGCTTTAGCCGAAACTACCTGGGCTCACGAGGTTTGCTTGTAGTTCATGTAAACTTGTTATAGGAACTTGCGGTCATCTGACTAGGTACCGATGTAATGCTCCTCCTATTCTGGTTTGCCTTATAAATGCTTGTGAGACGTGGAATAAACTTGGCGCTGTTGGACAGCCTCTTCAGTGTCCCTCCTGCCCCCATCACTTTGTCTCTTTTTTCATCATCCTCTTAGCCCCCACGGTTACCCCGGTCGATTCGGTTACCCCGGTCGATTCGGTTACCCCGGTCGATTCGTTACACTGGCCGCGACATAAGGGTCCACCCCTCACAGCCCCGGGGCAGCAGCTCTTCCTGCCCACAGGTCCTGTCCCCGTGTTTTAATAAACCACCATTCTGCACCAAAGACGTCTCAAGAATTCTTTCCTGCGGGGCGCCTGGGTGGCTCAGTGGGTTAAAGCCTCTGCCTTCAGCTCAGGTCATGACCCCAGGGTCCTGGGATCGAGCCCCGTGTCGGGCTCTCTGCTCAGCAGGGAACCTGCTTTCCTTCCTCTCTCTCTGCCTGCCTCTCTGCCTACTTGTGATCTCTGTCAAGTAAATAAATAAAATCTTAAAAAAACCAAAAAAATTCTTTCCTGGTCATCGGCTCCAAACCTCACCCACCGAACCTCATCTATGTCCTAAGACTTAATCATTCGGTGCCCGAATGTGGGGCTGTGAGTCTTTACATCGGATTCTGAGTTTCGGGGTCAAAATTGGCGAGTGCTTTGTCTCCTCTTCCTTTAGTCTCATTTCAGAGGCTCTTCAAGGAGGGCGGTCTTACTGGAACACTTGCATGTCGACTGCTCAGGCTGGAGTTCTTTAGCCTGTGGCTGCTTCAGGGGGAGGAGAATGCCTGCCTTTTGGCTGGAAGTCAGTACCCCAGCCGGAATGGTAACGAGACCCAGAACTGGATGCCCTCTCTCCGTTCCTGTCTGTCTTGGGCACGGGACAGCCACCTCAGTCACCAGTACAGCTGCCAACCTTAGGAGTCCACGTGAGGTTTCCTCTTGACTGATCTAATGTGATCCCCTCCACATCCCTGGTCTAGTGCTTCTGGCAGCGGGACCTCCACTGGGAGCCGGCGAAACCAGTACCCGACTGAATTAAAACCCAACCGGACCGTTTCCTAGGGAAGTTGGCTGTAGGGACTATGTGTACTGGAATGTTGCTTAGACCGTGATGGACTTCAGTCTTTACTGTTTCTTCTCAGTGTCCTCTACTAATCACTTAAAGCTACAAAATTGGGTAATTTCCCCTTGCCAAACTTTTCTAGTATTTTCTATGGGTTAAAAATGGCAAGACAGAGGTGCCTGGGGGGCTCAGTCTGGTTGAGACTCTGCCTTCCACTCAGATCATGATCTCAGGGTCCTGGGATTAAGCCCTCTGCTCAGCAGGGAGCCTGCTTCCACCTCTCTCTGCCTGCCTCTCTGCCTGCTTGTGATCTCTGTCTCTGTCAAATTAAAAAATAAAATCTTTTTTTTTTTTTAAATGGCAAAACAGGGACGCCTGGGTGGCTCAGTTGGTTAAGCAGCTGCCTTCGGCTTAGGTCATGATCCCAGCGTCCTGGGATTGAGTCCCGCATTGGGCTCCTTGCTTGGCAGGGAGTCTGCTTCTCCCTCTGCCTGCCATTCTGTCTGTCTGTGCTTGCTCTCTCTCCCTCTCTCTCTGATAAATAAATAAAATCTTAAAAAAAAAAAAAAGGCAACACAGCATGCAACCTGCAGGAGAGATGATGGCACGGTGCGGCATGGTGTTTCAGTCCATTCACCAGGCACCCATCGGCAGCCCAGGACGCAATGGGGGAGGGGAAGGGCGCCGGCACCCCTCCGGAGCCATCTACGGCAGGAACGCCTTCCTGGAAGGCAGGCTCGTGCTCAGGAGCAATGTCTTCTGTGAGGGATGCCTCCGGTCGCTTTTGACACCTGGAACGTCGGACGCATCCTGCATGGCACGCCGCCCGGGAGTCCCCCCGACCCGACTGTGATAATGGACCTGGGAGTCGGGGGGTTGTGATAATGGACCTTCTCACTTTTCTAGGAACATGGGATTCTCTAATTCTGCTCCCACGGATTCTCCTTTGGGGCGCCTTCTGACCCACTGGAAACAATCTGGATTGCAAGATTTGAGGGAAAAAAGAATGGTTGTCTTCTGTAACACTGAATGGCCTCAGTACTCCCCAGGAGACGCGGAGAAGTGGCCCCTACATGGGACATTAAGTTTCACTCAATCTCTCAGACCTCTTTTGTGAGGAAAAGGGTAATTGGACTGAAGTCCCATACATCCAAGCCTTTATGACCCTAGATCGAGGTCCGGGCCTGCGGGCCTCTTGTACAGCGGGTCACCCTCAGCCCGGCTAACAGAACCCCCCGGCCATTTACAGTCTGGATGGTGACTGTCTACATAGGCCGATTCCGCTCGACAAAGCCGGGATGCTGGAGAAATGGCTGGCCAGCCCGAAGAGAGAGGTCACTGGTGCTGCTGCTTTCCTTCCTCCTTCCAAACCCCAAAACCCCTCTGCCCCCAGCCCCGCTGGAGAGACCAGGAGCGGGACTCCTGGCCTCCAGGAGCTCCAGCGGGTGGTGGGGTGCATCCTCCTAGGGAAGGTGCTCGTGGAGAAGTGGCACAATGAGGAGCCACATCCCATCCTCCACGGCAGACCTGGCTCAGGACGACATTCTGCAATCCTCCTCACTCTACTGAAGGCTTCGAGAAGTACCTATTACATTCGGGGGCACCTGGAAGGATGTATTTATCATTTTAACTCGCCGTCGCTCCCCTGAGAAGAAACGAGTCTGGGAGGCAGCACAGGGGTGGGCTGATGAGTGGCCGTGAGAGATCGGGGTCTCTGCCGGCTGGGGTGCCACTGGCCCTCGTGCTGGAGCACACGAACTATTGGGAGGAGAGTCTGGGCAGAGAAAAATGAGACCTCATGATCGCTTGTTTAACAGAAGGAATGGAAAAGGGTTTCCTAACTCTGTGAACTTGGATCACGCTCAGGCGGTCCCACGAGGAGCTGCTGGAACTCCCACTCTGCTTCACTGACGATGGGCCGCTGTGGCCGCAGACACACCCGCTCGCACCCCGGCCCACCTGAGGCAGTGACCGGACTAAACACGTGTTTTATAGGCCAGTCAGCACCTGACATCTGTCGAAAATTAACTAAAATGGCTTTAGGCCCTCAAACTCCCATCCAGCGCCTACTAGAGGCAGCAACCGAAATCTTTAATAACAGAGACACGGCCTTAAGGCAAAAAAAGCACAGCAGGGCTGAACCTCAGCATAAGGTACAGGAGCCAACAGCGGCGGCTGCCCCTGCGGGCAGCACCAGACTCACCAGGGGCAAAAGAAAAGTCCGGTATCAGACGAAGAACTAGTGAGTCCCCTGCTATACACGTGGCCAGACGGCACATGGGAGCAAAGACGGTGTGAACACACGCCCTCCACCAGGGCCACGAGCAGTCTGTCAAGAAACAGGATACTGGAAGAGAGACCGTCCTTCTCTCCAGAGAGAGGGAGACAGGACTCACTTCCCCGCCCGAGAGCCGGAGCTGGAGCAGCTGGCAGGATGGGGCCCTGCGGCTGGTCCAGCTCCCTCTGCCATCAAGACGACCGAGCCCCGGGTCACCCTGGACGTGGGAGGTGAGTGACTAGTTTTCTTACAGATGTAGGAGCCACGGGCTCTGGCCCTCCTCAGCACTCTGGCCCCGCCCGTCCTTCTAACCTTACAGCTGCTGGCACAGGAGGAGAAACTGAGACATGCCACCAGACAGTGCCTGGAACCTGCAGGCACAAGAACCTTGGCTGGTCGCTCAGGTTTTCTGGTCCTTCCGTCGGGTCCCACCCATCACGGGACGAGACTTCATGGATAAACTGGTGGCCGATGCACTCTTCCTACAGAGGACGACGGCTTATTTCTCTAATGTCTAGAGAGCTCAGGCTATATCCTACTACCCCAACTCCCAGTGTCTGGAAGGAAGTAAGCCCACAGGTCTGGGACTAGACTACCCCAGGACAGGCTCTCACAGCCCAGCCTGCCAAGGCGGTCCTGAAGGACCCAACCTGCACGCGTCATAAAACCAAAACCCCTCAAACCTGAGGCCGAAGCTGGCTTACAACTGCTTACTGGTAAGTTTCTCAGACTTGGCATTTTAAAGCCTTGTCAGTCTCCTTAGAACACCCCAGTTTCACCGGTAAGAAAGCCAAATGGGGACTACTGGATGGTCCAAGACCTGAGAGCTGTGAATGCGGCAGTAACGCCTGTCCATGCCGGTGTGCCGAGTCCGGACACTGCTCCTGCCGCGTCCCTGGTGGTGCCGACTGGGTTACGGGATGTGACTCAGAAGACGCCTGGTTTTGCATCCCACTAAGGGAGGAGACGCAGCCGCTGTCTGCCTTTACGTGGACCTCACCTTCAAGGCCACAGTCCGCTCAATTAACCTGGACGGCCTTGCCACAGGGATGCAGAAACAGTCCTCACCTACTCGGAGCCGCACTCAGCAAAGATCTCAGTGAGATGCCCTCGTCTGAAGGGACAGTGATTCAACATGCCGACGGCACTCTGACCTGCGGTCCCACAGAGGAGACCACTGATAAAGATTCTATAACCTTACTTAATTTCTTGGCGGAAAGAGGGTATCGTGCATCCCCTATAAAGGCACAAATATCTCTACAAAAGGTGCACTATTTAGGGCATGAACTAACACACCAGGTCACCCTGTTCTAGCCATTGACAGAAAAAGGGCCATGCCGGAACTTGAGCCTCCGACTAAAGAAGAACCACACGTGCTTTTCTAGGCATGGCAGGTTCCGCCACGTGTGCATCCAGGCTTGGACTCTTAGCCAAACCCCTGCATGACCCACTAACGGCCCCGATGAGGAACCCTTGCTCCGGACTGAAGCTCAGCACGCAGCCGTTCAAACGTTACAAGCCCAACTCCCATCAGCTCCAGCTCTGGCATTCCCAAGTTGGGGAAAACCTTTCACTCTGTATGTAGAAAAGCAGAGCCGAGCCCTGGGAGCTCTCATGCAAAAAGGCAATGAAGCAAGGCCAGCAGGAGGTTTTTCAGAGTCACGTGACAGTGAAGCCAAGTGTGGCCGGATTGTCTCTGCGCGGAGGCTGCCACAGCCCTCCTGGCAAAAGAGGCCTCAAAGCTCAGAGCGGGACAGTCCCTGATGACTGTCAGGGACTCCGCAACAGGTCCGGAGTGTCTTAGAGATCGAAGGCCACCAACGGGTGGCGGGAGACCGCCTTCCTAAACACCAGGCTATGCTTTTGGATACACCTGAAGGAACACTCACAACTTGTTGAGCTTTAAACCCAGCTTCTCCGATGCCTGCACCTGACCGTCGTACTTCTACGGAACACAGCTGCTCAGAGGTCACTGGTTTTGTTCATGCTAGCGGGCCAGAGTGAAAAGAATTCCCCACTGAAAGTGCAGATGGTGACTGGCCTACTGGCGGCAGCAGCTTTGCGGATGAGGGAGAAAGAAAGGCTTCGTATGCCACAGTTTGTCTGATTAAAGCTTCTGGGGCAAAACACTTTTTAATAAATACTTCTGCGCAGGGGCGCCGGGGCAGCTCAGTGGGTTGAGCCTCTGCCTTCAGCTCAGGTCATGGTTCCAGGGTCCTGGGATCGAGCCCCGCATTGGGCTCTCTGCTCAGCGGGGAGCTTGCTTCCTCCTCTCTCTCTGTCAAATGGATAAATGGAATCTTTAAAAAAAAAAAAAAAAAACTTTTGCCAGGGGCGCCTGGGTGGCTCAGCGGGTTAAGCCACTGCCTTCAGCTCAGGTCATGAACTCGGAGTCCTGGGATCGAGCCCCGCATCGGGCTCTCTGCTCGGCAGGGAGCCTGCTTCCTCCTCTCTCTCTGCCTGCCTCTCTGCCTGCTTGTGATCTCTCTCAATAAATAAATAAAATCTTTAAAAAAAAAACAACAAACAAACAACTTTTGCCAAAAAGGCTGAAATAACAGCGCTCACCCGTGCTCCTCAACTGGTGAAAGGTTTAAAAATCAACACTTACACAGACTCCAAATATGCCCTCCCAGCATGACATGCCCGTGGAGTTATCGGAAAGGAAAGGGGATCACTATTAAGCTGTGACTCCCCAGTCAAATACAGGCCTGAAATCATGACCCTTTTTTTTTTTTAAAAGATTTTATTTATTTATTTGAGAGATCACAAGTAGGCAGAGAAAGGGGGAAGCAGGCTGCCCGCTGAGCAGAGAGCCCGATGCGGGCCTCGATCCCAGGACCCTGGGATCACGAACCTGAGCCGAAGGCAGAGGCTTTAACCCACTGAGCCACCCAGGCACCCCAATCATGACCCTTCTTAAGGCTGTACCCCTGCCCAAGGACTGAGCCATGATTCACCTCAGAGGACATCGAAAGGATATGATCTTAGAATCTTAAAGCAACAACTTAGCAGACCGTGCAGTCAAATAGGCAGCAAAGGATAAAGAGATGTTCAGCCTTCTGCTAGCATGAACTCCGACAGCGTCCGTAACTCCAGTCTATCCAGACCAAGAGACTCATGCAGCTCAGGAGCGAGGATGTATTACAAACACACAGGACAGGCTTGTTAACGATGAGGGAAAATCTCTATACCCAAAAATAGTCAATGGAAGGTAATCCAGGGCCCACACCAGGCTACTACTCACTTGGGCAAAGATGCTTTAAGACATTTAATTAAAAATCTATTTGGGGGCACCTCGGTGGCTCAGTGGGTTAAAGCCTCTGCCTTTGGCTCGGGTCATGATCTCAGGGTCCTGGGATCCAGCCCTGCATCGGGGAGTCTGCTTCCCCCCCACCCCCCCGCCTGCCTCTCTGCCTACTTGTGATCTCTGTCGAATAAATAAAATCTTTAAAAATAAATAAATAAATAAAAATACATTTGATGGAGTAAACCTAAAAGCCGCGATAAAACACGTCTGCCGATCCTGTGTTGTCTGTGCCCAGGTAAATCCGGGAGGTGCAGCTCGACCTCCTGCTCTCTTAAGACCAGCCCGAAGGCGTGGATCCTCTCTAGGAGAGGACTGGCAACCTGATTTCACACAAAGGTCACCTTACAAAAACTCCAGGTTTCTATTAGTGTTGCTGATACCTTCACTGGATGGTCGAGGCCTTTCCCGGGGGGTCACTGAAGAGCTGTAGAGGTAACTAAGATGCTATTGTGGGACATTATTCCTAGATTCGGCCTTCCCCGATCTCTCCGGAGTGACAACCGTCCTCTTTTTACTGCTCAAATAACTCAACAAACAGCCCAAGCATTAAAAATTAAATAATTCCCGCATTCAGGCTGCATCCACGATCCTCCAGGAAGTAGAAAAGGCTGATCAAACTCTAAAATGCCACCTTGCTAAAGTCAGTCTAGAAACCCAGGAAAATCGGGTCACTCTCTTGCTATCAGGACCTCTCAGTGTAAGGACTGCTTTGAAACAACCTCGGGGACTCAGCCCTTTCTCAGCCATTTCTCTCTGCAGATCTGTTATTAGATGAAGATTCTAATGCTTTTCTAATGCTTTCCACTGGAAGCTGGCTTACTTCATGAGTTACTCCACATATCTACTAATCATTTACTCCCCAAACCTGACTTAACTACAACTGAAAACCCACCCCGTGCGAGTCCGAGAACAGCAAACCTACATCGAAAACGGAAAGGTCCTACCAGGTATCCATGTACTCCCGCTGCGGTAAAGCAGGAAGGCCACGCTCCACGGGCTCGGGTACCTAGAATAAAGGCTGCTCCTCCGGCACGGGAGCCCGGTGAGCAGACCGCGGGCTTTCTTTCTCCTGTGAACGCGTACAAGAATGCTCTTCAATGAAAATGAAGGCCGTGTTTCTTCTCTTTATGTTCCTCTCGCCTGTCCTGACTGACAGCTCCTTTCTACAGCGGGCACAGCAATACGCTGAGCTGTGAAATGAAACGAGGCACTGGGCATGGGGAATGCCCATGCCGTGGCCAGTATGTCAGGGCTACCCTGGTGGGTTTCCCCTTCGCAGCGCACAGACTGGCACCCTCTACGTGACTGTGTTTCAGAAACAATATGAGGGGACAGTGCTTGTCGGAATAAAGCTGTCACTAATCAACAAGTTCTTTCCTGGCCCACAGTTGGTAAGACACCAGGACGTAATCAAATCTTCTCATATCCTCAAACTATTAAAGTCCTAACTGACCTCACAAACCCACCAATTAACCCCCACCAACCAGGGCCACAGCTATAAACCCCTACCGGTCGCGGTCCCGAGCAGGGCGTGCATCAAACCTGGGGTACTTACTGGTGGCTCACAGCCACTACGGGACAGCTCAGTGACAAGGCAGTTTTATGCTGGGAGCAAAGACATCCTACACATGATACTTGTACAAGTAACACACGATGCCTGGGATGGCCAGCATTAGAAGCGTGTCCCCACGTAACAGCGCTCCCGGCCACCAACTGGTTTGCCACTGACCGGGTAAGGAGACCCGGCATCACATGGCCAGTGCCAAACGGAACCCACTGGATACGTGAACCACCTGGGGCCCCGGCTTCCGGCAAGGTGGGCACAGGCCGCTGCGCCTTAGGGTTTGCCCGGAGTCATGGACGCATTACCAAAACCCCCACTACCGCAGCGAATCTCCCCAATTTAAAGCCAAGAGGGACACGATGTTTCTAAATGGTATCATCACTTCCCATCCGTTTCTGCTCCCTCCGCAGGCCAGAGGTGGTATCTGGCAGGGAAAAGCCCTTCGTAACTACTCCGTGAAGGTGCTCAGTGGGTCACTGAACGCCATCTCCCTTCCTGGTATCGAAGAGACACAGGCGCGGCAGTCCTGCGGGACAGGACCTCTCGTGTCTGAACGGCCACGCAGGGCGGCACAGGCGCCATCGTCAGGGCGGGATGCTGTGCGTACCCCCCAGATCACCACGGAATGGCACAGGACTCACGAGAGACATGAACGCCCAGACGGAGGCTCTACAGGAGCCTTCTCTCTCTCTCAGGCATCGGTTAAGTTCTGGTTTGAAGGAGGACTACCATCGGCAATTAACGATCTCCTCTGCGGACTTCTCGTTCTTACAGCCTTGCTAATCCTAATGTGTCGCCTTCTTCAGTGTTTCTCCACTTGGGCTGAGACTCCGCGGCGGCAACGGCTTCCTGATGACAGACGATCCTGAACCACACACAGACACCTCTTCGCTGCCAGCGCAGGACTCAGCTGCCTCCGTCTTTCGTCGCTCGCCCGCACACTCCTCAACTGAGCGGTGCTGACCGCGGGCAGGGACAGCTCTACACCTCTCTTCAGCAGGAAAAAGTTACGGAAAATGAGATCTTCTGCCCTCAACAACCTCAAAGAGTTAAGGGTCAAAACTGTTCAGAGGGGAATGATGTGGGAAACAAGGCAGAAGAAAGATTACTGAATTCCCTTACCCATTGACAGGCCCTAGAAGCAGGCAGCGTGGCATCCTCTAGGGATTCAACTGCCTCCCCCTTAAGGCTCTGCTAAGGGCAAAGGGCAATCCTCATCTGACCGACCCCTACCTCCAACCAGGATCCTGAAGTCTGCTTTACCAACTCCTTATGAAACGATCTCTGAACCGCCCAGGACAGTGCTGACAGCCATATGGCCCACTGATACACAGCTAAGGGGTCTCACAACACAGGTTTTATTACTGTTAATGAATAATCTTTTTCCCAACAACAGCCAGCCCCTCAAGGCCCTGGAAAACTTGCTGCCAAAACTCCTTAGAGACTTAGGCCATCCCTGACCCACTCCCAACTTGCAAGCATATAAGGGACCGCCCCTCACAGCCCCAGGGCAGTCACAGCCCCAGGGCAGCAGCTCTTCCTGCCCACGGGTCCTGTCCCCGTGCTTCAATGAACCACCATTCTGCACCAAAGATGTCTCGAGAATTCTTTCTTGGTCATCGGCTCCAGACCTCAGCCACCAAACCTCACCTATGTTCTAAGACTTCATCACTTGGAGAGAACCTACATGTTGGTCAACAGAGGAATGGATAGAGAAGATGTGGTATATACATACAACGGAACACCACGCAGCCATCACAAGAAATGAAATCTTGCCATTTGCAACGAGGTGGATGGAACTAGAGGGTATTAAACTGAGTGAAGTAAGTCCATCAGAGAAAGACAACTATCATATGATCTCCCTGATATGAGGAATTTGAGAGCCAGGGTGGGGTGTGGGGGCGGGCAGGGAGGGGAATAAATGAAACAAGATACGACCAGGGAGGGAAACAAACCATAAGAGACTCTTAATCTCAGTAAACAAACTGAGGGCTGCCAGGGGGATGGGGGTAGGGACGGGGTGGCTGGGTGATGGACGTGGGGGAAGATACGTGCTATGGTGAGTGCTATGAGATGTGCCTGATGATTCACAGACCTGCACCCTGGGAGAAAATAATACATCATATGTTAATTTAAAAAATTAAAACAAAAAAGAAAAAACAAACACAAAAATGAAAACAAAAAACCCACAAAGGAGCACAGCTGTGCCTATGTCAAGAACTCACTCCAGAAACACGAGCTGTGCGAGCGCCCAGGCACTGTGACCCATGCCTGAGTGAAAAGGAAAACTCTGGCAGGTCCAGCCGCATACCGCGTGGATGCTGAAAGCAAAAGAGAATTTTAAAGCAGCTACTACAGGTGCTCAGGGGAGTAACGGGAAACAGGAACCGAGAGTCACAGCAGTCACGCAGAAAACAGAAAAGACTGAAATTCTGGAAATGAAAAGCAGGTCAAAAACAGCAATTTAAATGCATCAGTATATAAAACATGTACTTGTCACGGCTGAGGGGGGCTCACGGCAAGGTTAGAGGTTGGCTCCGCATTCAGGGACTCACGCTCGCGGCTGGATAAACCGCCCAAGACACCGAACTCCCAACTGCCTCAACGGGTGCAGAAGAGCCTCTGCCAAAATCCGCCCCCCTGCACGCCGCAGAGCATGGGCGGGCAGGCCCAGCCGGGAACCTCGTTCATCTTCCATGGCAACAGCGGACACCCCCACCCACAGAGGGGACGCCGGGCAAGGAGCATGGAGGGACTGACGCTGCTCGGAGGCACAGGTCAGGGCCTGAGCGAGAGGCGGGAAAGACTAAGGATGGGAAAGAGAAAAACAAAAGGGCCTTTCCTCCAGCCAACAGGAATCCGGACTCTTAAGCTCCACAGGAACGAGTGAACAAAATTCAGAATGTGGGAAACAAATGGCCCAATTTCTTCAATAAAGAAGTTGTGAGCAAACAGGGGGCAGAGCTCTAGATCCGGACGCGCAGCGCATGAGGCCACGACACACAGAGAACACGGACTCGCACAAACCAGCTCCTGAACACGGGGGACTATCAGACACCCGAAGCACGGATGGATTTTTTACCGAAGGAATGTGCTCATCTTTTCCTAAGTGTGACAAAAATAATATGGCTATGCCCTTAGGACGTCCACACAGAATGATTTATAGACGATCTGAGCTATGAGATCAGCCGCGGCAAGACGGCCTCAGCGGGACCGCGGTCTCCAAGGCCTTCCTGCCGCTCTCCCACACGCTCCCAAAAGGCCCTATCACAAAACTGTTCAAACTCAAACAAAAATCAGGCGCCTGGGGGGCGCCATCTGCTGAGCGTCTAACTCTTGATTTCGGCTCAGGTCACAATCTCAGGGTTGTAAGATTGAGCCCCACGTGGGGCTCCGGGCTCAGTGAGGGGTTTGCTCCGGATTCTCTCCCTCTGCCCCTCTTAGCTCCCCCCCAACCCTGCTCGTGAGCTCTTTCTCTAAAATAAATACATCTTAGGCGCCTGGGTGGCTCAGTGGGTTAAGCTGCTGCCTTCGGCTCAGGTCATGATCTCAGGGTCCTGGGATCGAGTCCTGCATCGGGCTCTCTGCTCGGCAGGGAGCCTGTTTCCCTCTCTCTCTCTCTCTCTCTGCCTGCCTCTCCATCTACTTGTGATTTCTCTCTGTCAAATAAATAAATAAAATCTTTAAAAATAAAATAAAATAAAATAAATACATCTTAAAAACAAACAAACAAAAAACCACCTTAAAAACAAACAGTTTTAGGGGTGCCTGGCTGGCTCAGTGGGTTAAAGCCTCTACCTTCAGCTCAGGTCATGATCTCAGGGTCCTGGGATGGAGCCCCGCATTGGGCTCTCTGCTCAGCGGGAAGCCTGTTTCCTCCTCTCTGCCTGCCTCTGCCTATGTGTGATCTCTGTCTGTCAAATAAAGAAATAAAATCTTAAAAAATAAAAACGGTTCTAAAGTTCAGTGAAAATCCTAAGTGGAAAAAATGCACATCGGGCACTAGCAGTGAGCACAAGCAGAAACATTTGCCCCAAGTGCTCATCAAAGTGATTAGTAGATGCAGATGTGGTCAGCCTTGTAGCCCAGAGCTCTGAGGTCCATCTCTGGTTGGATACACCCTAAAACGAACTCCAACACCACCCTCTCGTTTCATGGTTACTGGTACTACTATTATTATAAACCCAAAGCTATTTTATATAATTAACAGAGTAATTCGGTAGACGTACTTATGTAATTAAGGATCCTAGCTTTTCAATGTTAGAAAAAGATGGGGGAAAAAACCCCAGCCCTGCAGTACTACATTTCAGTTGGAAACTTAAAGTCACATGGGTCTTCCTTCATACACACACACACGCATGCGTATCCTTTTTCAAATAATGAGACAAGAAGCTGCAAAACTCCAGGTCCACGGTCCATGTACCATCACGCAGCCTCTCCCACCGCCTACACAGCTCTGCTTCATCACCTCGACTATGACACGGATATACACGCATGACACAATCAACTACGGGCCATACTCAGGCTCCAGTTTTATATGCACCAATAAGTAAGAGCAGTGATACACCAGCACGAGGACTCCCGGAAACACGAGGCCAGAAAGCAACCAGACATGGGGATCTGTGTGCTGGGGCGCCATGTAGCTGCAGGCCACGCACAGAGACCCGTCCACAGTGACAGACACCAGAAAGGGAGGAGGAGGATCTGGAAAGGAACACGGTCATTTTCTGGGTGACAGACCTGTTCTCCACCTTGTTTTGGGTAACCAGGACATAGACGTGAGCAACTGCCACACGTAAGTCCCATAAAAATAGTTTCAGTCTGAGCCAATAATGATCTTCAAAAAGAATAAAGAAAGGAAGGGAGAGGAAGGGTCTTCCCTGTCAGACAGTCAGCTAGGAGATGCAGAAGGCATGAGAGCGGTAGAAAGCGGACACGCTTTCTCCTCCTCCTATGGGGTACAGCGTGAGACTCCTGGGCACAGAGGTCGCTCCAAGCCCAGGGACAGCTCAAAGCCCACACACCAAGAGCACAGGCAGAAGTCTGTGTCAACCCTGGAGAGACCCTGTCCACGCTGTGCCACAACCAAACCCTGACCTCCCACATGAGGCCACACGTGTCTTGCTAGGAAGGATCCGTGTCCAGACTGCTGGACTTGACCACCTGACTGCAGTCAAGCTCCCCAGCTATCTTCCCACTCATGGAGCACACACCAAAGGAAGGAGGACAAGGCAAACGACCTAAACCAGACCAATCCAGGAGGTCACTCTGAGACAACTGACCCAGACTCCTCCAAACTCAAGATCATGAAAATCTTTTTTATTTTTATTGTTTTAAAACATTTTTGTTTATTTGACAGAAAAAGATCACAAGTAGGCAGACAGGCAGGCAGAAAGAGAGAGGGAAGCAGGCTCTCCGCTGAGCAGAGAGCCCAATGAAGGACTCGATCCCAGGACTCTGAGATCATGACCTGACCCGAAGCCAGAGACCCAACCCACTGAGCCACCCAGGCACCCATGAAGGCCTTTTTTAAACTGAGGTACAGGGTAGAGGGACCTGTTCCAGATTTAAAATTAGACACCTGGGGCGCCTGGGTGGCTCAGTGGGTTAAGCCTCTGCGTTCAGCTCAGGTCATGGTCTCAGGGTCCTGGGATCGAGCCCCGCATTGGGCTCTCTGCTCAGCGCGGAGCCTGCTTCCCCCTTTCTCTCTCTCTGCCTGCCTCTCTGCCTACTTGTGATCTCTCTGTCAAATAAATAAATAAAATAAAATAAACAAAACTCAATTATTTAAAACAAACAAACAAACTAGAAACCTGACTAACCAAAGACATGTGTGAGCCTTGAACAATCCTGGGATGGGGGGCAGCTGTGGAGGGCACTGAGGCAACCAGGGGACGTGGACTGCTTACATCACACACCGACTAATTTGGGGGACTGGGGGACCCATACTGGAATTATTTAGGGACAAAATGTCATAACGTCTATAACCTGGTTTCAAACTTGCTTTTTTCAAAATGGTAACGGAAAGGAAGACCAGGCGAGTGTGAAACGTTCACGGAGGCCCAGAGCACGCTGGTGTTCACGGTCCCGTTTCTCCATTTCTCTTTTTGATACTTTTAGTAATAAAAAGCAGGGGCAGGACACCTGGGTGGCTCAGTGGGTTAAGCCGCTGCCTTCAGCTCAGGTCATGATCTTGGGGTCCTGGAATCAAGTCCCACATCGGGCTCTCTGCTCAGCAGGGAGCCTGCTTCCCTTCCTGTCTCTCTGCCTGCCTCTCTGCCTACTTGTGATCTCTCTGTCAAATAAATAAATAAAAATCTTTAAAAAAAAAAAAAAAAAGGCAAGGATAGACTTGTCACATCTGTTCCCTCTCTGACTTCATCCCACACATCCCCAACCCTGTTGGCTTGGGCCCCCCCTTTTGCTGTACCCCTCTTCCCAAGAACCCCCATCCCTGCCTCACATCCTTTCCTCCTTCAGCTTCGGACCAAAATGTCATCTCTCAGCTTTTTCCTGACTCCCCTAATTAAAATGTCAATTCCAAGGGGCGCCCAGCAGCTCAGTCCCTAGAGCACATGCCTCTTGATCTTGGGGTCATGAGTTTGAGCCCCACAACGTGTACACTTAAGAATAGTTAAAAATAAAATAAAATGGCAATCACCAAAACACTCACATCTTCACACACATACTGTAACTTTCTCTGCTTTCCACACCTACAGAGTAATCCTCATCATCAAGCATCCCATACTTCCCCTACTTCTTGGTTTACAGACACACACACACACACGCGCAAACGCGCACACACTCCCCCCCCCCCCCCCCCCCCCCCCCCCCCCCCCACACACCCCCCCCCCCCCCATAGACTGTCACCTCCTGGAGAACAAACGCTCTATGTTTTGCTTATTTCTGCATTCCCACCACACACGCTACCACACAGTATGCTCAATAAAAAACACTACTGGGTCTCTGCTTCCCGAGCCCGCGACCCCACTTCTGGGATCCTGCCTTAGCAAACCGTGCACCAGCTCAGGAAGAGTCCGGACGGGGAATGTTACCCACAGCACTGCTTCTAGCGGCCAACGAGCTTAAACAGAACGTTTGACGATACGGAAATGCAGCGCCATCCTCTAACAAACCAAGCATCAAGTGAGGAGCGTGGAGGCCGGTGCAACTCCCCACCAGGAGGACACACAGTGACTCCCAACACCAAATGAACAAACCTGTGTAGCTCGCGCTGTCTGAAAAAAGGCCAAAAAAGGGCAAAAGATACGTTTTAAAAAACAGCGGCAGAAAGCACCTTAATGCACGTTTTTCCTTGTACCTTTAGGCACGTAAAAGCACAAAAGACGTCAGTGCCCAAAGGCTAACGGAAATTCTCCACAAAAAGAATTAAAGCGAACTCATCCGGACAACCTGTTTAACTGGCACTAGAACGTTCTGGAAATACTAACGCTGGTGCACTCGAAGACTGAGCGGCTGACAAGCGAATGCACGCGCCCCGCGCCCTTGTAGGGACCCTCCTCCCCGGCTACCCCGTCCACCCGCGCCGGGTACCCGCTCCCCTCCCTGGTCGCCCCCATGGGCGGGGCCAGGGCCCCGCACTCACCAGACACGGGTGAAGGGTCCTTCTTCGGCTGGAGGCGACTGGTCTGGGGCAGGAACGGGTTGTTGAGCCTGCGAGAAGCGGCAGGGTCAGCGGCAACCGGGCTCGGGGCTGTCCCTCCGCGCCCCGCCGCGCCCCGCGGGGCCGCTCACCCGAACGCGTTGGGCTCCTCCACCACTTTCATCTTGGCGGCAGCGGCGGGCGCCGGCCCTGCGGGGAAGCGGAAGGTGAGGAGGCGCGCGGGAGGCTGGGGGCGGCGCACGCGAGGGGCCCCGGAGCTCAGGGACACTAACCGCGTGCCGCGAGCCCCAGCAGCAGCAGGAACCCCCCCAACCCCACCGCCATCGCTCCGCCGCGCGCGCGGTCACGTGGGCGCTGCCCGGTCACGTGGGCGCCGCTGGGCCGGAAGTGGCGCTCGGCGCCTGCGCGAGCGCTCGTGGATCACCTGCGGCGGAGCTGTGAATCCGCAGGTGGCAGGAGCCCCGCTGCCCGCCATGGGCCGCAGAAGGGCCGCGCGGAGGCCGGGGGCCGAAGGCAGCCGCGCTCGGCACCCCGCGGGCCGCTCCCTGGAGGCCTTCGCCGAGGAGGTGGGCGCCGCGCTGCGCGGTGAGTGGGTGCGATCGGGGGTCGCGGGGTGGGGAGCCGGGGTCTGGGGTCCAGCCTACGAGCTGCGCCTGAGCCTCGGTATCCTTCCGCGCCCCCGTGCAGCGTCCGTGGAACCAGAGGCGGCTGATGACGGGGGCTCCTCCGGCCCGGCGCGGCTACCCTGCACGCTGGCCATGTGGGAGCTGGGCCACTGTGACCCCCGGCGCTGTACCGGCCGCAAGCTGGCCCGCCTGGGTCTGGTGCGCTGCCTGCGCCTGGGCCACAGGTTCGGCGGCGTCGTGCTCAGCCCGGTGGGCTCCCAGTACGTGTCCCCCGCGGACAGGTAGGAGTAGGGCCCGGGGATGGCGGAGTGGGCGGGACCCTGGCACATCCTTCTTGCGGGGCTCCGCGAGGCGTGCTTGTCTAGGTCGCCCACGCTGCCTCCCGCAGGACCTAGTAGGTCTCAGTAAACGTGTGTTGAGTGAATAAAGGAGTCTGCTGCAGGAACACACGCTGCTGGGGCTGTTTGGGGGCCGAGGAATGACGTTCTTGTATCCCTGGAGAGGTCAGTCTCCAGGGACGTCGTCTCCAGAACCTAGCCCTCCCCTGCTCCCGACAGACAGCTGGTGGCACAGAGTGGGGTCGCTGTGGTCGACTGCTCCTGGGCCCGCCTGGACGAGACCCCGTTCGGGAAGATGCGGGGGAGCCACTTGCGGCTGCTGCCCCACCTAGTCGCCGCCAACCCCGTGAACTACGGCCGGCCCTGCAAGCTGTCCTGTGTGGAGGCTTTTGCCGCCACCTTCTGCATCTTGGGTGAGTGCCGGCAAGCTGCTGAGTCTGGCCACGCCGGCAGCAGTGTTTTCCACCATCTCCTGCGAGCAGTGTGAGGGTGTGTGGGGCGGTCAAGGTGGACAGGCCAGGACTTCAGTGCCACCTGTCACCCCTCACCTTGCCCTCAGAGAACACATGGTCCCTGTGGAGGCTCGGACAGGCAGCCCCGTGAGAGGGCCTCTGTGAACGGCAGAGGCGAGCGAGCAGCTCGTCTGGACCGTAGTATGGTGTCTGATGGGGAGTTTCAAGTGTGGGGATGGCATTGTGGGTCCCGGGGATACACTTGGGATGGGAGACGGATTGTCAGCATTGTTGGGTTTTTGGTGTCCACGCCATCAGGCTTCTCGGACCTTGCTGTCATTCTGCTGCGGAAGTTCAAGTGGGGCGAGGGCTTCCTAGACCTGAACCGCCAGCTCCTGGACAAGTATGCAGCCTGCAGCAGCGCGGAGGAGGTGCTCCAGGCCGAACAGGAGTTCCTGGCCCACGCCAAGGAGCGCCCCGAGGAGGAGGAAATTGGTGAGGCCTGGCATGGATGCAAGCCCTCTGGTTGGGAGCCAGGACCATCCAGGCATGCCACACCTCCTTCTGAGAAGCCGAGGGGTGAGGCCTTCCTGCCCCAGCACCTGGGAGGCTCCATTGTGCTCTGAGCTCACTTGTAAATCCCTTTCTTGCTTACTTCCTCTCTTCAGATCCTTTTGACTTGGATTCTGGGCGCGAGTTTGCAAACCCCAACAGGCCAGTGGCTGGCACCCGGTAGGTCCTTGGGCTTTCCAGGGAACAGTTGAATCTGTCCTCAGCTGGGCTTTTGTGGAGCGAGTGTGCCCTCGGTGAACACACCTGTCCCTTCCAGGCTGCTTGCAGACAGCGGTGACAGCGACAGCGAGGACGAGTCTGAGGGGCACGGCCCTGATGCTGAGGACGAAGGAGACCACGGCAGCAGCAGCTGCCCTGAGGAGGACAGTCCTCTTGAGCAAGGGGCAAAGGCCAAGGCCCCCGCAGAGGTTTGGGAAGGAATCAAGAAACGGCAAAGAGACTAAACACTGCACACACGTTTATTTTCATGGCGGAGCAATGAGGACTGGAGACACAGCAGAACTTGTGGGGACACAGACAGGCCTAGTAACCTCAGCCCTCACAGCACTGAGCAGCACCAGACTCTGTCCCCATGCATGTGACATGGCTGTGCTCTGGGGCTGTCCAGCCCTCCCAATGAAGCTGCAGGCCAAGGAGACCCCAGTGTGAGCCTGTTTCTTTGCTCTTGGTCTGGGGATTGGGGAGGCTTGTTGGGGAGGAATATGCAGTGAGGCAGGGCCTGCCTGCGAAGGGTGTGGACCGTGGGGTGCCAGGCGTGAGGCTGGTCTAGCATGGGTAGGTGCGGGTAGACACAGAATACGCTGGACAGCTGCATGGACCAACTGCGTGATGTCCCCAGCCTCACAGTGATGCCAGGGGACCCTCTCCCAGGCCTCAGAGCCAGGTGGTGAATGGAGACATATGCAGTTCTTAAACAAACCTGTCTGTACATCCTCTGCCCACCCTCCCCTTTGTCAGAGCCCCTGGGAGCGGTTTCCTGCCACCTTGCTTGGTGCAGACTGAAACCCAAGCTGTCCTGCCTCTTGGCCCATAAGGCCCTGCCACACTCCCAGCCCCAGAAGAGAAGACAGAGCTTCCTCTAAGACGTGCTTTCTGCTATGGTGCTGGTAACATCTGAGAGCGGCCCACCTTTGCTCGGGGTACCCCTGGTCTCACCACTAGTGCCAGTAGCCTCTCCTCCAGCCTGTAGTTGCGACCACCAAAACTGACTCCAGACATGGCCTAACGTTTCCTGGGGAGCTAAGCCACCCCACTGAGAACCCTGCTCTCAAACCGGTGCCTGCCTGCTCTGGGGCCATGGGGGCCGAGCCGGCAGACGGGGAAGCTCACCTCATGGCCAGGCCTGCTCTCTTCTGCGTCCAGGGGCATAGCTGCTGGCCAGGCCCCACCAAGTCAGCCCCCCAGACCTGGCATGGGGGGTGCTGGATGGATTCATGGGGTTCACAGGACACACCACATGGACATGACCAGGTTAAGAAGGAGCGGGACGGTCAGCTGCGCATGCACACTACGCGGTGTGGTGGGGGAGCGAGCCCCGGCTGCACAAAGCTGACGACGGGGCTGGATGAGGACGAGGAGGGGACCCATGGAGGGGCTCAAGGGTCTGCTTCCATGCTCTTCTCCAGCTCCTTGAGTTTCTTGACAAACTCCTGCGCCTCCTTGTTGGTGCGGCCCTCCAGCATTCTGAGCGCTGACTTCACTGCCGGCAGGAGGTTGGGGGGTGAGGGAGCATGAGCCCCTACCTCCAGCCAGCCCTCTCCCCACCCCCACCCCCGGACCCGCACTTACCCTGGGCTCTGGGCCTGCGCAGGTGCAGGGTGACAGGCTGCCTGGCCCTCGAGCTCCCTCCCACCTGCGGCCGTGCTATGCCACCAATGCTGCCCAGGCTGAGGGCCGCCTCCCCCGCGAAGTCGTTGGTGGACAGCCAGTCGTGGTCCATGACCGTGAACAGCACGCAGGCGCCGCGGCGGCGGCACGCCTCTGCGGGCACGGAGCTGCAAGCAGAGGGCGGTCATCGGAGCCCGGCTCCGGCTGGACTGGCGCGCAAGGACTGCTGGGGGCAGGGCGGGACACTCACAAGTAGAAGAGCTCGTCATACACGGGGTGCAGCGTCCGGCTCTTGACTTGCGTCCTCTGGCTGCGCACCAGCGGGAAGAGGTGCGGCGGGCCCAGCTCCACAATCACGAAAGGGTCACTCAGGCCTGAAGGGCGCAGCCAGGAGAGGCCGTGAGCCCCGCCGCCCGGCAGCCCTTCAGCCGCGCCCCCGCCGGCGCCCCGCCCCCTCACCATTGGCGTCCAGCGGGGGCAGGTCCGCGGCGTGCAGGACCTCCACCACCAGTCTCTGCTCCGCCGCCTCGTAGTGGCAGCGGACGCTCAGGCGCCCGAACCGGTTCTGCTCCAGGGACCTCTGTGGAAGGACTCAGGCCAGTGACCGGGGTGGGGGTGGGGGGCGGAGAGCGCGGGGAGAGGCCGAGTGCACAGCCCCTGGCCTCACTACCTGCTTGAGCTTGTCCAGGTAGTACTGCTCGATGCACTCGCGGGTGGAGCACTGATGCAGACGCAGCTCCTCCTCCAGCCTCTGCGGGGCGGACCGGGCGCTGAGCACGGCCCCCAGCGCGCACAACCCCCCCTTGGCCAGAGGCCCCCAGGCCAGGCCTCACCTTGTAGCTTCCATCCCTCAGGCTCTCCAGGGGCAGACCCTGACCCTCCGCGTGGAAAAAATTCACCAGGGCCTGGGGCAGGGCAAGAAGGCAGAGCCGTCAGAGGCACAGCTGTCAGGGGGCCCAAGGCTGAGACTGGTGGACCCGCTTCTCACGCCTCGTGCCCCTCTGAAGCCCCGGGCCAGCGGGGGAGAATGCCAAGGCCCAGGGGCCCAGGTGCTGCTGACACAGTGGGTGGGCGGGCAGGAGATGTCGGGCGGCCAGGATTCCCGAGGACCCCTTCAGGCCTGGAAGTCCAGGCGCCCCGGCAGGGACTGCTCCTCCCCAGGGCCCTACCTCCAGTGCGAAGTGGAAGCGGCCATAGAAGTCCGCAGAGACGTCAAGGTTGGCCCCGAGGGCCTGCAGGATGGCCTGTAGCAGCAGCTCCCAGAGGGCCTCCAGCACCCTGCAGGGACACCCAGCGTGGGCTGCAGCACCACGGACCGCACCCTGCCCACCCCCGACACCCCCAGACCCAGCCCTACCTGCTCAGGTTCTCCTTGACCAGCACCGTGTTCAGCAGGGCCAGCTTCTCGTCCAGGTACTTCATGAGTGGGGCCACAGCCTGCAGGCAGCACCCTCAGTGCCAGCCGGCCAACGGGCCCCCCACAGACCCCCCGCCGGCAGCGCACTCACCTCGTCGTTCTGGATGGAGTCCGGCGACAGGCTGATGTGCTGCACGTATTTCCGGATGTCGGCCACCATCTGCGGAAGGGCAGTGCTCGGCACCCCGCAGCAGGGCACCCAGCAGCCAGCTCCCCCACCTGCCTGCCGGCCCGCCCACCTTGGAAGTCAGGTGCGCGGTCACGGTCTGGACCTCCTGCTGCAGGTCTTCGTCCAGGGCCTGCATGCAGCTGAGCAGGGGCCGCGGGAGCCCCCCTTCCAGCGCCAAGGTCGCCTCCGGCCACGCCAGACCCCGCAGAGCCTGCCCAGCAGCCTTGCGGAGAAGCTCCACGTTGTTGAGCACCACGCAGAGCTGGGGAGGCGGGCCAGGTGTGGGTGAGTGCGCAGGCAGCCCTGCGCCGGCCCCACGCAGCCACCAGCACCCCCCCCCCCCCGACTTGGCCACCAGCCCACTCACTGGCTCGCTCACTGCCTCGCCCGCGGCCCCAGGCTGAGCGTCCACCTTCTTCCGCAACAGCTCCGTGTAGAAGAGGGTGGCCTCGCACAGGTCCTAGGGTGAGACATGAGGGGTGAGAGTTGTGGGCTGCGTCCGCTGCTGCTGCTGCCACCTTCCCACACGCTCCCCAAACCCACAGCCGCGCACCTGGCTCAGCTGGGTGCCCAGCGCCTGGGCCTGGGCCGGGTCTGGCCACGCCAGGCGGGCCCACAGCTCCTGGATGTGACTGAAGCAGAGGCTGGCAGTGGCCGCGGAGCTGCTGTGCTTGGAGGAGGCATCCGTGGGCTCCAGCTAAGAGGGCGGGAGGAGGCCTGGGTGGCAGGGCAGCCCTGGCGGAGCCCAGCAGCCTCGGGCCTGGGTCTTACTCACTGTGTCCACGTCCACGGCTCCCTGCAGTCTGCACCTGGTCTGGTCCCGCAGCACCTGCAGCCAGAGCTTCACGGCGGGCAGGAAAGGGGCGTGGATGCCAGCCAGAGCAAGGGAGCGGCTGTCACTGCAGCGGGGGCCCGACAGAGCTTGCCCTGACTCAGCCACCCGGAGCCAGCAAAGCCCAGGTGCCCTCCCTCCAAGGCCCCTGTCCCAGGGGCCCCCTAGAGGAGGCTGGAGGACAGCCAGGGGGGGGGGGGGGAGATGGGTCTGGGAGGCAAAGAGTGGACAGAGACAGGTGGGGGCGGGTGGAGGGAAGGGGAGAGGCTGGGCAGGGCACCCACCGGCCGGGGAGGCTGCTCCAGAAGCCCTGGATGTCGGCCAGGGTCAGGTACAGCTCGAAGAGCCCCGAGGCCACCTCGAGGGTCAACTTGGGGCTCAGCTCCTCCGTCAGCACCCACGCCTCCTCGGCCACCTGTCAGGATGGTGGAGTCAGGGGCTGTGGGCAAAAAGGAAACCAAGGCGCCCTCCCAGCCAGGGGGCTTCTCCCCACTCCCCTCCTCACCAGACGTTCCAGCTGCCGGAAGGTGAGGGTGAAGAAGTCGATCTCGACGATGCTGCGGAACAAACCCCACACACCTGCTTGCCCCACGCCCAGCCTAGCGGCATCCCCGAGGAGCCAGGGCAGGGGCCCTACCTGTGGAAGAGGCTGGCATAGACCCCATAGCAGGACTGCAGATCCTCGTAGACAGTGTCAGCCAGGTGCACCAGCCCAGCGAGGCGCTGTGGCCCCGGCTGCAGGGAAGCGGGGTTCACATGACCTCTGGGCCCAGCCTGCCCCACCCCGCCCCTGTGGCCAGGCCCTCCCTGAGCGGCACCTGCTCCCGAGGACTCTTGCTGTTCAGGAGCCTGTCGTACCACTCACGGTTGCCTCTCTGCAAGACAAGTCACCGAGACGCTGTGAGGAACGGGGGAGGCTCAAAGGGCAGCAGAGAATGGCAGAGCAGGCCGAGCCGGGGGCCAGGGCGGGGTGGGCAACTGGGGGTGGGACACACCTTCAGAGCCGCGGCGATGTCCATGTTCAGCTCCGTCTCAAAGGGGCAGCTCTCGAAGGACGGCTGGAAGAGCTGCATCTTGCTGAGACACCTGGACAGGGGCCACCTGCTGACTGCGGCCGCCCCAGTCCCATACATCCCCCCCTCCCCGCCCCACCAGCACCGGGGTGGCACTCACTTCAGCAGCAGCTCCAGGCGGTACACAGCTGTGCTGTTGGTGGCTGGGAAATAGTCTCGCAACTGGCGCAGCAGCCGCAGCCCGAACTCGGAGAAGGCAGAGAAGCTGTCAACCAGGCTCTCCTCCTAGGCACACAGGGCCCATCAGAGCTGACCCTCTCACGGCCATCCCCGCGGGTAGGGGTGGGGGAGCAGCCCGTCTGCAAAGGCTTCCTGCAGCCATCCACAGGCCTGGCCCTGCAACTATCTCCCACAGCCTCAGGGCCTTTGCACCACCAGTTCCCCCTGGCCAGTGGCCAGAGCCCACTGCCTTGGCCCCTCAGCCAAGTGAAGGGTACAACCTCCCCATCCTGAGATTCCACCCCATCCCCCGATCTCAGCAGTGCCCAGTCTTGCTCTGCCCTGGGCCACGAAGTCTATTTTCAAGCTCACACCACCCTGTAGGCCATGTGCCCTGTCTGTCCAGCCCACAAGCAGCCCAGGGCACAGCACTTTCAGGCAACGAAGAGGGCGCGCTCTCACCTGATCCTGGGGCAGGGATGACGCCTCCTCCCAGTGTGCCTGCAGGTCCTCCAGCAGCCCCAGCAGGTAGCCATAGTCCAGGGTGCAGGTCTGATGGTGGCGGCTGCTGACCTGCCAGTGCCTGTGGGGGCCAGCCCTGCCGCAGTCAGTGCAGAGTCAAGGAGGCAACCCCCCAGGAGACCCCTTGTGCCCCTTCTATTGCCCCTTCCCATCCTACAGTGCCCTCATGGCACCACCCCTTTTCACCCCTTCCCACTCAAAGCACTCCTACGCCTTCCCTTCCTGCCCCGCCCAACCGCGTCCACACACACCACACAGCACGCCTCTTTCCCCTCCCACAAGACCCCTCCAGCTCCGCCCCTCTCAGCTGCTGCCACTCACAGCACCCCTTCTCGCCCCAGGGGCCCCTCCACCATGACCCACCTCTTCCAAGACCACGCCCACTTTCTACCTCATTCCCCACAGCCCTGCCCCTTCCCGGGCCCGCCCCTCTTAGCCCGCCCACTGGCAGCGCCTCTTTCCCGCCACAACCCCGCCCCCATCCCCCCGCCCCGCCTACAGCGCAGCCCTCCCACCCGCGGCTCCTCCCCGCGCCCCGCCCACTCACAGCACCGCCAGCTGCAGCGAAGACAGGTTGCTCTGGGCGCCGTGCAGACACAGCACAGTGGCCGCGGGCCCGCTGAGCTCCCCGCGCCAGCTGCTTGAGTCCGGCTGGGAAAGGGGGCAGACGTGAGCGGAAGGAGCAGACGCCATCGCCTCCTGCCCCCGGTGCCCAGCCTCCCCTGCTCTCCCTCCCCAGGCACCAGGTCACCCTGGTCCCTAGGGCGTGGCTACCTCCTGGGACCGATGCTCGAACTGCAGCAGACGGCTCAGCAGCAGCATGTAGGACAGGAAGCCCGACCGCCCACGCTGGCTCATGCCCGTGTCCCTCTGGAAGGCAGGGCCCGCCTGTCACCAGCCCTGCCCCAGCCTGCCAGCAGGGTTGGAGGGCCAGGATGCAGGGCAGGGGACCCCGGAGCTCCCCACCTGTGTGGTGATCAGCTTTAGGACCAGCTGGCAGTCCCCCTGCACTCGGGAGGCGCTGGAGCGCGGTTCCAGCTTGAACCAGCGGTCTTCACCAGCCACAGGCACCTCCTGAGAGAAGGGGGTGCAGACCGGCAGTTCTCCTCCCTGTCCCTCCCACAGACCTCTGCTTCCCACTGAACACAGGCCACTGGCACACAGTGAGCACTCAGGGGTGCCTGGACACAAGACACCACAGAAAGCTGTTCCTTCCCCCTCCTCTGCTGCATAAGGCTCCCACCCAGCCCAAGAAGGATGGGAGAGGCTTGGGGGGATCACAGGACATAGCCACCAGCAGAGTCCCCGGGGGGAACAGGCCCTGGCCCCACTCACCCGGATGGGGATGTTGAGACACCCCAAGAAGTCATCCGTGTGGTCCTCTGTGGGCCCTGCTGTCCCATTCGCACGGGCCGACTTGACAATCTGTTTGAAATACCTGAGCAAAGCAAGGTAGATGCCCACCTGGGGTCCCCGGGGAGCCGCCACCTGTTGGCCCATGTCTGGGGGGCCCCCCATCCTACCTGCTCATGCCCTTCAGGCCGATGACTTCGTTCAGCTTCCTGCATGCCTCCACCAGAGACACATCATCGTCATGGTCCCTAGGGGCGGGCAAGGGGGCGGACATGGCTTGTCTGGGGCCTGGTTGGGCCCTGAATGCCCCCTCCCACTGCATGTCCCTTGCGCTGCAGGGCCCCGGGGCCTATACCAGATGTCCAGGTGCAGCTGGTCTGTGCTGACGTCCTCGATCTCACTATGAGGAAACAGAGAGATTGTCCCTTAGAAGCTCCAGCTTCTAAGACTGGCTGGACGTGAATCCTGACTGTGTGGCCACTGGGGCCAGCACCTTTCTCTGAGACAGTGACGTCCTCTGGAAGCCCGTCCTCGGACCAGCCCTGCTCGGATCGCTGGAGCAGGCACTGAGACAGCACGCATCCTGGCATAGCAGCCCCCCGTGTCCCCACTCCCACCACCGCTGCCCCGGCTGCAAAAAAGGACTTACAAGAAGAAGTTTTCCTTCCAGACAGGGTTCAGGGTGCTGCTCTTGACCTCGGTGACCTGGATACACTTGGCCGGCAGTGGGCCTCCACGCTTGCTGCCTTTGCGGAAGCTAAAACGCTGCTCCTTGTGCGGGCCTGGCTCCCGTGGGGCGCCCGAGGCCGGCAGGATGCCCAGCATGCAGTAGGGGTCGCTGAAGCCTGAGACGCCACAGGCACCTCAGTCCCCGGCCCCAGGCTGCCCCCCGCCCTCCACAGCCACCAGGCCCGGGCACAGCCAAGTTCCTGGCTGGTCCCCACTCACCATTGGGGTCTTTGGCCAGCAAGTTCTTGGCACGCATGACAGAGACTTTCAGGGCGTATGTGGGGGCCTGTGGGCCGAGGGTGCCGAGGGGCCGCTTGAGGGAGGATCTGTGGGGCCAGGCCAGGGCCCCGCGCTGTGCCCTCTCCACCCCCAAACCCTAGCCCTGTGGCTGGTCAGCGTCTGCCCACCCTGCGTGGCAGCCCCACCTTGGCCTTCTTCACGCGTTCAATGGCCTTGGCATGCTCGTCGGAGCTTGTACCAAACACCTGTAGAGGATGGGCAGGTGTGAGGGCCCAGGTACCCCCAAAAAAGAGCCGCCCAGTCTCCTGGGGGCCACACAGGAGAGGAGAAAGATGCATTTGTCTATCCATCCATCCTCTGTGTGTCCGTGTGTCTGTCCATTGCCCCATCCTTCCGGGGATGCCAATCAGCCTGTATGTGTGTCTGCCTGGGCACACACGTGTGTGTAGGGGGTGTTCTGTATGTGGGCCAAGCCTTCATTATTTGGGTGAGGGGGACAACACCAGGTAGAGAACAGGGCTGGGAGAGACAGTGGGCTCCTGAAAAGCAGGGCAGGGAGGGGCCGGGCTGGGCCAGCAGGGAGGAAGGAACCGGGGAGACTCACCTGCTGCAAGTAGCCCAGGAGGGTCTCCTGGTCGTCCACCTGGTCAGGACCCATGGTCCCCGCCCGGTAAAGGACTGTGTACAGGGCTTCCTCATAGAGCATCTCCACCTATGGGCAGGGAGCAGGGCATGCCCTGAGTCCCAGCCAGCCCACCCCTGTCCCCCTGAGCCCTGGCCGCTGGGGGTCCAGGCACCTTGCTCCCCCCCACCCTACCCCGGCATCCCAGCTCCCAGGAGCTCCGTCCACCGGCAGAGACAGGTCCCAGCATCCACACAGTTGTACCTGCTCGGCCCTGCAGGGGTCTGACCCCCAACTTACCGGCTTCCATGGGGAATTCTAGTCCTCACCCCCACCACCTTTGCTGTCCGCCCGTCCCCAGGACCTGAGCATGGCACACAGGAAGTGCTCTTGGATCTCCCTGGACCCAGACCCCTGTCCCCTTTACCTCCTCCTGGGTTAGGGCTCTCAGGCCATGGCTGGGGTCCACGGGCTCGGCAGGGGCTGGTGAACCACTGCGTAAGAGGACCTGTGAGGGCGCTCAGGTAAGGGCCTCCTGTGGGGACCACTCCAGGGAGGGGAGGAGTTGAGGTGCAGGGGTGGGGGCAGGGGGGCAGTGGGACAGCCCAGCGTGGTGCCCCCGCACCGGGCAGCAGCACCAGCTGTCCTCACCTCGGGGCAGGGAAGGCCCTGTCTGCCTTCGCCCTTCTTCAGAATGAGACGCATGTGCGCGAAGAACTCCACACCGTCCCCAGGTTTCCTGCAGAGGGAGGCCGGGCCGAGGGTCAGCAGGTCCTCCCTGAAGCTCAGGGTTCCCGGCATGTGCCTGCCCCCCCAACCCAGGGCCAGCCACCGGCCCCTACAACTTGAGGGGACTGCCTGGGTCTCCGCTTGTCCCAGGGCTCAGTCCGATGTCCAAGGCGTGGACCCCACCCCCTGCAGGCCTTGGGTTCAGACTCTCCTGGGCTCCCCCCAGAGGCTGTGCTAGGGCAGCAGGAGAGTGGGCGCCAGTGAGAGAAGGGCAGCCAGGTGCACGTGACTATACGGGACTGGGGGGGGGCACCCACCAAGCCCCTGCAGCGGTAGGCTCTTGTGGGTCAGCGCCAGTGCTCCCCGGCTCCCCCTCGGTCCTCCGGCGGAAGGATGGGCGCACCTGCACCTGCCTGAGCACACTGCTCTTGATCTCCAGCAGGGTCGTCATGGTGGGGGGTCTGCGGGCAGAGAACACGGCCGTAGCCTCTGACATCCAGCGGCCAGCAGCTCGGCCATGCTGGCCCCAGCCACCACAGGTGCACAACCAGCAATGGTCCAACCAGCCACAGACCGACGGTGGCAGGGCACTGCCTCCCGATGGGGCTGCCCACGGCACAGGAGGGGGCACCCGAGCCTCCCCAGAGCACCCCCTCCCTTGCTGCTGGACGGCACTGGGCACCCTGGGGGCCATGTGCACTCCTGCTGGCAACCTGGGGCCAGTCCCTTGGTCTAAGTCTTCATGGCCTGTTTGCAAAATGGGGCACCCCTGCTGTGTTGCGCTGGGGACTGAACAGTGCCAAGAGGTGACTATAAGTTGATTGGTAGGTTGGTCGATAGAGCCTGGCACAGCCCTCACTCTGTGGCTGGGAGCTGCTGGGCTCCAGCCCATCCTGCCACACCCCCACCCACCACCCATCCGGGGGGGGGGGTCCCCTGGCTGTGTCCCTGGAGTCGGAGGACACCTCAGCAGCAAGGGCCTGTGTGTCCTGGGGGCTCTGCTCTGTGCAGACAGAACGCGGACAGGCAGGCTTGGAGGACAAATCCACCACCCTGCAAAGGGCTGAGCCCAGGCCCCCAGAAGTGTGCATCTCCGAGTTGGGGACAACCTGCTGAGGTCTCCCCTGAGACTCCCTTGAGGAGTGTCCAGGACTCCCCTGAGGAGTGTCCCCGTGTGCATTCGTTCTCATCCGCAGTCTCCCCCGCCCTGCCAACCACCGTCACACTGGCTCACCTCCTCCAGGGAGTTCAGGATCCCCTGCAGACCCAGAGGCAAGGGCAGCGGGACCACAGAGCTGCCGCGGGGCATCTTCCACAGCACTGGCTGGTCCAGGCACCCACCTCTCTCCTGGCCCACCCAACAACCTGTGCCTCCCCCCAAATCCCAAGGTCTCCTTGTGCCCCTGTTGGAAGCCATCAAAGTGCTGACCCCCTGGCCAGGCTGACTCCTCCACTCTGTGCCTACCCCTTGAGCTCCCTGCCCCAGGCTTGCCAGCCTCTGGTATATGGCACACATCATGTTCTCCTCAGTGTGCCACAGGACCTTTGCACTTGCTGCCCTGGTCCCCCTTCCTGGCAGAGCTCACCCGTCCACTCACTGAGGGAACCTCAAGGCAGGCCCAGCCTGTGCAGAGGAGCACTATCATCTTGCTGACAAAAGAGAAGTGGGCCCTCAGCTGGGTGCAACAATTCTGGCCCCAGATCTCCCAGGCAGTTCGTGGCAGGAGAGCCAGGAGAGCATCCCCCCTCCCGCCTAGTGTGCCCAGGCCAGCGCCCCAGGGATCATGCCCACATCCCTGCAAGTCCCTAGGGAACACCTGCTCCCTCCTCCTCTGCACCTTATGCCCTGGTGGGAGCGCTGGAGCCCAGGCATGCTGGCCACTTCCCGAGTCCTGACCGAATCCCTGCCCTGCGCTGCATCTGTCTCTCTATGGCCCCAGGGCTACCATCCCTTCTCTGTGCCCCCGGCCAGCTCAGCCCACCCAGGCAGCATGCAGCCTGCTCCCTGAAGCCCCAGCACCAGTCCTGTGGGGCCTTGGGGAGTGCTGGGCTCCGAGGGTCTCATCTGAGCAGCCCAAGAGCTGGGGACAGAAAGGGCTGCGGGCTCCAACTCTGAAATGAGGCCCTACTTTCCCTTCTCAGACTGACCACTGCCTGCCCCTGGGGGGGGGGGGCTTCCTGCAAAGATGGGGGGGGGTGTGAGGAGGCAGGTGCTGCAACGTGGAGGTGCTGTCCTACAGGCCATCAGCAGTGAGGTTATCAGGGCCCCCTTCCCCTCTCTAGCTGTGGGGAGGAAGCAGCGGCTACCCCCGCAGCCCCTCAAAGCCGGGTAGCAGCCAGTGCTTGAGCTGTTGCCAAGGCAACCGCCAACTGCGTCTGCCGAGTGACAGGGGCTACAGGGGCTCACGGACCCAGAGACAGACATGACGCAGTAGCCAAGTGGCCACAGAGTCGGGGTGCCTCCCTGAGAATAAAACGCTCAAGACAGAGGGAGAGCTGCCCCACCCCATAATCTCAGCCCCAGAAAGGGGGTGCTGCTCTGCTCCCCTCATCTACCTGGAGAAACTGAGGTCTCGGGCTTAGAAGCTTATGCGAGGCCACAGAGCCCGCAAGTGGCCAGGGACAGAGCCCACCTCCAAATTCAGTGTCCAAGCTCTAAGCTCCGGCACATCCTGAGTTCTGGGGCCCAAGGAAGTTGGCCTCTGGCTCTGTGGCACCTGGCACTGGACAGGGGCAAAAGTGGCATCCGGGCACAGGTGTCTGGGAAAGATGGCTCATCTCTGGGTGCCCAGACACTCGTCCTGTTTCCCTGGAAACGGTCCGCCACTCTGGCACTGACACTGCGGCACACAGTGGCCTGGTCCCGGGAACCAGTCAACTCCTCGCCCAGAGATGCATGGTGTGAGTGCACGGCTGACCCCCAGGAAGCCCCCGCCGGCCGCAGGGCCCCTCCGTCTGTCTGCCAGGCCCCAGGACAACTCTTCCCTGAGTTCTGTGTGTCTCTGGTCCCCCTGGGCTGGGCAGCAGCATGGAACAAGATGGGCCTGCATCCTTGCTCATGCCTGGCCACCAGGGCCAGGATCCCAGCCCTGCTTGTCCAGTAGGCAAAGTGAGGCTGGCCAAGGACCTGAATGTCACACTGACACGGGGGCCAAGCCAATATGAACATGTCCACCTTGTCCCCTGGCTGACCCCAAGGCCCAGGCTGAACGGGAAGTGGGAACCCTACAAAGTGGACCCCCCATCCCATCTCACACCCCGGGGCTGGGTGAGCTGCCTGGAGCCTGGACTCCAGCCAGGGACTCTGAGCCACACTGTCTCCTAGCCCACCTGGGGGCTTGGGTGGCACCAAAGCAGCTGGTGATAGGGGCAGCTGAGCCAAAGAGCCAGGCTTTCTCCCTAGCTAGAGTCCCCTGGGGCCCCTGGCCACCCCCACAGTGAATAAATAACTTTATGATCAACATCTCAGAGCACTACATCCCTTTGTACCAAGATTTGGTCCCTGGAGACTTGCAGGCAGGGGTCCTCCGCAGCTACCTGTGTGTGTAGGGGGAGTGACAGGGTATCTGGCCCCACATGCTGGTCTCCATGTCACCCTCTTGGTCTTCTCTTCCCAGCCCATCTGCCTTCACTTTTCCTATTGGATTTCCAGCTGTCGCCTTCTGATGGCTCCCTAGACAGCCTGAGCCCTGGGGAAGGGCCTGGGAACGTGCATTTTTGAGCAGCTCTGCAGTCCGACCTAAAGCCGTGTGAGGCGCGGGATCCACTGCAAAGGGCCACCCAGATACTTCTAGAACGAAAACCGAGGCCCCTCCGTCCGAATTTCCTGCGAGGCTCCCTCCCGCGCCTTTACTCACCTGTCTCCACCGCGACGTCCCTCCCGCCTGGCTCACGCACATCTCTTCCCTCTGCCCCTTCCCGCCCTGCCCCCCCCTCTGTGCCGCCACAGAAGCCTGGGGGCCCCCCAGTTCCGTCGAGGTCTTTCCCTCCTCGATGAGGGGGGTGGGTCTGCGGGCCGCTTAGAAGCCTGGTGAGTGCGCATTGTTTTTACCGCTCCGCCCCCGGAGGGGTTTCGTGGAGACCAGGGGTCTTCAGACGACGGGCGGCGGGGAGGGAGGGAGCGGCGCCGGCGGCATCTGCCCCCCGGGAAAACCCGCGGGGCGGCACGGAGGTCCCCAGCCCAGACCCACCTGCGGCCTCCGTGGGGCATGGGACAGCGGGGTCGGAGGGGCGTCCTGCCGCCCCCCCCCCAACTCGACCCCCGCCGGCTCCGGCGCTCCTGAAGACGCGGGCCGACAGAAGCGCCAGGGACCCGTCCCTCCGAGCACGCGCCGGCCTCAGTTTCCCCGCAGCCGGGGGCGCGCCTTCCCACTTGCCGTCGCCCTCCTCCTCGGGGGGGCCTCCCCGCGCCCATCGGGGTTCGCAAACGCAGGGGCCGGACCGGGCGCGCGGCGGCGGCGGCGACGGCCGCCCGGAGTCCGAGCACTCACCGTGGGCCGGGGGCGCGGTGCCCGGGGGTCGGGGGGTCGCGAGCTGGGGAGACGCCGCGCTCCACACCTGCTCCACGGACGCCGGGCACAGCGCGCTGGCAGCCGAGCCGACGACTGAGCGCTGCGGGGGCGGGGCCTGGCTGCGAGCCCCGCCCCCGGCCCGCCCCCGCCGCTCTCCCCCGCCCCTGGGACCCTGCAGCGCGTACACCGGCTGCCAGGGGAGTCGGGCCCGGGAGTCCCGGTACCTGGGCGCGGAGGGGACGCGGGGCCGACCGTCAAGCCGCGGGTGGGTGCAGAGCGGGGAGCGGCTTCTGCTGGGTCAGGACCCCCTCCCCGGGGACCCTCGGCTGGCCAAAGTCGCAAAAACCGAGCGAGACCCGCCCGGGCCGCCGCGCAGACTTTTCTCGAAGGGCCTCCCCGCCCAGGCTCTGACCGCTGCAGGCATCTTCCCGGGGCGCTCCCCACACCGCGTCACCTGTTGGGCCAGCGTCCGCACGCCGCAGGGGAGACCCCCGTCGCCCCACTTGGGAGGGTGCGGGGTTTCGCCAGCTGGTAGCTCCAGGCCCGCACGGGACCCTGTGCCTGCGCCCTTCCTTGCCCACCCCGTGGGCCTCGCCCTGTGTGCGACTGGCGAGCTCCAGAGAACGGGGGCTCGCTGCTGATCCCAGCAGTCTGGGCCGGCCCACCAGCCCTTTCCGACAAACTCCCGGTGGCGCTGGGGGATCATCAGCGGACCTGGTACTTAGGGGATCCGCCGATCTGGAGATTTTTAATAAAGATTTTATTTATTTGACAGAGAGATATCACAGGTAGGCAGAGAGGCAGGCAGAGAGAGAGGGAAGCGAGCTCCCCGCTGAGCAGACAGCCCGATGCGGGGCTCGATCCCAGGACCTTGAGATCATGACCTGAGCTGAAGGCAGAGGCTTTAACCCACTGAGCCACCCAGGCGCCCTGGAGATGTTTTTAACCCCAAGTACCTTTTCTCTAATGGTGGGGGCCCAGGCAGTGCCGGAAATAGAAAGGCCCAGAACACACTCCAGCTCAGTCCAGGGCAAGGACAAGGTTTGCTGGCAGGAGGCCAGGGGTAGGCTGAGCTGAGCGCCAAAGGTGGGGGACCAGGGTTCCAGAACAGCCACTCGAAGGGAGGGAGCTCAGACGCAGCTGGGCACCAGGCTGTGACCCTCCCACGTTGCAGCCCCATTCTGCCCACTTGGTGGAGTTCAGGGAGGGAGTGTGGCAACAGCATGGCCTTGGGGGGACCCAGCACCTCTCCCATCACCCCGGGATGGGACGGACAGGGCTCTGAGGGGGACAACCACCTGTCGTAGCTGTCAGGTCTGGACCCATACGGGTCCACACTGCCTTGGAGGAGACGTGGCATTCCCAGGGTGGGTTCGGCTTCTGCAACCTCTCTGCCTGCGGGCCCTGCTTCCATCCTGGCCCAGCACAGCCAGCACAGGGGGATAGAGATGCTCAGGAACACACCTTGACTGCTTGGGACTAAGCTGAGCACAGGATGGGGATTGCGGAGGGAGCAGCTGCTGCTCTCCCCTGGGGGCTGGCAGGTCCTGAGCTAGGATCTCAGAGCCCACAACCCCCCCAACCCCTGCAGTCCTTCGTGAGCTTCTGCCAACCTGTTGGAACAAACACGGGGCCTGGTTGCCATGGTGATCATAATGGCTTTGGAGTGAAGAGATGAGATCCCACAGCCACTATAAACAGGAAGTTAGGAGGGGCCGCTGCCAAGGGAGGGAACTCTGCTAGCACCCACATCCCCTGTCCCTTGGGGAGCATGGGGCTGGGGTCCAGCAGCACAGAGGCCCCAGCCCTAACCCTGTGGCCTGTTGGGGTGGAGGCCTGTTGGAGACCTCACCACCCTCTTTGACAGATAAGAAAGCTATGTCCTGGGGAGGGGAAGGGCTGTTCCCGGGCCACAAAGCAACTGGCTGGGTCCCGAGCCCGGCCCTGGACCTCAGTTTCCCCAGAAAATCCCCCGGGCCTCCATCCACAAACACTGCCTGGGAAGGGAGAGATGGGCCCATTCTTGCCCATTCCCGTCCTCCTTCCCACCTCGGTCAGGCCTCTGTCCCGTCACACCGCTTTGCTGCCCTGGACCTCAGTTTCCCTTTTGTTGGTTAAATGGACATAGCGGGACGCTTGGGTGGCTCAGTTTGTTGGACGACTGCCTTCAGCTCAGGTCATGATCCCGGAGTCCCGGGATCGAGTCCCGCATCGGGGCTCCCAACTCCACGGGGAGTTGGCTTCTCTCTCTGACCTTCTCCTCGCTCATGTTCTCTCTCACTGTCTCTCTCTCAAATAAATAAATATTAAAAAAAAAAAAAAGAAAAAAAAAGAAATGGACGTAACAACGGCACCCACCCCTCAGCAAGGGGCCGGGGGGCAGGTCTCATCAAGGAGGCGGTACTGGGTCAGGTCCACATGGGACGGTACCCATGGCCATGGCTGCCCTCAGGGCACTCAGTTCCCACCTCTGTAGGTGTGTGGGGGGGTGATCCCACAGCAAGGAGAGAGGGTGGGGAGGGGGCAATGTGGAACACACATATTTCACAGCAGGAGTTGGGGCACAAAACCTCACCTAGAGAGATCAGGCTCGGCAGGACTGGTGGAGAAGTGGGGTTCACCTCCTCTGGGCTCTGGGCAGGCAGGGGGTGCGGCTTTCCCTCAGTAGGGCCAGGAGAGAACCCCCAGGCTCTGGACAGATGCTCGGCAGCTGGAGGGCAGGGAGAAGGGCAGCCTCGGAGGTGAGGGGGCGTCTCTGGAAGGCCACGCCAGCCCTCATGGTTCAAAGACGTTTGGAGCACCTGGCCGGCTCTGTCAGTGGAGCGTGCAACTCTTGATCTCCAAGTGTAGGTTCAAGCCTACATAAAAAAATAAAATTTTAGAGTAAGAAAATGGAGTAGCTTGACCTCATGCCCTCTGGTGGCAGCCCTTGGAATTGCAGGCAGAGCCCCAAGCAGGCAGGCTCCTCCCACCAGCTCCCGTCTGTTCCTGGGCACCTGTCAGGTGTGAGGGGGAGGGCAGCCATGGAGAATGGCCGGAGCAAAGCCCAGGGACTTGGACCAGGGCACTCAGGACCGCAGGAATGCGTCCCATTGCCTGTACCATCTGGGTGGTTCTGCCAGTAGAAGATGTGGCCCCAGGTGGGAGGGGTCATGTCACCAGAAGCCAACACCTGCACAGGTGAAGCCTGCACCAGGTCAGGGTGGTCTTGGGCTTCAGGCTCAGGTGCCACTGTGGGCCTGAGGTTTCCGTGGGGCTGGGGGAGGGGGCGGGAGCGGAGCAGCGGGCCCACACAGGGCTCCACAGGGCTCCGTGGGGGCCAGCCTCCTCGCCGCAGAGTGCTGTCCACTGTCTGTCCACTGAGCCTGCCCATCAGCTTCTGGCCCAGAGGCAGGTGTGTGGGGCCACCTCCCAGCAAGGCCCCTTCTGCACTCACTCCTCTGTGAGGGGCCGTGGAGGGGGCAAAGGTCGTGCGCCCCATCAGGAGGCAGAGATGGGGGAGCTGAGTACCCAGCACCCTCCTCTGCACAATGGAGGGCCCAGGTTCTGAGGCTCTAGGAGCAGGAGGGGCAGCATGAGCACCAAAGGCCTCTGTCTTCAGGAGGGTGCTGAGTAGGTCCCCTGGAAATGGAGGTGTCAGGGAGGGAGAACCCAGGCCTTGGACCCGCAACTTTGTGACAGGTGCTGGGTTCCTTGGGTCTGGGGACAGCAGGGTGGACGGGACCGAGTACTCCTGCCCTGTCCCACCCCATGGTCTTAAGCCAGCCCCCTCAGTCAGGGCCAGGGCCTTTGCAGATGGGATCCCAGCATCTGGAGGACTCCAGACAAGCCTTGGGGCACAGCAACAGGAAAGCCCCCAGACCCAGCACCAAGGTCAGCTGGGGACAGAGCCTAGACCAGCATTTCTCAGGCCCCTCCCTGCTGGAGCAGGCTCAGACTGGTTCTAGGCGGCCCAAGCCAGTGTTCAGCCTGGCCCTCCAACCTCCGCCAGGCAACTTGTCGTCATGGCAACCTCAAAATGGGGGCTGCCCGTCCGCAGAGCCTGAGCTGCACCCAGAGGCTTCCGGCAGCCCCACCAGGTAAGGAGGCAGCTTTGCACACTGGACAGGTGTGAGGGTGCAGATCTGGCCTGGGCGAGAACATCCTGGGAGGCCAGGGGGACTCTTGGGGACCCACTGCCCTTCCAGCCCTGGCCAGGTTTTCCCAGGAGCCCCAAGGCCAGGCCGGAGCCCCAGGCCATCCTGGACGCAGTGCTGGGGTCTGAGTTGAGGACTCACATGCAGCTGGGCATTCCTGGGGGAGGCCCGCCCCAGGAGTCAAGGCCAGCTTGGGGTCCCAGGGGGGACGCCCTGCTCTAGCAGGCCTGGGAGATGCAGGGGGCCCCTGGCCACAGGGCCAAAGTCAGCACAGGATGGGTGCCTGGTCTCCAGGGGGTCCACAGGGGCATTCCACCCTGGCTCCAGGGTCACTGGCACCCCCCTCCCCCCACTGCAAACCCCTGAGAGTCTGAGGCGGATGGGTTGGGGGCAGGAAAAGGACACACCCTACAGGCAGCACTTTGTGGAAATGTTTTTAATTGGAGGGTTCTTAGATACAGTGGTTTATGTACTGCCCACAATTCCTTACTAATCATCCGGCACCCCATGCTGGGAACACACTCTCGACCCTCACGTCGGAAACAGGACAGGCACATTGCATACTCCTGTTACAAGAGTCACATCTTTATTAAGCCAAGGACTGTGGCACAAAAGGACATTTCATTAGTGGAAATCATGACAATCTGCTAGAAACATTGATTACTTCAGAATGCTTCAACTAGAAAATATATTGAATTTCCATATATATTAACCATATACATGTGCAGCCGTTACTAAGTGTCGCTCGGTCATTACAAAATAAGACATTCTGGGAGAGGCTACAGACACACAAGCCAGCTGAGTCCCCAGGAAGGCCATCTGTATCAGAACAAATCACCAACATCAAACGTCCAGCTTCGTCCGGCTAAGCGAGCAAGCAAGGCACTGGGACCTCGGAGCCACGCAAGAACTGTGGCCGAGGAGCCTCCAGACACGGCCTCCAACCTCTGCGGCCATCCTGCCGCTGGGCCCTGTCCCGATGCCCTTCCTGACCAAGGGCCCTTGCGACGGGCCCTCCCGCCCTGGCTCCGTCTATGCGCTGGAACCACAGGTGAGACGTTCAGAGTCCCCGGAGTGGGGGATGGGGGAAAGGCGAGGTCAGCTGGTGCAGGGCCCTGAGCTCACCTGGCCCGGCCCCTGGCTTGCCTGTCTTCACCTAGGGCCTCCGGTGGCTGAGCCAGCTCCCAGACCTGTTTCCCAACTGAGCAGGCAGCTGACCTGGGGAAGCTGTGCAGTGGGGGCAGGTTTTGGGGTGCTGTGTGAGCACAGCACAGCAGGCGTTGGACCGGGCTCAGAGCCTCTCGGGAACAGGGAGGTGCCTGTGCACGGTGGCCTCAGCCTGGCCCCCGCACTTGGGGTGGGGGCTGGCGCAGCGGGCGCAGGGAGGTCGCAGGGCAGCCAGTGAGGCCAGGTGGGCACTGGAGACTGCCGGCCCGAGGTGGACACCAGCACGTGCCAGAACGAGGGGGAGCTGCTGGTGCCCCGTCTTCCCTGGGGCTGGGTCCTGCCCACGCCAGTTCTAGAAGGCTCTTGACACCACTTCCGACCTGACCCCATCCGCTCTCTGCACAGCCCCCAGACCTGGGGTGTGGGGACAGGCTCTGGACGCACGTCGTCCTCACACACAGCACTATTCAGAGGCCCAAGCCGGGCGCCACGCAGGTCCAGGCAAGGCCGGGCACAGCAGCGAGCTGGGCTCCGTGCGCCTGCTGCCGTGTGGGGGGCCGGGCACCGTGAGGCCGCCTCCTCACGCTCTTAATGACGATAATGCAACGAAAACCTTTATATAAACAGTTTATTTACTCTAAACAGCAACACAGACAAAACGCCATATAAACACAAAGGAAGTGATGCGGAAACGAGACGCCGGCGGCCTTTGGATCTGAGGCTCATAAGCAACACAACCGGGATCTGCGGGGAGCAAGGCGGGAGGGGCCGGCGGGCGGCTGCGTAGCTCTACACGGCGGGAGGCATGCCTGCATCCGCGAGCAAAGGAAACTAGCTCCTCGGGGCTCATCGAAGTATAAAAGTTTATAATTTTACAGCAGTTGAAATACTGACATCAATATTAAAATAAAAGCAAGTTTTACATAACAATCAAAAATACAAAAGACCGAAGGAAGAGACCCTGTATGAAAAACCGGGCAGCTCAGCGCGTCGAGGACTGCGTGCCAGCGGCGGAAATGGAAAATGGCGCCCGCCCCCCCTCCCAGGTGACTAGTAATTGTACAGAGCAACGTCAGATTTGCAAAAATGTTGTAAACAAGTTCTTGCCAAACCAATCCCTTCCTTCTTACGCTGCTGTGTGGTCGCTGCTTATGAAGGCGCGAACTTCTTGGCTTGTGCTCGAACCCTCTTCTCGTACTCCACTCTGTTTTGGCTGAGGAGGAGGTCAAGAGAGAGACAGGTCAGCAGGCGCGGCCCCCTCGGGGCCCGGGGCGTCAAGGGACGCAGAGCAGGCTCAGAGGGCGGCCTCTGATCGGAAAGGCCCCGGGGGCGGCCAGGCGTGTACCGCGCTCTAAGCCGGAAGCAGCTGCTTTCGTTCTGGAGAGAAAGTCCAGATTGCTGGGCACGAATCTTGGCTACAGACGGACGGGACTCCTGCTTCTTTCCCTGTGGGGCCCTGAGGGCCAACGGAAGCTCCGGGGCTGACCTGGGACCCTGCCCAGAGCCCAGGTGCAGTGTGTGCACGTGGGGACACTCGCCTGGGGGTGTGGAGTGCTCCCCGCATGGAAGCTAGGGGGCCCCCCAAGCTGTGCTCTCTCCATGGACGCCTCTCAGGACGCTGCTCCAAGTCACTGTGGCCCAGGCCCCGGGCACGATGGGGCTCTCAGGGTGGAGGGACAAAGGGCCCCCGAGGGGACTTCCCTCAAGGGGCAGCGGGCTCCAGCGAACACACCACAGTGGTAGCCACCTGCCCGGGCCACGGAGAGCTGCGGCATCAAGGCCACAGGACTCCTGTCTGCGGCCCGTTCCAGCCCCAGAGCTCCAGGGCAGGGGCAGCCAGGCCGGCTGTCCACCGCCAGGGGAGCCCCTGTGGCCCGCAGTGGCCAGCGGAGCTGTTCCAACGTACTCTTAAAAGGGACGCTGATGGGAGAAGTCGTGGCAACAAGGGCAGGCCAGGACTGGTGGCGACGCTTCCCGGAGCAGGAAAGATACCCAGCAGCCCCGGGGGAGCGGCCACACACCCCGCCGGGTCTGCTGGTGCACCACAGCTAGCCTCCAGTCCTGCTGCCCCGGCGCTGGGAAGAGACACGAAGAAAGCCGGCTGCTTATGGGGACACTGCGGTGCCTGTGGCCACCATCAGCCACAATGAGCGTCACCCATGACAAAGAGCACACCGGGGGGCGCCTGGGTGGCTCAGTGGGTAAAGCCTCTGCCTTTGGCTCAGGTCATGATCCCAGGGTCCTGGGATCGAGCCCCACATCGGGCTCTCTGCTCGGCGGGGAGCCTGCCTCCCCCTCTGTCACTGTCATTCCACCTGCCTGTGCTCTGTCTCTGACAAATAAGTAATCGTAAAATAAATAAATAAATAAGTGATCTTAAGAAAACAAAAAACAAAAAAACCCTCGCGCACCAGGCCAGCAAGTTCTCGGAAGGCCCGAGACCTCCTCAGCTCTACAGGCCACTTGGTCTGTCACAAGAACGCGGTGCGTCCTGAGTGGCCTCATATGCGAGGCTTAGACCGCCATGTCAGTGCGGACAGATGGCACGGTGACATCGCACAGCACCCGGCTCAGGACCAAGGGAGAGGATGGATCTCCTGAGTCACTGTGAGTGCACACACGCCAACAGGACACGGGACCTGCTGCTGAGCCCCACTGGGACAGGCCCCGGCCCTGGCTGGGCGCATCCTGCTGCTCGCTCCTGGCCAACACTGGGCTGGGCCTAGGACCTGAAACCACTTTGGGGGGACAAATGCAACGCCTGCAACCTGGCACTTCTCTCAGGTGCTCCCCGGACGCGCCACCTGGCAATGTCCAGAGCGGCAGGAGAATGGTCCTGACCTCAGCTTTGACCCTCGGCACTGCTGATTCCAGAAACGTCCCCCAGGAGGAACATGCCCCAGCCTCTCCCCTATGTTAGCCCCATCGGTCCCAGCTTTCCAAATGTGGAGCAGCAGGGGGCCAGAGTCCCCTCCCTGGCATAAGGCCCCTAACCTGGGCCAGCCTAAGAGGCTGGCGGACATGGCCAGGGGACCCAGGATCCACAACCGTGGGGCCTCTGCTCAAGCACAGGGCTCTCTCTGCGGCTGACTGGCCCAGGCCTGGGAATCTATCCTGGTCACTGCCTCCCTCAGCGCAGGCGGTGGGCAACACAGTACCACGCAGGGAAGGGCTGGGGCGAGGAGTGAACTCCTGACATCTGGTGGGGACAGCATGGCAGCTAGGTGACCCAGATCAAGCCAGGAGTACCGCTCCCCTATGGCCCACATCTAGGCCTGGGAGGAGCAGCAAGATGGAAACGGCGGGAGCTGTGGGGCCCCTGGGGAACCACGATACTGAACATGCCTCCTTTGGTGCCCACACCCGGGGGCCTTGCCCTCTGAGCTGCACTGGGGTTCACCGAGGCACCTGGTTTGCCTGGCCACAGCTTATCAGGGACAAAGTAGCCAATGGGAGCCTATGTCATCCAACTTCCGTCTCCTGACCGCCCCCCCAACCCTTAACCAACAGTGCTGTGGCGATACTGGCCCTGGTCACCTGTTCTTGCTCACCACAGGCCCTTTGCACATGGACTTCCCACTGCCTACAGGGCCTGCCTGCTTGCTTCCCGGCCTCAGACGCTTCCGTGCCCACCTCACTCGGTCTCCTGGTCACTGGTCGAGTCTCAGGGCCATGCAAGAAGGCCAATGGGAGTGGCAGCCTGGGCCAGACTTCTAGGGAAGCGTGTACAAGCCAACAAGCCAAGCCACGGCAAGGGCGGCCGGACCAGTACTTACCAGTAAATCGTGTAGGCCTCTGCTTGAGCTGGGTCCTGGATATTTGGTTCATTTAGAAGTTCCTGTATTCCTAACAAGATCTGTTTAAGAAATAAAGAAAACACAGAGCTCAGCGGTTAAAAAACCAAGCTTTCCTAGAACACTGGCCCCGGCTTCAGAGCAAGACCACCGTCCTCTGGCCCCACAGAAAGGCTGAGGCTGGCCCCCTGCACCTCGTACCTGCTTAATTGTGATGGCTGGCCTCCAGTCCTTGTCCTCCTCAAGGATGGACAGGCACACCGTGCCCGAAGGGTACACGTTCGGGTGAAACAGTGGTGGCTCAAATTTACCTGCGGCAGAGAGAGGAAGGAAACACGTTTCTGTGGCGGCTGCTGTCCCCTCCCCTGCATTGGGTGCCTTGCTGGCCAGCAGGCTTGCGGTTCAGAATGGGGGCTGTGAGGTGGCAGTGTGGGCAGGGCGCACAGTTCCCAGACTCAGGGGCGAAGCCATGTGTTTGCCTAGGTCCCCGGCCCTAGTCACCCTCACCCACCTCCCAAAGCCAGCCCAGATGTGGGAAGGAGGGCAGCTGTAGCAATGAGACAGTCCTGGGGGCACAGTGGAGGGCAGGAACTGAGACCCTTCCAAACAAGTGGCCATTTTCAGAGCAAATCACCCTGCTTTGAAGAGAGGCCTGTAGGACCTCACACTATACCCCTCCACATTTTTTAAAACACAAAAACTAAAACAAAACAAAACAAAAAAACCACATGGGAAACTGTAAAATGTATAAGAACAAGAACTGCCTTGAATCCACCCTGGGAAGGTCCCACCGCTAAGGTCTGAGGCCATTTCTCTTCATGTGGGCGCCCTCCCCCTCCCCCCCGTACTTACATTCACCCAGAAAAGCACGAAGGAGGCAGAGCAGCTGGAGGATCCCAAAACGACAGACCGCTGGAGCCGCCCCGAGCTGCTCTTCGCCCCCAACACGCGAGCAGCACCCCGGCGGGGACTCCTCAGATGCAGGCGCTGTGGCAAGTGTCCCCCCACACCCCACCCCGGAGCCACCTCTGCTCGCACCCGGCCGCCGTAGACAAAGCCGTGAGCAGGCGTTGTGTGTCCGTCCTGAAAAGGAGGCAGTGCCCGTGTGCAGCTTCCGTGAGCCCAGCAGAGCCAGCCAGGCCCCGTGGAGCTCTGCCGTCCCCCTAAGGAGCGGCAGCCGCCTCCTGCGACTCGGGCCGGTGCTGCCCTGGAGACCCCAGGGGCGAGTGCCACACACAGTGCTCTTTTCAAAACACCCATCAAGTCTTGTCCGTTTGCCAGTGGGGCCATCCCGACTCGCCGAGCGCCACGCACATTCTGGCCACAAGCCCCATCTGGTGGGCCTTGCAGGAACCTTCTTCCGTGCCGTGGATGCCTTTTCGCTCTTCCTCTGGGCCCTCCAGTGAGCACAACCCCTGGTCTGCGTCTCATCTGAGGGGCGGGTCTGCTGTGTTACCGAGGAAAGCGCACGGTCGAGGGAGCAGCCGCTTCCCCTGAAGTCCTGACCCCAATTCTGGTCCCCGCTGGCTCCCTCTGCCTGGAGAGGTCCCCGCCCCGAGGTGTCACAGGGCCCACCGCTGACTCCCACGAGGACTCCGGGTCCAACTGCGTGTCATCGCGTCGGGTCCTCCCCTCCGGTGGCTGTGGGTCAGCCCCCACTGCCCACCATGGGCTCGTCCACGGACCCTGGGGCTGCCTCCGGCTTCCGGCAAGCACACGTGCGTCTGGATAATCACCTGGTTAGCGCAGCTGGTGCCCGGGCAGGCCCAAGCCCGGCTCCAGCAGACACGGCGCAGACACAGCGCAGACACAGCAGGTGGCGGGCTCCGACTAATCGGCCCTTTCCACCCTGGCCACACGTGGCTTGCAAATGTCCGGTGACAGAGCTGGGCACCTTCCTTCTCTCTGCAGGTTGGCAGGCTCTCTGCCTTTTCCTCACTGACCGCGTGCGTGCCCTTCAGGTACTCAGGGTACGTGCTCAGGATCACCTGGAACCTTCACCACACCCCACTCTGCCGCTGTCCCCGGGGAAGGCCTGCTCTAGGCGTCTTGCAATCCGCTTGCGGGCTGCTCCACCCCCAGGGGGCGCCCTGTGTCACTGCTCAAAGTTTAAGGGACCCAAGGAATGGAGGTGCCACCTCCTACCCACCCCCTTCCTCTCAGAGCCCTAAGGCTCCACCTCTGCGTGGGGCATCCAGATCTCTCCCGGAGGCTGATTCCCTCCTCCTTCTGCTATGATGCTCCATGGTCTGTTACTTAGGGCACCCTCTCCCCACACCTCTTGCTCCTTCCGTCAAGAACTGAGCCACCCTGCGTGTGGCGGCTCTGCTCCGCGGGCCTGCGTCTCCCATCACCGGGTCCCCGCGGCTGGGGCATCGAGGTCCCATCTTGCCCATCCCGCTGTCAAGGCCGGGTACCCGCTCCTGACGGGCCTCTGCCTGGGCCTCACAACCACCCCCGGCACTCTGAGGGCCAAGCCACTCTCCACCCTCTGCGCCTCTACCTGCCAGGGTCCCCGTGGCCACTGCCACACAAATGTGCTTAGACTGTACCTGGGATCACACGTGCCCCACAGACAGGCTTTGAGACAACAGACACCCTCACAGCACTGGGGCTTCCCATCCATCCGGGGAACCCAGGTCCTTGTGTCGGAACCTGTCCTTGGCTTCTGTGTTGTGATCCTGACCCTCCAGTCTGGAGGTATGAACTCTGGGTGGATTCACTCCTGTGTCTGAGGCTACTGTTGCACCTGGTTGGAACGCTTCACTTGTAGCAACTCCAGGAAAACAGGTTTTTGCACGTTAACCTCTCATCCCACAACCTTCACAAGCCAGCGCTGGGAAGAAGGCTTGCAGCCCGTCTCCCTTTCATGCTCTTTTGCGGGCATTTTTCTCTTCCTTGTTGCATTTGCTCAAACTTCCATATTGAACAGAATTGAGAAAAGCAACTAAAATGTATCTCATTTTTCAGTGAAGGCAGTCATTTGAAGGGACAGCTGCACGTGATGAAAGTATCCGAACAGCAGAGAATCACCCCGAACAGTCTCCATCCCAGTGGTTACCCCGCTAATCATTGATTTCTCAAGTTCTTCTGGTACATGCCCTCATAATGGAAAACGTACTTCTATCTTCTGAATAAATAACTGCAGGGTAAACGTTTACACATGGCCTGGCCTTGCCATGGGCTGTGCACACACGGAGACACGTGTTCACTGCCTAACTGACCGACCACGGACAGGGCTGGGGGAACCTCTGGCCACAAAGCAGGAGGGACTTGCAGGCCCTCACTGCCACAGTTCTGCCACAGTGCACAGCACTGTGTGAGGCACCGCGGTCTGCCCGGGCTGCACACACAAAACTGTTACCAGCAAGGAGAGTGACACTGAGTGAGGGACACAAAGCTGTCTGGGTGGGGAGGCCCTGGACTGTGGTCCTTCACATGCCCATCCCTGCCGGGGCTGGAGGTGGTGGCACCTTCTCCCCAGGAGGCACAAAGAGCCCGGGAGCCTCCCAGTGATCACAGCCAGAATCTGTGACCCAGCCCACTGTGTGTGCCTCCCAGCCCAGGGGGCTCGAATGAGCTCCGATCCACAGCCAGGCTCAGGGACAGGAGTCCCCAGAGTCGCCCCCCCAAGAACACAGGACCGCAGATCTCTGCTGGAACGTGCCGGAGCAGAGTGACTCTGGCAGACTTCGCTCTACTCACATTTTGGGGGTGAGGATGGGTAATCGTCTTTGAAAAGCATCCGGAGCTTAAACAAGCCTCCTTCCCAGGGAGTCTGTTGGGAAACGAAGCAGCGGTTAGGAGCGTGGCAGGCTGAGCTCAGAAAAGCCGGCGTTTGCAGCCCGTCCCCCAGCACCATCCCAACAGGGAGGTGGACTCCTAAACTGGCCCAAAGACCAGCTGCCCCCATGACAGAGCTGTAAGTGTCTTCATGGCCCCCAAGGGGGCCTGGAAAGAGCCCTTCTTGGGGAGGAGTGGGGCTGAGGTTGGACTTCTAGAAAGATAGCAGGGACTTGGCAGCCCCTATGACCCCAGGACTGGGGGGAGTGGGTCGTGGTCAGATCTCCATCTAAGCAGCTGCATCGAGGCCCCTCCCACCAGCTCTGTGACCCCACAGCCCTCCGCAGCCTCCTCTGGGAGGAAGACGGCCACCCCCGCTGCAGCCTCAGACAAGGGGCGGAGAATGGTCACAGTACAGGCAGAGGCGCAGGCTGGCCGCCGAACCCAGACCCAGACCCCGTCACCACGCAAAGCCATGTCCTACCCCCACCGGCTTCACAGAGGAAGAGGAGGCTCCTGGACGGTCACCACGAATCACAGGAGAAAGAAAACAGGCGACAAGGCCTTGGGAACAATGGGGACACCTCAGGGGCTTCCTCTTCCCTTTGGGGTCATCCCGGAAAAGCTGGACACAGGGTTGTGGGAGATCCTCACTCCCATATGCTTCCAGCATGCTGGTTCCCAACGGCCCTGGCACGCTCAGGCTGCACAAAGCTTTCCCAGGTGGCCCACGGGGAACGTCTGCATCTGAGCAGCAGTAGCTGGCCCGGGGGCCAGCTTAAAGACCGCCGGGACCAGCATCATGAGCTTGGGGCTGAAGGACAAGCGTGAAGGCCCTCAAAGCTCCTCTTGCCCCAGAAATGAAGCACATTCTGGCCCCCAGGCTTGGTGGAGGTGTGGCATCCACCCCTCTCCACAGCCTGGCTCCCCTTTCTCAATTACAAGTGCCCATGGGGCGGGGCTGGGGGCGTCACAGGTCACCCTATCCCTGCCCCCCCAGGGGGATGGGGCCAGGGCCTGTGGGGCCAACACGGGCAGGCTGGCCGTAGGTAAGAGCAGCTCCGGTAAGAACAGCCTCTCTTACCCCTTTCTTCCCCGGAATGGCGCACTCCCAGTTCATGAGGTTCATCGTGCCGTCGGGATTCTTTGTCGGGACGGCCACAAAGCCCTGAGAGAAGACAAGCACACAGGCACATCAGTGCCACGAATCCCAGCTCGCCCGCTCGCAGAACCGTCCTGTGACCCCAGCGGGCGCTCTGCACAGCGTGTGACAGGCCCGAGCGGAAAGGGGACTTCCCGGTTTCCACAAGGGGAATCGAGTTCACTCTGCTGCGTGCAGAAATAAAGCTTTCCTTACAAACGGGTGGTCCTTCCTCCAGGCTTTCCGCTCCTGGGCGAGTCTGCTGAGGGCGATCCCCGACATGTTCAAAGTCCCTGGAAGAGACCAGACAGAGCAAGCAGTTAATTGAGGCAGCCCTCAGGCTCCCCGCCGCCCCCAGGGCCTCAAGGCACACACCGTGGGCACAGCGAGGCCGGGGTGCAGGAAGGCCGAGGCGCAGGCCTGGGGCCACACGGCTGTCAGGTGCTGTGCAGGGAGAGCCCGCCAGCACTCCTGGCAGATGCCTGTACCCTCGCCCTGCTCTCCTGTGTCCCAGGGTGGCGGGCTAGAGCAACAGGGATCCCGAGCTCACTGTCATACTCCTCACTGTCAGACTCTGCAGGAAACGCAAGGACAAGGTGAGGCTGTCCACAGCACCGCCTGACAACGGGGAGGGGGCCGTGGGTGTGGCAGGGTGCTCTCCTTTGCCAGTGGAGATGCAGGCGGGGTGCCATCAGGCCCCAGCTTAGAATTTAAATTCAGGTCTGGCCAGGAGAATAATCCTTGTTCTTAAAAGCAATGGAGTAGAAAAGCGCCCCAGGGCGGACAGCTGTCCAAGAGCATCACAGACAAGTCCCTAGACCACACCCAGCCCACAGCACCCAAGAGACCTACCTCTCACCGCGGCCCCCAGCACTGTCCTCTGTCCCCTCCACTTTTGCATCCCACAGCACCCCCATCCCCTGGCGGGTCAAGGCCTGTCTGCCATTCACTTCAGGAGAGTCAGCAGAAGGTTGGTGTGGCAGCAGGGAGCACCCAGGAAGGCCAGAAGACACCCCGGCAGGCCTGCAGGCAGGTCAGCCCACAGCCCGCCTGCTGTGTCCACCTGTCCTGGGAGTGGGCACGGGAGTGGAGTGGGGGGGAGGGCGGCTCAAAGACCTGCCGTTCCTCGAGGGCCTCCAGACCATCCCCACCCCCACCCCAGCCCAGAGTCCCCCGTGCACAGCCCCGCACAACCTGCAGCTCAAGCGGACTGTCTAGGCCGCTGCTTCCCTAGCGGGGCCCAACAGGCCAGCGCCCCCAGCTGCCCTCAGAGAGTCTGACCCGAGGTCCCTCTGGTGGTCCTCAAAGTCCACGGAAACGCTGGAGATACCCAGAACCCAGCACTTCCCTTAGACAAAGCTTGACAAGAGGAAGAAGGTGTCTCCTGGAAGAGAACACCGACCCTTCGGGCTTCTACAGAAGGCGGGTAACAGGTCCTTCCGCTCTTTCGGGGGAAGAGGTGCAACACCCCACGTGCCTGAGTGCGACACAGGGTTCTGCACACCACGAGGGCTCTCAGCCAGACTCAGAAGGACAACCTCCCAGCCATGCTTCCTGGCTCAGGCTCAACTACCTGTCCCTAGCCAGGCTCATCACAGACCTAGGAACAACCAGAAGAGAAACCCAGAAAGCAAGGTTCCGGCTAAGCAGGGAACCTCAACTCGAAGCCAGCTAGGGCCCCCCCGCCCTTCCTGTTAGCCACTCCTGTGCAGCAGCCCCCAGCCCAGCTCAGGCTGACCTTTGACTGCCCCCGAGCCCTCCGATCCACATCACACTCTTCGCTCCGGCCCCCGCTGCTCCCCCGCAGTTACCCCACTCCCAGTCTCTGAGCGACACACACCCTGGCCAGGGCCCACACCGTTGTGCAGCAGGAGTGAGGCCAACAGCTCAACAGAGACCAGCCCTAGACTCTCCAAGTGGGGTCCTGGGTGCTTGTCAGAAATGTATATCCTCCAGGTCCCTGGGGCCCTCAGTCAGGAACTCTGGGTAGGGCCCAGTGCTCAGGGTTTAGGAGGCTCTTGGACAATTCTTTTCCCAAGAAGTAAGTTAAGTGGGACGAGGGGTCTGGGAATGGCCGTCCCAGAGAGCCACCGCAGTCCCCGGTGTCCTGCAAGAGCCCAGGTCTCAGGAAGTGGGTTGAGTCACGACAAAGCGCCAGACCAGCTAGACGCCAACCCATTTCAAAAAACGTGTACTGAGATTATAACACGAAAAAATCACAGGTCTCCACTCATGATGCATGGCCGTAAGGATGATGGAACAGATCTGACCCCAGAACACACCTTGTAACAAATGCCCAACCTTACTGGACCTCAAAATTATGTACAAACTAGACACCGCCATGCTAGGACCAAAAAAGACCTCCAATTCAGCACCACAAAATCCCAGCATTCTGGTCTGCACCCTTTGTCCCCATCCCTGTGCAGACCAGACCACCAGGAACATGACGCCATGGGTGTCTGGGACCCCCCTTGCACACACCTGCCCAGATCTCCTTCACAGCACAGCACCCCTGTCTGGAGTATCTATCCGGGCAGAAGCGGGGCCCAGGGTGCATGTCCTCTGGTCAGATGCAGGCAATAATGACCCTGAGACTGAAAATCCAGGCAATAATGACCCTGAGACTGAAAATCCTTCACCTCCACGTGTTTCTCAAACTCTTGCCCCAACAACGACCCCAGGGTCAGCAGAGACGCCCTTCCCTGCAAGAGACTCGAGGAAAAGGCACACTCTTGTCCCTGGCGCTTGGCAACACTCCCCCGGGCCCCCCAAGCAGACAGCACAAGTTGGCAGGTCGCTTCTGCCAAATCAGCCGGCACAGAGGTTTGGTGCCCAAACACAAGACTGACAAGCACTTCTTTTAAGTGAGATGCAAGGTCCCTGCGAATTTGAGCTCAGCCAGGAATCAAAACAGGTTCCTGAAACCCCAGGCCCGCCCAAGCGATCCTGAGTACGTCTGCTTGCTGACCCTGTGTCACAACCCTGCTGCAGGCCACCTCCTCTGCCCTGAAGACCAGACAGATCCTAGATCCTAGCTGTGTGAGCTGTCCCACCTTGTGGGAGGTAATGAGGGGTGGTGCCGTAAGAGCTCCTGCAGCCCCCTCCTCAGGGGTGCCGATGGACCAGATGGGGCGCCAAAGCAGGTTTCTGCCATCAGGGCGAAGAGCCACAGGTGCACAGCTGCCTGGTCTCAGTCTCAAGTAGAGACCTGGTCTCTAAAACATGCTTCCACTCCCACCGGCCTCCCGCTGTCTGCAACAAAGCAGCCCATTTGTTACATTTTAACTACAACACAGAAGGGCTCATTCAGGATCCCACCGAAAACCCAAGCTAACAGACCTGCACTTAGGGAGCAGGTAATGCAGGTACAGGTTAACCAGACACTGCAGAACAGCAGGGGCGAGATGAAGACTGTCTCTGAACCACAGGCAGAGTGGGAGGTCTGCCCTCCAACCTCCCTCCACCGCTCCCACACTGGGATGTACTAGAAGATGCTCTCCTCCAATCCTGCCCTGCTCCCCGAGGGCAAGAACCCTAGAGCCACTTCCTGGCTGCCCAAGTGCCCGCAAGTCTCTTCTCTCCCCCTTCCTCATGCTTCTCAGTCTGTAAAATGGGTGAAAGCCCCTAAAACAGGCCACAAACAATGCAGAGAAAGTGGGGGTTCATCTCCCTTTCTCTGGGAAGAGAAGAAAGTGGAGATGCACCCCCACTTTCTGTGAAGTCGGTTCTCTACCCAAAGGCCGTTCCCTGAACAGCAAGAAATATTCAGGCTCCAGACCCCAGACAGCAACAAGTAGAAAGCCAGCTGTGCAGACCCAAGAACTGAGGATATTCCCGCACTACACCCAGCGAGCCAGCCACGGCCGCGATCCGGAGCCACCGTGCCCGCCCCTCCTTCTGCTCTCGGAGCTACCAAGTCCGCCCTCCGTTCAGCCCGCACAGAGCGACCTCCTGGAAGCCCCCCTGCAGCGCTCCGTTCGGGTCCCACCAAGCGCGAGCGGCGCGCTTCAAAAGCAGGAGAAAACTCGGACGGCTCCGCTCTCCAGACCCCCGCCAGGCCCGCCGGCGCGGCCGCACTCCGCCACTTGGAGCTCCTCCTGCCGTGCACGCTCTCCCCGGCTGGCAAGCGCCACAGGTCTGTGTGCAGACCGTGACCCCGGAAACGAATTTCCCTGGGGCGGAGGAGAACCGCGGCGGCGGGGCGGCCCAGGCTCGCGTCCCTGTCAACAGCGGCCACTGCCAGCAGCAGCTCGGGGACGCCGCCGCGCGCGCGCCAGGGGGCCGTTCTCCCCGCTCCCGAACGGGCGCGCGGCGGGGGCTCGAAGGGCCGGCCGGCCGCGACCCCAGCCAGGCCCGGCGGGGGCGGGGGCGGGCCCGAGGCCGGTGGGACCCGGGACGCGGTGTGGGGGGGTAAGCCGCACGGCCGCGGCTCCCAGGCGGACCTGACCCCAGGGCGCGGGGACCCTGCCCGGAGCCGGGGTGCGCGGGGCAGGCCGGGCCGGGGGTCGGGAGTGAGGAGGCGCCCGCCCGGCCCGGGCCCGACGGCGGCCGAGGCCCCGGCGCCCCGAGGCCGGCCCCCGCCCGCGCCTCCCGCCGCCCACCCGCGCCCCCCGCGCTCACCTCGGGCGGCCGCGGCCCGGCGAGCGAGGCGGACGAGGCGGCGGCGGCGGCGGCGGCGGCGCTCCCTTTGTCTCGGGACTTCCCTCCCGAGCCCGCTCCGCGCGCAGCCCGAGCGCTCCGAGGACCCCGGCGGGCGGGGCGGGGCGGGGCCTGCGAGGACTGCCCGTCGCGCGCCTGCCCCGCAAGCCGCCGGCACCGCCCCCGCGACCCCCGCCGCCTGCGCCCCCGCGCGCCGCCCGCCGCCCGCGCCCTGTCGCCGCGGACCCGCGCTCCGGGACCGGCTTGGGAGCCTGGTCCGGGTGCGACTTTCCAGTCAGGCGGCGCTGCGGACACCTGCGCCCTTAAAGGAGCCGCGTCCCCGATTGGAGGGAGCGTCGGCAAACTCCCCCTCGTGATGCGTGCGTCCACTCGAGGACACGCCGGCGGGCAGCAGGGGCAGAGGGAGGCCGAGATCTCCAAGGGCTCCCCGGATGCCGCGCGGGCAGCTCTTCGGGCACGGGTCCCGGAGGTCTCCTTGGGGCTGGGGGTAGGGGCCGGGGGGAAAAGACCACTGAGGCCTAAGGATCCCCTGAAGCGTCGCAGCACGGTGACGGTCCCCGGAGCACGGCGGCCTGTGAAGCCCCTTGCTATTGGCCGGTTCGGGGCCCTGGGCGGGGCGTCCGTCGAAGCCGCCCAATGAGTTGACCCGGTACAAGAGGCCGAGTCGCGACCCGACCGACGGGAGGAGAAGAGCGGACGCTCCCTAACCCGGGGCTGGCCGGGGGGTGGGGGCGGGGCGCCAGGGCTGCAGGCGGGTGGGGGAGGGGAGAGGAGAGGATGGGCGGGCTGTCCCGTAGCGAATACTGGCCCCTCCCGGCCTCTCCGGGCGCCTCCCCGTCGGGCGCACCTCGCTGCCCAAACTCCAGCCCCCGGTGCGGGAGCAGGCGCCTTCCAAGGTCAGCCTGCTCCGCCCGTGGACGCCTTGGGGTTAGGCGTTGGTAGGTGTCCCCCCTCCCCCAATCCGAGCAGCGGCGGGTGGAGGGCATCGCGCACTCAGGCTACACGGCGTGGAGTGGGGGGCGCTGGACTGCCGAAGCAACTCGCATCCATTCACTCCTTTTCCTCCGTTTCTCCTCCCTCCTCTCCCCAGAGACCCTAGTTGGAACTGCTGAGGCTGCGGGCTTCTCCAGCGTTAGGAACCATAGGTTGGTCCGGCGTCCAGCGGCCGCTCAGGGCATGCATTCCGTGGGCTCCCGGCCGTCCTGTTTCTTGGGGGAATAAAACGACGGCGTCTCACCAGTCTCGAGATGGGGGGAGGGGCTTCTGCCTAGGATACGTCCCGGTCAGCAGTGGTCCACAGAGCTTGGCTATAGTGACCTCGGTCCCAGGTGACAAAGGCCAGAGGGCCTGAGCAGAATGTGGGCGTTTCAGGTCTCTGTCAGCCTCTGACCTCCAGAGGGGCTGCGCGCTCTGGGATCCCCGCAGTAACCCAGCATGGGCCTGGCTTGGGGATGCTGCTGCCTTGGCCCCTCCCTTGCCAGGCAGCTGCTGCTCTCCACCTCAGGGGGCCGGGCCCATGGGGGCTTATCTGAGACACCTGTTCTCTGGGGCCCCAGCCCAGATTCCCCAGCAGTGGTCCTGGGAGTGAGAGGGTGTGTTTTAACAGGAACCCCAGGTGAGCCTGCTGTGCGGCACATGGCTGGGGACGACTCTTTAATAAGCTGGCTTCCTGCCCGGGGCATGGGCTTCAGTCCCAGCTCTTCCCTGCAGATGCCAGCGGGTTTGCACAGGGCTTTGTGGGGGACAAGGGCTGTGTGGGGAAGGCACCCGACATACGGCAGTGGCCACTAAGAGGTGATGGGCACTGCTGGAGGACAGAGAGAACCAGGGGCTTACGTGGGCTCCGCGCAGATGGGGCAGAGAGGGAGCAGGGCAGGCCACGTAGGGGGGACCTAGGGGGTAACAAGGGATGTAGTTTGGGGAGGCCGACCAATGCGCATGGCCTGGGTCTGACCCCATGGGCCTTGGGGAGCCTTGGGGTTAGGGAGAAGGAAAACTAAGACCAGGACCTGTCCATATGTGTGGCAAGGGGATACCTGGAGATGGGGAGGTGTGGCCCCTTGACCGTGGCTGCCAAGTCCCAACCGCAGTCACGCAGCTAAGGAACAGGAAGGACTGTCCTTGTAGGGGAAAGTGGCCTTCGTGCTGGGAAGAGAGTCAAGACTGCTGGAGGAGATAAGCTGGATGATAGGCTGGAGGGCAGGGGGTGAGCAGAAGGCTACCCCCCACCTGGCACCCTCAGCCCAAAGCCTCCTTGAGCTCCCACCTCGGCACACACATGCACGGCGATGGCCTCCTGGCTGTCCCTTCATTGGTCAGCTCATGCTCATGTATCCAGCACCGACTTTGGCCTTGAAGAAGCACAAGGGCATGGTGTAGACTGGGCCACACGGCACGGCACGCAGGGAACAATGGGGTGGCCTCTAGGACCTGAGGATGCTGCCCCATGACAGCCAGCAAGAAAGTGAGGACCTCAGGCTTTCAGTCGATGGGGGCGGGGGGAGGCTGAACGCTGCCAACCACCAGAGAGTTTGCAGGAAGGCCTGGAGCCTCAGATGAGGGCCGGAGACTCTGAGCAGGGGCCTCACTGAGTCTGGACTCCTCATGTACAGAAAATGAAATAACAAGGGCCTTGTTTAAAGCCACAAGGCATTCGGGGCCTTGTCACGCAGCTAAGGAACATGCCTGGTTCAGACAGCATGGTCGGGGAGGTCTCTGAAGGAGGATCAGGCCCCAGCTGTGGGGAGGCTGGGGGAGATCCTGGCAGAAGGACTAGGAGGGAAAGGCCCCTGTGGCTGGGGGCTGGGTGAGGGGGCTGGGCAGCAGGGATGAGGTTGGGCCGGGCACTTGGACGGGACGTCATGTGACAGTTCCAGGGTGCTGGGGACTCTGCTGTGTGTTCTAAGCGCTGCAGTTTCAGTGGGAGAGATGCGACTGGCCTGGGCCCAGTTCCCTGGATACAAAGGAGAAACTAAGGCTTGGACAGAGTGAGGGCTTTGTCCAGAGTCAGTGAGGGTAAGACCCAGACGAGGGAGGAAGCCAGCCTGCCGCGGCAGGTCTGACACCCACCCCACAAGGAGGGGTGGTGTCCCTGGGAGCTGCCTGGAGAAGGGGCAGGACCCTCTGCTCCCCTGGGTGCCCACTGGAGGCCAGCTGCAGCCTGGAGGAGGTCTGCGTGCAGAGCTGCCCCTCACCTCCCTTACCTCACACCACGTACATAACCATGTCAGAGACCTGACCAAATGTAGGAGCTAAAACTGTGAAATACGTAGAAGAACACGCAGGGGGAAATCCTCACAAAACTGATTTGACAATCGTTTCTCGGATGGGACACCAAAACCACCAGCAAGTCAAGAAAAAAACCAGATAAATTGGACTTCATCCATGTTAAGAACTTTTGCAGATCAAAGCAAACTGAGGAAGAAAAGATTCCCTGCAAGAGGGCAGGGCTGGGTCTGCGGGGCCGGACATGCCTTTCTGACCTCAGGACCCATTGTAGGAGGATGGCAGCCTTGTCTTCCAGCTCTGGGGAACGCATGCAGATTGCCAGGGAGACCCTGCAGCCCCCTCTCCTCCACCCCAGGCTGGTGTCCTCCACTTCCTCCTCCAGGCTCTGCTGTACTGCTGTCCCTTGGCCTCCCAGTTCCATCTAGGACATACCCAGTGTCTCTACGGGGTGGGGGAGGAGGGGGGGGTCTCTTTGTCAGGCTGAGACTTTCCCGGGATGTTCTAAGTAGTAGTGACCTAGCTGGGACACTGGTCCTACTACCCCCCTTCAAGGGGCTGCCTTTGCAAGCTTCTCAAAGGAATGGGGCATCCCTTGGACCCTGCCCCCACCCCCCGGCCTGCTCCAGGCTCCTTGGTCCCTGGCCTGACTACAGAGGCACCTTCTAGTGGTTCCAAGCTAGGTCCTGGGCCACATGAAGGTGTCCTGTCCTTCCACATCTGGTCTGTGGTCCCCAAGTTTGCTTATCCCTGCCCACTGGGTGGTTTTGTACATTAGAACAAAGAAAGAGCAAAGTCTTAGGACTTTACCTGCCTGTGCTGTGACCTGTGGGTTTGATGGTGTCTTCCTGCTCCCAAAGAGAAAGGAAGATGGTCATCAGATGCCCGTTACTGTGAACCACCAAGTCGCCACTGTCCCCTGCAAGAGACGCCAAGAACAGGCTGGGCGGCAGGCAAACCCCCTGTTGCATGTGCCTCCTGGCCGCTGGGTCTCTGCTTCTGCTCTGACCCAGCCCAGGAAGAGCGGAGGGACCAGTGTGGAAAATACCCGATTGTTGCGAGAGCCTTGAGGAGTGGAGGATAAAGGGCTTGGTTGGTGGGGCTAGGTGTCCCCCACTACTGCGTGGAAGGAACCTGGCTCCCTGAAACCCATGGAAAAGGCCATGAGGCAGGTGCATGGGGTCACATGGGCATTCATCCCTTCCCAGTGTTTCGAGCAGAGGTCAAGGGGAGGTTGGCCATTGCTGTCTCATTCTCAGATGAGACACATTTGCTATCGTGGGAGACCAATGGCTGTCCCTCGGTGGGTTGCTCTGTGGAGGGTGCTGGCTCCACGTGCCTGCAGGTGCAAACGCCCGTGGCGCCATGTCTGGAGCCCTCGCTCAGCCTGAGCCCCCACATCAAAATGAGGGAGGGGTTCTAAGGACCCCAGAGCCACCACCAGTGTGGGTCCTTGCCCCTGGGCAGCTCAGGCCTGACCAGGGCTGTCTTCTACTGCCCCAAACCAGGAGACGGAGACCCCTAGCCCACTGCCTCCAGGCACCTGCAGCACTTCCTGCCTCCAGACCCCCACACCACAGCCAGGTGAACCCCCCCACTTCCCCTCCTCCCTGCTCTAAACACAGCCCCTTGGCTGCCTCCCTCAGCACCTGGATGGCCCTCCCCATCATGTTACAACCATCTGGCTGCCTCCCAACCTGCACCCAGGTAGGACAGGAATTCATGATATGCGGAGGGACGAAGGCAGGAACAGCACACCCACCGGGCTGGGGGTGCTCTGATGCGGTTCCATGTCCTGTGGCCCAGGTGCCCCCATGGCAGTGGCAAGCAAGGCAGGTCTGACCCTGGCCCACACTGAGCCACGGGCACCCTCAGACCCGGCTGCTCCTGTCTTAGCTCAGCTATCCAGGTAACTAGCGCGTGTGAAGAGGGGACTTCCCACCCCAGCTAGGGACAATACCCCCTGTGCCGTGCGGCCCCGCACATGGAGTGCAGGCTGGCCAGACTCCTCGCTTGCGGCCGGATACAGTTACCTGCCAA